>NW_017618711.1:1425000-1737500 GCF_001879475.1 Ipomoea nil
GACTCAGTTCGATCCTCTTCTCAACCACCCCCGTGCTTGCCGTTACCACACTGCCCATTTTGGCGGTACCTTCTTCAACTCTCTCTTCTTATTTTGCTCATATCTATCTGTATATGTATTTATGGTGCTTGGAAAATCAAATTTTGTGCTTGTTTTGTAACCATTTAGCTTATATCTATAATCTATCTGTATATGTATTATGGTGTTTGGAAAATCAAATTTTGTGCTTGTTTTGGTAAACATGCTTTATCTTTTGGTTATATTCAGATAATGCTTAGCAAATTGGTACCATCTAAAATGGTTCAATCTTATGAATTTGTGGTATGATAAACCAATTGGTTCATAAAGGTATTCTTAGCATTTTACTTCTATCTGAAACACATTTCCCCAAGCAAGTTGCTATCTTCAAGAATATCCATTTGCTACTTGTTCTAGTTTATATGATCATAGACTGGCATATACATTTTTAGATGTAGTCTGTTAGTCTGTTTAAGAATTTCTTTGAAAGGATGAGTTGGGATGAGCAACATTCTGCTGACTGGAGAAGGGTTCCATCAAGGGCTTGAAATCCCCAGAATGGTGGTGTTTGGTAGTGATTGTTGAATTTGATTAATGTGGTTATAAATTCTATAATCTACTTCTATATATTTATTGAGGATTAAAAATTACTGATTTTACAAAGCTTTAGATTTGTTTTCACCTATAATCCACTTGTAACTTCGAGGTGATTTTGAATTCTTGCAATTCATATCATTAAACCATAATAATTTCAATGCATAATCATAAATTTTTCCTAATGGGATTCATGTGTAGTTTGCATGGTAATCTGATCAACAATTGTTTCACCCATATCCTCCTATGTATAAGTTAATACCCAATTTGATCATCGACTATAGTAGTTTTTTTCAATTTAGCCCTAAATATCTTTTTGTGATTAATTGGTCCTGAATTTTGATGATTTTACCTAAATAAGTCTTTTGTTAAGCCATCTGTCTGTTGGCCATTAGAATCAAAGACTAAATCGAGAAAAATCACCATAGTTGATGACTAAATTCAGTAAATTGTGTAAAATCACTATAGTTGAAGACTAAATTGGGTATTAATAGATGAAAATTACCAAGCTACCCTTAATTCTAGCCGCCAACATACGGAAGGCCTAACAGAGGACTCAATTAGGTAAAACCGTCAAGTTCAGGACCTAATTAAGTACAAAAAGACATTTATGACTAAAATGATAAAAAAGACTAAATTGGGTATTAACTCTGAAGAAGAATATCAACAGGATAGTACCATTGCTCTAAGCCATTTTATGAATGTAAAGTTTAGTGCTGCTGGTATTATGATTTTTCTGCACACCTCATTTCCTTAGCTTCAGATCACTAAAATTCCTGCTTCACTCACTCAGGAGAAACAAAGAGGAAGTTTGAGAGTGTATACACTGGAGGCACCATGAATACCCCCAACTCTGGTAAAATTCTCGAATATTGGCATTGTTGTGGATCTGAAGATTCCTTTGACCCAGGATGTACAGCTGCACCTCATGCTTCTTACGACGATTGATGCATTCGTTTAGCAAATAGAACCAGATCTATGTTCTGAGTTACATACTTCAGGCTCTTGGGGCATTTCTAAATTTAAACTTCCTTTTGAGCTCTGTAACTCTTTGTACATTTCCCTTGCTTCTAGATGTATATTATGTGGCTTAATTTTGGTAACTCCTTAGAAATTTTACTCTGGAAAGTGAAAACAATATTGACCCTGTTTGGTAAAAAATTGGCCTATAGGCCAATTTTGGCTTATTTGACAACTATTAATTGTTTGATTTAGTTAAAATATCAATATAAATGTTTGGTTAATTAACTTTTTGCAACTTCAAAAGGCTAAAATTCAAAAGGTTACTCCAAACAACTTTTTCAATTAGCTTCTTGAGAAAAGAAATTATACCAAACAGCTATCAGCTAACAGCTAATTTACCAAACACTTTTCTACAATCAGCTAATGTTATCAACTATTTATACCTCTAATTAACACAATCAGCTAACAACGAACAGCTAACAGCCATTTTACCAAACAGGGCCATTGTGTTATTCATCAGCCCCATTTCTTGATTCAACAACTTGATTGTGTTGTCATAGCTTCATGGTGACATAGCATGAATCTAATTTCAGTACTATGGATCATAGTTCACATTGCAATATAGACCATGAATAAATGTTTATTTTTGTTATACAAAGATTCATTTTTTGTGTACTGTAGATTCATACCAAATAATGAACTTCCGATACATAAAAAATGAACTTCCAAAAGTGAATATTTAATGTATTAAAAAGAGTTAATACCCGATTTGGTCCCTTGACTATTAGAGTTTTGTTACTTTGGTCATCGACTTTCAAACTTGCTCTATTCATTCCCAACTATGCAATTTTAACTAAAAATAATCCTCGGTATAGTCCTGATTGAGAACCATTTTGGTTAACAATTGCATAGTTGTAGATGAAATTGAGCAAGTTTGGAAATCGAGGACCAAAGTGGTAAAATTCTAAGAAAGTAGTTCTTCACTTTGCATTTAGCACAAAATCAGCAAAAACATCAATCAAGAAAAAGCACCAAAAAATGATGGGGAATAACAACCTTCAATTCAATATAGAATAGTAAGGAATTAAGCACTATGTAATTTGTATATTCAGAAATGTAGTCAGACAATTTTTTTCAACTGAACGGCTAAGAGTTTGCAATCATGTCGAAGTGGATGCTTCTATTCACCATTACCTTGCTTGCTGAGATATCCATTTTGCAAGAGCTTCTCCTCTGATGGCATATTCTGCATTGCTTTCTTGGTGCCCTCAGCTTTCCATGGACCCAAAATTCGGGGTTCTGGTGGAGGCGTTGCTTCTGCTATTGGTGCCACGAGTCCTGGTTTTCCATCATCGATAACTGCATCAACTAGCCCGTACTCTAAAGCCTCCCAAGCACTCATAAAATTATCACGATCAGTATCCAGTTCAATCTGAAACGGTGAAAAAAAAAAAAAAAAAAGAAAAACATTAAATCATTATAAGCATATACAGAAACCACTCAATTTACATAAAATAGCGAACAAGAGGCTGCTGCGTACCTGTTCCTCAGGCTTTCCTGTGGCTCGTGATAGTATTTTATTTAGCTTGACCTTGTGGTATGCCATTTCACGTACTCGTATCATCATATCTGTTATCTGGAATCAAAAGTCATATTAAATATATCCCCGGTATCTTAACATTCATTTTAATTGTGGATGGTGAGATGGTCACTAACAACCAAAGATTCATATAGAACACATAGTATTGGAAAAGAATGCAAGGAGATAATGTGAGGTGCAAGGATGAAACATATTTTTGGACCTGTTTGTGAAAGCCAATGCAAATAACTCTTTGAACACCTCCAATAGTTAATTAGCAAACCATCTTGAGATATAGAGATTGTTAATATCCACAAAAGTAAGAGAACACTTACACTACCACCAGCAGATCCGAGGGGTTGATGGATCATGACCCTTGCATTTGGCATTATGTACCTCTTTCCTTTCGAGCCAGTCGCAAGGAGAAATGCACCCATTGATGCAGCAATCCCCAGACAGATAGTAGAAACATCAGCCTTACATTGTTTCATTGCATCATATATTCCCATTCCTATGTGCACAGTCAATAACCGAAGTCAATTTTCATTCTAATAAAATCGAAGCACACAATAATTTCAACTAAACATAAGACTATTTGCAATTAAGCTTTATCATCTTCCAATGTGTTTGCATTTTTGCTCTAACATATTACAATTACCTGCAGGTTAGGAGTAAAGAATAACTCCCAGAATTAATGCAATCTAAAAAAGAAAACACTATAACATACCAGCAGTAACGGAACCACCAGGCGAGTTTATGAACAATTTGATGTCCTTTGTGGAGTCTTCAGCATCGAGAAGTAATAGCTGGCTTATAATAAGATCTGCTGTTGCATCATCTACCTGTCCACCACCGATCAGTTTCCACAAATATTAGTGGAAACCTTAATACTAGAACTCCAAGTCTCCAACATAAGATTGTCCCATCAAAAAATTATTCCAATAAAGAAAAAGATTATAGACTCCATTATCATATCCAATCATAGCATAAGAAAGCTAGTGAGTATCCTAAAATACTTCACTTTCCTAGATTAGTTCAAGTCCAACTTCATTTCTGATTCTTTTACCAGTTTAGTTTCTTAGACTAATCAGTTTACAAGGTATTTTAAAGAATATCTTAAGCCTATAATTATATCTTAACACTAATTACTAAATCCCATATCAAAATATTTAAAAGTTTTTATTAAACCAGAGAAAAATGGAGGAAAAATAACAATTTCATACGAACCAATAGCAAGAATAACTGTTGAGTGAATAAAAATAGTCACCATAACAATAACAATAAAATAAAATAAAAAATCATACAAAACCCATAAACAAAATTGAAGATTTAATAAAAGGGGATAGAGAACCTGAGAGCCCAAGAAGACGATTCTCTGGCGAAGAAGCATATTGGTAGTGTCCAGTTCTTCAAATCTGGGCAGCTTAGGAGGAGCTGCGGTGGAGTTGAAAACATCCCAGTTGCTGGAAAGAGTCTGTCTTGCTGTAGAAAAGCTCTGCTTTCTTGCTTTTACTGACAAATCCCTTCTTCTACAGCCATGTCCGATTGTTGTCCTTGCGTTTCGTGATTGGAGAAATTGGGGATTGGTTTGAGAAATTGGGAAACTGGTATTCAAGAAATTTCTTGAGGTTGAAGAGGATGTGCTGAACGTTAGATAACCGCTCTCCATATCCACTTCGCAATCGTTCCTCGTTTCTCTTTGCTCTGTAAAATGGGAACTCGAGGCGAGGGGTTTTGGCTAAGACATTTTAGGCCGACCCCGCCGGAAAATACTTATGTTGTTAATTTTATTATTTTTATATTTTACAAAAATGACAATATTAAGTCTGTTGGTTCAATTATGACCGAATTTATTTTTAATATCTTAATTATGAGCAAAGTGATCCATTTGATTTCTGAAATTAGGAACGTCTTAATCTGACGAAAAGTTCAAAAATGTTATAAATATATTATTATGTGGACATTATTATAGATTATATAACAGTTGTAACGGTTTTGTATTTATGTCTCCATTATGTCTTCCGTTATATTTGTATATTATATATAGATGTATTATGGTTGTATGTAATACATAGATGAACGAATGAGATGACATTGCCTCTTACTTTCTCTCTTGACTTGTCTCTTACTTCTTTCTGCAATTCCTTTGATCATTTGAGCTAATGGGTTACAACACGTTATCAGCAGACTCTAACCAATTGAGCCTCGCCGGGGACACCTCTCTTCTCCAAAATGTTTCTCCGCCGCCGAACTTCGACTGCTCTAGCCAGTTTGTTGTTCATGGGATGATCTGTGGAATCAGATGATGAGCACATTTCAAGTATTGCAATTCCAGTAGAAACGAGGCATCAAAACTTTGTTTCAGACATGGCTTCAATCGTATCCCCCCGATGGCGAATGGGTATGAGGTGATCTCATTCTTTTCCCCAATATCATATATCATTCATCGGAGAACGGTACAATTATCATGAACCTCGATTACTATTATAAAAAAAAAAAACAAAAAAAAATTTATCTAATGTGATATTATGTGGGAAGCATGCTATATGATTGTGATTAGGATTGCATTTATATAATCAATATATGTTTTATATACGGTGATATAATCAATATATGTTTCAATCTTCATCAATACAAATTGACATTACCTCCCGCACCGTTCTGTTTTTCCTACCACCATCGTTGGGTGGTGGAGGGACGACTTGGTGGTCGGACATAGCGTATGGTTGGGAGAACTCGCCGGTCAACTGCTGGACTGAGTGAGCGGTGCTGTTCAGTGCCGGGTTTTTCAGCGGTGCTCCTTCGGTGATGTTCCTCCCCCATTTGGCCGCTGTTAAAATAATGTCATACTATTGCTGATTGTTTCCGATTGCCTGTGCCGTGATTGAATCTGTGAAGCATTCTTTTTACGTGATTGACGTGGCTTATCGGTTTTGATTCATGATTTCTAGCCGTTTTGGATGTTTTAAGGTGGATTTTTTCGCTGGTTTCGAGATGAGACATGAAAGTGCTGCATATTGCATTTTTTTTATAACTTTATCAAGTGCCATTATCATTCTTATAGCGAAGATATCCCTTTTTTTTAGAATTTTTATTATGGTAATTGAAATGAAAATTCTTTTAATATAGACATGATTATTATGAGTTACCACTATTATGATATATATATGTTTCCAAATCATGCTTATGGATGGAAGATCGCAATATCGATGCTTCCTTTTTGGCATTTAATTGTCAAATATTAAGAGCATTTATATCTGCAGATGTTTCATAACTACAACCTCTTATACCATGATTGCCATTTTATTAATGGTAATTATATTTGTTATACAGAGATGGTTATTATCTTGTTTAATTGAAAAAGGTTCTATTATCCTTTAAATTACCATATATATTATTTTTATATGAGTACTTTGAGATGGTTTGCATCTTATTAATTGCCGAAAGTTGTTATTTTCACCATTGTTTATTGCTATTAGCTATTTCCTTCTATCACCGTACCATATGATACATCTTATTGTTGTTCTATTAATAATGGTAAATTTTTTTACCATGATTTAGATGTTGATTGATATGCAATATGTATATGCCCTATAATATATTAAAGTATGAATGCAACGCATATATGTACATTGTTAATAACGGTGTATATACATATTTTTTCCAATGATTTTTTGGTAATTATAATTGGTGATCAATTGCTATACAATAAAAGGCTGGAAATCAATAAATATTATTGGCATATTATCCGCAATTTGGTATAAAGATTATTGGCACTTTGACTATAATTGCTATGTTATCCGCAATAAATATTATTAGCATTTTTTATATGTATATATACAATATGCTAGAAATCATAGCATTCAATATTTTCCATATATTACGGTGATGGATGACGGATTATTATGGCTTGCAATTTAGTCATAATGTTTTCCTATTAAGCATGTTCGTATGCGGTTTACTATATTGCGGAACTGGAGTCGTGTATGTTCATAGAGACTCCAAGATTAAATATTGGCACATTTTATTTTGATGATTGCAATGTTTATCGTAATAACAATTTATAATAATTTGATTATCCTTATCAAACCTGTAAGAGGCAACATTGGCAATTATCAACATTAGAAAAGATCATGCGATGGTCATACAATTGTCAAATAGTATTATGAAACAAACTAGATAAGTGTTTTTCTCAAAGACAATATTTCATAATTCTCTTATATTGACAATTATGTGCATGTATATATCACTGTGATATTTTGTTATGGCAAATTGTCAAAAAGAATATTTGTCATGAATCCGAATTGATACTTCGTTTTTAGAAAGCATGATCCATAGACGAAATTATGATATTTTATCTTGATTAGTTCACTCCATACGACATAGTATGTTGAGTGTTACTTGTTAATCTAATTTTACTGAAACAATTAGTTAAGATAAACTATATCATATTTTTTAACGAAAGCTCTAAATCTTAATAGAGCTTTGTTTGGAAAGCAAATTATGCAATTTTGGAGGAAATGTGTTTTTTTTGGGGACCTTCAAAAATTGAATAACCAATATCCTGATCCACTACATATCACATACGCTAGTACATGATGCATTTCCCTATCTGCGTTCAATTTTTTTAGTATGCAACCCTTCTAGCTGTATCCTATTATGAGAAATCAATAGTGATGTTGGTTGCATAATAAGATCTTTTCTCGGCATTAGGGGGAGATTTGAAATTTCTAATTAATTAAATGCCGAGAAATTGATAAAAATCTTCAAACCCATGTACTAGCCTTATAAAACCAGAAGTTTGGACATTGAATAAATTATCTGCTAGAAATCCCAATGAGTGACTAAGTCCATAGAAAATATTTTAAGAGTTGAAATCCCCAACTAGGACTAAACATCTCTACCATTATGCCAGAAACATATATTGGTTTAAGAATTTGCAAATCTAGATCTAGTGAAGAAATTTCGTCACTCCAGAAATATAGAAATTTTATCCTGAAGATATTCGTCTAGAAGGCGAAAACCCCCAGTAAAATTGTAGGTGCACCAAACAACTAAAATATTGGGGAAGCGGAACAACCAAATTCAAATAATCTTGGGAAATGCCATATAGTTGGTTGATACAAAATTGTCATATGTATAAAAGATATTTACAAAGCTGTTATAGTTGTCGACAACATTTTTTGCCTCTATTGCTCATAATAAATACTTAAATCTGGATCCAGAAATGAAAACAGTAGCATAACGTTTGCAGCGTGCTAACTGTTTTGATAGAAAAGAGCAATTAAGGCATACAAATCAAAACTCGCTAATAAAAGGCGAGTTGAGGGTTTTCGCAGAGACCCAATATTAGTCATGGCTTTATATTCCGCTATTCAATAAAACTAGCAGTAAATAA
The DNA here is from genome assembly GCF_001879475.1 of Ipomoea nil. NCBI lineage: Eukaryota > Viridiplantae > Streptophyta > Magnoliopsida > Solanales > Convolvulaceae > Ipomoea > Ipomoea nil. The sequence continues at coordinate 1,433,553 of NW_017618711.1, forward strand.
ATTAGATATGTAGCTAATAGTTAATAGTTATCACATATTTATATGGGTAACTTGTTACTTATATTTATCCTTGATGGATTTTCTCAAAATGTGATGAATGAAAATCACAAAATAAGAAGTATAAAAGTTAGTAAGTTGCTAACAATGATCTTTCTTATAGTCAATAAATCGACTAAAGGCATTTTCTCCCCAAGAACAAAGTAATGTTATATGTGATTGGGAAACTCAAATATCGTTTCCTCTTGGAAATATCCTAAATATATCCTCTTGTTTATCTTGAAAAATCCCTAATGGATTTATAACTCCCGAAATGAGGATTTATTTAAGTGCCATTATTTACTTTTTAAAGAGTTGCGAATGGGGTTATTATCCTCATATAGAAGGAATAATATGTACCATTATGTGCTCAATAAAGAGTTGATAATGGACTTATTTATTATCTCAGTCAATATTTATGGTGTAAACATCAATGAAATATATAAAGAGTTTGATGATGTTAAGTTATGAGATGAGATAACGAATAGCAAATCAAGGTACAAATACTCGTATTGATGCTTTCTGGCATGAAGTCATCATACTTGTTACAGATAAAAACGTATATAGTTTTTCATGATATAAAATACCTTGATCCACATGAACTCCAGAAGAGTGATAAAATATTTGTTCAGAAGGTTTGCTCCAGTGACAAGTTAGCAAATGTATACCTACAAAATATTCATAATCATAAGATTGTTATGTGTAAGTAAAGAAAAATCATTATATTTAAGCTATTCAGAACTTGAAGATTGTTATCTTCAGGGGGAGACGAGAAGTACATTCACTCGAGTCAATCCTGTAGATTGGTCAATCATGTTGATTGGGTCTTAAAAGGACTAATAGTTATACTTTTTGCAGCATATACATACCATGTACTCTTTTCCTCACTAGGTTTTTCCCAATGGGTTTTCTAGTGTGGTTTTTAACGAGGCATGAGTATGATATAGTAATGACAATGGGGAAAAGTTACAAAATAATTGGTTGATAAATGAACAAACTCCAAAATCCTGAAGATTATGCAGATTATGCCTTGAAGGCTTATAGTTGTACTCTTTTTCCCTTAACTATGTTTTTCCCACAGGGTTTTCTTGAGTTAAGGTTTTTAATGAGGCAACCAATACAATATATGATTTCTACATATATCATGTACTCTTTTCTTCAACTAAGTTTTTTTTCACGTGGTTTTCCTAGTGAAGTTTTTAATGAGGCGTGAATATATTTTCTATTATACTCTTTTCTTGTCTAGGTTTTTCCCACAGGGTTTTCCTAGCAAGTCTTTAACGAGGCAAGGTCATGGACAAATAATGTCCAAGGGGGAGTGTTATAAATATATCATTATGTGGACATTATTATAGATTATATAACAGTTGTAACGATTTTGTATTTATGTCTCCATTATGTCTTCCGTTATATTTGTATATTATATATAGATGTATTATGGTTGTATGTAATACATAGATGAATGAATGAGATGACATTGCCTCTTACTTTCTCTCTTGACTTGTCTCTTACTTCTTTCTGCAATTCCTTTGATCATTTGAGCTAATGGGTTACAACAAAAAAGACTCCATTATTGGAGAGATAAAGTAGAAATTTAACAAATTATTCTCATTCTTATATTAAAATCAATTCACAACATTATTTTTCACTTTCCAATCTCGTTCTAGGCTCATGTGATCAAGGCTTGCCTTGATGTCGATCAGTTTGTCAGTTGATCCAGGTTCACGTGATCAATGATAGACTTGATGTCGACCGGTTTGTCAACAACAACCTCCTCGCTCTTTACTCCAAGTTTGAAAGAAATTTCTTTGAAATTCTACATCTTGTTTATGGGTTAGTCTACAAAAATGTAGTTACTTGGTCGTCAATCATATCGGTTATATTCAAGTGGGAAAGCCCCAGCTTTCACTTGCATTGTACAAGGAAATGTTGGACTTTGCAGTTGAGCCAAATGTGTTTATTTTATCTATATTTTAATCCAGGCGTGTTATGAGTTCCGGGAGTTGAGACTTGGACAGTACAAAATATGTCAACTACAAACATATAATTTTTGAACCAGAATCCACAATGCAAAATGGACCACGGTATAACAATTGATCTAACAAGAACCTAGCCCATCTTTCTAGCAATCCTTATGAGGAAAATAATTCAGAGGTGATAAAGGCATTGATATAGTGTTATTATCTCTTTTTTTAGGAATAAGAACCAAATTGGCTACTGAACGTAACGTGAAAGTGTAGTGTAATGAGACCACTGGACTAAAAAAAGTGCAATTACTCCCCTTAACACCCAAAATGCATGCAATTTCACCTGGTAGTCAATTCCCACTCGTTCCGGTTGCTTGTTGACGTGGATGATTACATGACAATTTTTTTTTCTTTTCCTTCCTTGACTCTTTCTTCCACCGTGTCAAAATCATCTTCTATTTCTCTTCTTCTATACAGAAACCCTAGGAGTCTTTCCTTCTTTTACTCTGTCTTCCACCTTGTCAAAATGTTCTCTCCAAGTTATACTCTTCTCCTATACAGAAACCCTAGGAGAAGCGTAGTATGAGCAGGTGTAGAAGAAACGTAACTTCAATGGCTTCTTATAATTCAAAGTCGTCCTCAACTTCTCAAACGATATCGAATTGCAATTTTACTCTCCAATACAAGCCAGCTTTGTACTATAAATGTGGGTTGAAATTCCCATTATGCACAGCTCGCGATAGTGGAAGAAAATTTTTGGATGTCAAAATTGGAATGTCAGAATATTTAATTTTTTATTTAATATTTTCTTTCAGTTTGCATTAGAGTTTACCTTGATTTTTCAAGACAATGGATATGAGTTTCTCGTTTATGTTGAGGATATTATGCAAGGAATGGAAGTTATAGAGTGTGAATCAACCAAAATTGATTTAATGGAGTTAAAAAGGATTCTTGAAAGTTTAAGAGATGAAGTTTCAGTGGTCCAAACGAGATTGGGGAGGATTGAACAAGGCACGAAGAAGATTGATACAATTTACAATCATAATTCTATAAAGATGGTTACAATTGTAGTTGTGGCAGTTGCAATTGTATGGTTGAATGTAAGGTTTATAGTGAATAATTCTAGATTTCCTTCTCTTTTGTAGAAATTTGACTTCTAAAGCAGTTGTAATTGTATGGTTGAATGTAAGGTTTACAGTGAATAAACCTAGAATTCCTTATCTTTTGTAAGAATTTGACTTCTAAAGCAGTTGTAGATGAATGGTTGGACCTCATTTTGATGAATAGATGATGAATGGTTATTGGTTTTTATCAATTTGTTTTTGATTTATTGTGTGTGTGTATAGTTTTGGTCAAACTGTGTTAAACAAGAAATTAGTAATCAAGCAACAAGCTACCCCTAAACCAAAAAGATACCATAATGCACTTAAAAGTTAACATAATTAAAACTAATAACCAAGCATCAAGCTACAATGGTAAAGCTACCATAATTAACTTAAAAGTTACCAAATTAGTACAACAATTGTGCATAACCAAGCTACCATAATTCACTTTAATTGTCCAAGAAGGGTAGTAAACATTATGATCAAAATACAATTGCACTGTAGTTGTAAGCCTACACTGTAATCACAAGTTTCCACAAAAATATACTCGGTAGTAAACATTAGGATCAAAATACAGTTACAAAAATAATAGGCCACAAGTTGGCACTACTGATTCCAAATGCACTAAATTATTCAACTACTGATTCTTCTTGCCAATGCACTTCACATTCTTTCTAACAGATAGCACTTGTTGTCCTTTTTTTGTCCATGCTACATAATGCATAAAACTTAATACATTAGTCATATTTTTTTTTTAAGAAAAAAAAAATTTTATTAAGCAAAGGAATTAAAATGTCTTACAACTGATAGTCCAAAAGTGACCATAACACATACTCAGCCCTTGAGATTGGGCCTATACTAATATAAAGAAACTAAAATAAAGGATGGACTCAAGCCCTAACAGGCCAGGCCTAAAGAATGAAAGAATAAAATAATAGACACAAGCCCAACTAGTTATACTAATTATAACATCTAAAACGATACTCCGTATAAATTTTAAATTAGTTAATTCCACCATAGATCCCTTGTCTTTAATGGCAATTCTAAATTTAGTCCCAGACTATCATTTTTGTCATTTAACACCCCAGATTATTATTTTTTGGACACTTTTAGTCCTTCTCGTGACTTTTCTATTTTTAGTAAGGGAATTTTTTTCTCTTCATATTTTTCTTTTGTTATTTTTCCAGTTTCAACCAGTTTAATTAGTTTAAGACTTTACTAAAAATCGGTTGAAAAATATGATTACTAAAAATCATAGGTTACCTAAATTTCTAAACAAATTAAAACGGTGTAAATCGGAAAATAACAAAAAAAAAAAATATGAAAAGACAAAAATACCCTTACTAAAAATAGAAAAAGTCATGAGAAAGACTAAAGTGTCCAAAAAAATAATAGTCTAGGTTGTTAAATGGCAAAAATAATAGTGGCATTCATGAATGTACTGTTCTAGATTTTTGCCTTTATCAAATATGGCACGCAATGCATGTGCACAAGGTATACATGTGAGGTCCCAAGATCTACATGAACATGTTTTCCCTTCTAGTTTCACTTTGAATTGTTGCCTTCCCTTCTTGATCTCATACTCATCATCCCCGTTGAACTCAACATGCCAACCTATACTTTCAACTAGTGTTGCAAAATCGGCGCCTAGGCGCTAGGCGGTCGACCTCCTACGTGCCCGCCTAGGCGGTTCCCAGGCGCCTAGCAATTTTTTCAACATTGGTTTCAACTATGTTCTCATTTAGCTTTTTCATTATCCTAGGTCCAAAGTTACTAGGTCATTTCTCTACCTTTCCTACATCTTGTAATCCTTGTCATGGTAGCAACCCTTATATCTTCCAACTTCTTGATTATTGGTTTGCTCCTTGCCTTGACAATTGTTCCATTAAATCTTTCACACATGTTATTATCTATAGAATTAGAATCAAATTTGACTTTGGTTCTCATAAATGTCTGGCACCTGAACTTTGCAGGATAGTTAGTCAATCATCTTTAGCTTGTAAATCTTTTAATCCTAATTGCTCAACCATTGCATTGAACTGATATTCAGTTGTTGCATTTGCACACATCCAAAAGTACCTTTTTCAATACCTTGCCTTTGTGTTTCTTGCTCGAATTAGCATGTATATGTCTAACATAGTTCCTGTCTTCAACATTTAGTAGAAGTTCTTGGATCACATTGACTAAACCTTGCACAAATACAAATTGCCTATATTAAATACAAGCTGCCTAAGCACAAATAGATATTGCTTAAGAAGAATCATAAATTGCAAAAGTAACCAAAAGTCACTTTAAATTTACCTTTTGTTGATTTAAAATTTTTGTCCAGTTCCAACTGTTGTTAATACTCAAGTCCTGTACCAATAACGGTAAAAACCATCTCCAAGAATTTGTGTTTTCTATCTCAACAACTGCCCAAGCTATTAGAAACATTTGGTTATTAGAATCCCTCGCAACAACAGCTAAGATCTCACCCTTCATAACCCCTTTTTAGAAAACAACCATCCAAACCAATAATAGGTCTACACCCAGATAGAAACCCACTTTTCATTGCTTGAAAACAAACATAAATCCTCTTAAATGTAGAAGGTGCTTCTGGAACTATCCTAGTAGTTTTGATAACAACAGTGCTTCCAGGATTAGAGTTCAAACACTCTTGAGCATAATCTCTTATTCTCTTAAACTGTTCTGCATACCCTAGATTCATCCTCTTTAAAACAACTTGTTGTGCCCTTCTAACCATACTAATTGTCACATTAATTTCAACTCAGTCTAGATAGTATCCCTCAGCTTGGTATGTTGTATGGTTGGGTCTTTTATAATTATATCCTCATATTTTTCTTCCAACCGTTTTTAAGTTACCATTTTCAACTTGTATTTACATCTATATCTTTCTTCCCAACTACAATGGCAAAGAAAAGGACACCCCTCAACACATTTCACACTCACCCCCATACTCTCATTTTAGTAAAAGTATATATCTCTTTTAAAGTGCACTACATACTTGCTCATGGCAGTAAACTGTCTGGCATCCTCAAATAACATCCATTTTTCTAACTCAAGGAAATCACATAATGGATTATAAAATGGCAATTTAAATTTCCTTGATGGAGGTGTTACATGATGTGAACCTTCTTCTTACTCACATGGTGGGTCTGCAGAGTCATAATAATAGTCATCACTACATGCCTCACCCTCATCTTTTTTTTTTTTACTGTCTTCGTTCACATCAATTTCCTTAACCCTGGCAGTCTTCTAGGGTTTAGGGACCACAACTCTAACTCAATATTCTATTCAACAATGAGAGCAATTTTCTACTTTTTTCTTAGGGTTTAGGGACCACAAGTATGACTCAATTTCCATTAAATAATGCACAGCAAACGACAGCAAGATAGAGACATACAACAACGATGGACCACAATGTACAACAACAAACTAATACAAAGCAGAGATGTCGAAATTTTAGTTTACAAGCAAGATAAAGTCATACGACAAGCATGCTTTTCACAAAAGTAAAAAATAAAAATAAAAAAAGCCCAGATCCTATAACACATATACTATAAATTTGGAATGAAATCAATGAGAAACTCATACCTTAACTTGAAAAATTGAAAATGTGAACTGATGAAGCTACGAACTGATAACCTTCAAAGTGTTGAAACAACAACGCAACAACCTTAGTAGTGATTTGAGGATTTCTGATTGAAGCAAGCTTAGAGTGATTTGGGTCTCGACTATGTTGCTTACACGCTAGAAAAAAGAGTAAAGGAAGGAAAAAAAGGGAAAAAAAAAAAATATCATATAATCATTCACGTCAACAAGCAACCGGAAGGAAAGGGTGAAAACTAGCTACCAAGTGAAATTGCATGCATTTGAGGTGTTGAGGAGAATAATTGCACTTTTTTTTAGTCCAATGATTTAATTACACTTTCACATTACGTTCCCTGACCAATTTAGCCCTTATTCCTTTTTTTAATAAAGGATTCAGGATATGCTATTTACTACATCAACCGACAAAAGAAACCACACAAGAAACAGAATGCATTTTAAGGATTCCATAGTTGGCTGATTCAACAAACACAAATGTTCATCCAAGTTAATTCTGCTTTTTGGAAGAATGCAACAAAATCCTTACAATATGTCGCTACATTCAACCAATCTATACCTCTGCATTAGCCTACAGGTAATGCAACATCATTTTATACCTCTGGGCTATATTGAATCATCAGACTCTTCAGAGTCACTTCTCTCAGGCTCCCCACCAGTCGCTCCAGCCTCGGGAACATCGGGCTTCGTTGCAGGCTTGGGTGCTGCTTTCTTACTAGCATTTCGTGCATTTTCTTCACCATCTTCCTCTTGTTCAGGCACTTCCGCATGTAATCACAGAATCAAGGACCAACAAATAACAATATGAAGGGTTGACAAAATCTAGTAAACTAGAAAGAAGCATGCCTTCTTTCATTTCAGTCAAAAAAAAAAAAAAAAAAGGTTGTTAGGAAAAACATAAATTAAGTTCAAAAGAGAGTGGAAACTGCATAATTTCACATCAAGAATATAAATATAAAACTTATCTTTTATTTAACAAGAAAATAAAAGTGGATAAACACATAAATTACCCTTGCATATGCTCATGAAGCTTGTAAATTTCTATTCAGAATGACACCATTTCATAAAGTGTGAAAAATTATTTGAATTTTAAAGCCAAAGAGAAGATGTTCTTGAAATTTGAGTACCCCCAATACTAAATGGCAATAATAGAAACTTTAACTGGATGATATAAAGCAAACCACTTGAAGGATATCTATATTCTCTGCAGTTCCACCAGCCATGATGTTCTGCAAATCTTTCTCAACACGCTTCACAAGCTCAGGCTTCAAAATACAATGCAAATGAATAAGAACATGCATTCAATTTAATATTCTTCAGTCATTATCAAACTAAGAAAGAAGCTAAATTAGAAGTTCCAGGTCTTCAAGAAGTTTGCACAAACACCTCACCATTACTTCTTTTACGCCCCAAGGGAGATTTTTCATTTTAAAAGTGCTTGCTTTCCAAAAAAAATAATGTGACTAATATTTTTACCTATCAAAATAAATAAATAAATAATAAGAAGGTCGCTTACATTTAGATCTGGTTCCCTACGAAACCTTCGCCTCCGAGCATCTCTCATTGGTGGAGTGAGGCCATGTCTATACTCCACTGCATCAGGAGTAGGATCACCTTCTTCCCTCACCATAATCATCTGTCAAGATAAGTTTGAAACACATAAAGCAATACCCTACAACTGTATTCAGACAATGAGAAGAAAAGAGGGGTAAGAGGGTTTTAGATAAATGAAGGCAGTATTCCTTTGGCTACCTGACCAATGTCTGCAGTTTTAATCAGCACACTATCATCATAAGTTTTGTAAGACTCCACTATGCAAGGAAGATCCAAGAGAGCTGCAGGGAAGTGCTCATTTCCTATGACAAATGTGCCACTCCTACCATCCTCTAGAAAACAAACTAACTTTTAACAATCACGAACAAAAATAAACATGAAGATATATGGCATATTGCATTGGATAAGTAAAATATTTCTAGTAGAATCATAGCTTAAAGCAGACAATATATTCCTTACAACACAATTTCATATTGTTCTGTTCTAATTCAAGGATAGCTCTCTGCAGACTAGCATCTAGCAGCTACCATGAAAACTTGTAATACTGTTTACATGAATCAATTGACTAATTATTAAAATGCATACATCTAATTTGGGTCAAAAATTCAAAAACTATTACAATGATACCATGATTTTGAGAGTAGAGAAGTAGGAAACTTCAAAAATATACCAGAAAATGACAAATCCAATCCTTTGTCTTCTGAAGAAGAAGCATTCTCACTCAGAAGGCGGTCAATTCGCTCAGCCACAGAAGGGGGAACCCTGAGTATGAATTGCTCCTCCATGCCTATACATTAGTCAACATGGACATATTAACTTAATACTAATGTTTAATTCATTTAGATGAGGTGCTAAATAGTATATCCTTGAAATTAAAGCAAAGACATGACAAAGGTAATCCACTGTGATCAACACTGAAACAAGAAACAAGATTGCATATTTATTTTTTAAAAAAAATAAAAACAAAAAACCTCAAATCCTCAATCATCAACAATGAATTCTGATTCAAAATTTAGACAGTGTCACAGTGATTATTATAAAACCAAAAACATAAAACATAAAACAATTACTCCGTATATGTTTTGAAACGCTGATAACATTATCATATTATAGTACAAACAGCTCTTTAAAAAGTCATGAACTCTTTTCATAAGCCTATACAAACTCAATAACAAATCAGGATATGTGTTTAGAACAAGAGATAAGTAGAAAATAAGCTTATCGAAACTGGGCCTAAATTCCATATATTAAGCACTAAAATATGGACAAAACAGTGTATAAAGCTAAGAATTGCAATTTTTTGTAAACACAGTAACTAATATGTGTCTCAACTCCCCTTTCCCTCCCCCATCACCCTCCATCCTGCAAATACCACCATAAGCACAGATATCTACAGAGGAACTGCAACCATCCCTAACAAAAAATAATTCATAGAGTACAAGGTTTATAATTGATAAAAACTTCAATTCATTTGTCTGGTTCATTGTAATATGCAGTAAATGCAACACTAAGTAGAGGTGAGCATGGGAATAACAACAAAATTTTCCATCTCCGTAACTGACCAATGAATATAACGAAACCGATGTCATTTAAACAGAGAGTAGCTACCCAAAAAATTTCCCAGATTTTGCTATTCTAAACATGGATTCTACTTTGTAAAGTACTTAAATTCCTAGTTAGAATGTTTATTATAACAGATTTACAGGTATAATGGTATAGAAACTTTAAATTAATCAAAAAGATAACAACGAAAAAATGAAAATAATCAATTTCTTTTTTAATATGAAATACAGAGGAATCCTCACAAAAATCACAGCATTCAATCTAGCCTCTGGTGTCAATTCCAACATCTAAGAAATAAGCAAATCCAACGTCACTATCAATTATTTACAATATAATTACCTTGAAGCAAACTCTAACATCTACGAAATTGAGCCGAGGGAGAGAACAAGCTTTCGCACGGCTACAACCGACGTCAACTCTTTGTTCTTATTACAGCGCCACCATAAGAGAGAGCACTGTTGACTGAGAGATTGAGTTATCGAGAGAGAGAGAGAGAGAGAGATTTCAAAAGCGACGACAGGGGAAGAGAGAGGGGGAGAGAAAGGGCAAGGATCGAGACTTCAAGAGAAGGGCATTGCAAATAAGATCAGTGCTGTGTAGGGGTGGAAATGGTAAATTATACTAGGGACCAATAATGACCATGTCCCCCTACCAAAAAAAAAAATAATGACCAAGAACACCTAGTATAGATTACTAATTTACTACATACTACGTAATATACAATTTTAATATAGAAAATTACATTTTTTTCTTATAACTATTTGGGTTGTTAATTTCAAGGCAGAAGGATCAAATAGGTCTATATATTAACATTGATTGTTCATCTAGCTCCATAAATTAAAATATAATTCATTTAGGCCATGAATTATAAATATTTGAACAATCAATGGCCTGGACCATATTTTAATTCATGGTGCTATATGACCAATCAATATTAATATATGGGTCTATTTGATCATTTTGTCTAATTTCAATCTACGACTTAAAAACTAATAATTTAGTGTCCTAATTATTCAATTTTTGTCAATTCAATCCAACCAAGATCAATTGTAGCTGGAATTTTTTAATCAGTTTAATTTGTTTAATGACGAGAGCAATATTGTCATTCCATGCATCTTCCGGCCAAGTGAGTCATTGCGACTCTAAGAAAGAAGGAAAGCGAGTCGTTGCGACTCTAAGAAAAAAAGAAAGCAAGCGAGTCTTTGTGGCTCTAAGAAACCTCAACGGAAAAGTATTTTATTTTACAGGCGAGTGTATGAGTATACTTATAGTTGCACATGATTGCATAAAGAGAATGTTTGCACGAGATTGCATTCGAGTATAATATTGCACTAGATTGCATTTGAGAATGATTGACCAAGTTTGAATGTTGAGCATGATTGTTTTAGTTGTATTTTGATACCCTTTTACAGCTAGTTGCGTTATGTGATCTAGAAGGCATGATGATAAATTCGTATTGATTGATTGATAGTATGAGGTAGTTATGAAGAGTTTTGTTATGAGAAATAAGTGTGGGAATATTCATGTTGATGAGTATTTATATTTGAAGCATGCATGTTGATATTATAGGTTGCAAACATATAGAAATCTGTGATGTATTTAAAATTGTCTAAGTGTTGAGTTTGTTACTTGAGTTGAGATCAAATGTTTTCCAAAGTATATTCTATAGTACTTTACAGGGTTGAGTGTGGTTATACTTAGCTTCGTGCTAATGGGTGTTTTTCCTATTTGTCTATGTGTTGTTTGTAAAACCCTTTTCAGGTGGGCCCAGCGTTACGAAGTGATCGAGTTAGACTAGTCTAGTAGTCTAAACTCCTAATACTTTTATCATGATGTTATTTTGTCAGATTTGTAGACTTATGTTGTTTGATGATGTAGACATTGGGGTGTGTTTTCCCCTTATGACTTTAGGTTAAGTTTTATGGATGTTAGTTATTTTATTTTTGTTCTAGTTCCATCCTTAGCCTGAGCAATCACCACGGAGTGGTGATTGTGGCGGTGATATCCCCACTAGTTTACTTTTTAAGTTGATTATCCGTTGCTTAGTTTATGTTAATTATGGTTTAAAATTGTAATTAAAATTTAGAAAAGTGGGGTGTTACATAGACAATGAAGAAAGGAGACTGTCATATGTCCCCGAGGGAAGTGATCATGTTTTTGAAGGCGATGGGGTACCCATCCACGACAAAAATATACATTTCGCAGGGCAAATTTATGGTACCAACATTGATGCATTCACTTAGAATACCCCTATGTGTTTTCACACTCAACACTCGCAACAGAGAAGGAGTTGGAATCTTTCAAGCCATATAAAAAATCAATATATTCCAAAAATACGTATATATATATATATATATATATATATATATATATATATATATATATATATATATATATACATATATATACACTAGTTTTTTACGCGCATTGCGCGATTGGGATAATGCCCAATATATTTTTTTTAAATAAGTACTTTAAAGTATATTAATGCAGGATTATATTGAAATTGTTCATGCATAGATAATTGAAGGTTGAATTTGTGTATTTAAATAGGTAATTCTTCTCCGAAAGGTTGAGTCCCCAACCCCAAGGGCTCCCCACACTCCGACCCGACAGAGCATTGTGAGAAGTTGTAAATCACGGTGACTCAATGGTTCAGCAGACAGGGCCAAATGCTGATACACACAAGGAATCTGCCCACTTTGGACATAATTCCTGCACTGCCGCCGCCGAGGTTTAAACCTTGGTCTCTTCTCCCAAATACTACCCACTAAACCATTGAGCTAAGCCCGTGCGGGTTAAATAAGTAATTCTAAGTTTACAAATGCAAGATAATATAGTCAAGATTGATTATAATTGTCAATAAAATAATTGTATAGGTATGGTTGAAACCAAATATGGGACATAAGGGATAACAAATAAAAATTAGGGCATAAAATATTAAATATATACTAATATTGTTTGAGGAGATTCCGACATTAGGATTTGTGGTTAAGTTCTATTAAGACTTTAATATTAGAATTAGATTAATGGTGTAGTTATAATTCTATATTAGACTTTAATATTAGAATTAGACTAACGGTGAATTAACGGAAAAGTTAAATGGATAATCATATAATTAAGGATAAATTATAAAATCTTAAAAGAAAAAAATTAAAACCTGAACAATATGAACCATTCATTGATTTAATAATTTGGCGGTCATTTTATCTACCCAATATTAATAATTAAATAAATTCGCTGGTCAAATTCGTTAGTATAATCCGCTAACGCTAACCGCTAATTGCTGATTGTCAAACAAGGACATTGCGAGGTAGTTCTCACTTCAATTTGTTGTGTGATTTGAATACTCTCTTTGTCACAAAATCTCTCAAGTAGTTAATATGGTTGGCTTTATTAATTATATTTTTTTAATTTTTTCATGGTATTAATAAAATACTTGGTAAATAAATATATAGCATTATTTTGTATTATAACTTTGATATTTAATTAGAAAAATAGTGCACAAAAAAGATAATAGATAATGTAGTGAATATAATCAATTGATTAAATTGAATGTAAAAATTTTTACATTTGAGAAAAATAAAGACAATATAACTAATGAAAATATTTCTTTTAATTAATTTATTGATAATTAATAATTTTTTTTTCACTGAATAAAGACATTGTAAGGATAATGTAGCGAATATAATCAATTATTAAATTTGAATATAAAGAATTTTTATATTGAAGAAAAATAAAGACAATATAACTAATAAAATTATTTCTCTTATTTAATTTATTGATAATGAATAATTTTTTGTTTTGAATAAAGGCATTGTGGACACATAATTCTAAATTAAAGAAATGCATATGTATTATTTTTTGTTGTAACTACTAAATTATTATTTATATAATTTAATAAGAGTAAAATAGAGTACTAATTATGCCAACTTTGATTAGGATGAGGTTCGAACCTAAGATCTTTTTTTTATTGAAATCAATGAGTAAGTTAACGGTGAACTAACGGCAATTCTTAAAATTTTAACGGAATTAGTAACGGGGTGTGGGTATTTTAGGAAATTTTAGTGTAAAATTTAAATCTGACCAATCTTTTAATCAATCTGAGCCATTCATTTGATTAAAATCTGTGACCGCCATTTTTTCTACCCATTATAGGCCTAACTCTCTTGGGCTCTTATTAGTATGAATTTTAACGGAATTAGTAACGGGGTGTGGGTATTTTAGGAAATTTTAGTGTAAAATTTAAATCTGATCAATCTTTTAATCAATCTGAGCCATTCATTTGATTAAAATCTGTGACCGCCATTTTTTCTACCCATTATAGGCCTAACTCTCTTGGGCTCTTATTAGTATAGTAGATATAGTAGATAGTAGATAGTAGATAGATAGTAGATATATATGAATTTTTTTACATAAAAAAGTGACAAAAACAACATGTTAGATGAAAAAATAACATGTCAGCATTTTGTTTTTATTTTATTTTTTCATATAAGCAAATTAGATAGGTTACTTGTTAGAAACTTGCTAAAAATGTTAGATGAAAAATAATTTGGAATATAATGGCCTAGATGGACCATATATATTTTAATTCATGGTACTAGATGAACAATCAATATTAGTACATGAGTTTATTTGACAATTCTGCTTAATTTCAATCTACGACTTAAAAATTAATAATTCAGTACCCTAATTATTCAATTTGTATCGATTAATCAAACCAAATACCGGTCAATTGTGGCCGGAATTTTTTAATTCAGTTTAATTTGTTTAATGAAGGGAGCAATATTGTCATTCCATGCGTCATCTGGCCAAACTTCACCGCCCTCTTCTTCTTCGTTGCCGCTTTCTTGTAGTTCCTCACACTTTTCCTTCATTTTTTTTGGCGGTTTACTTTGATTTGACACTCTTCTGCCGTTGCCGTCGGCATCTCATCCGGCCGGTCGTCGCCGTCCAATTTCAAGATCCTGTAGCAACACTGCCCCACGTTGTTGAATCCCTTGCCGCAGGGGATACATGTAATTGTACTTCCACAAAATCTCCCTATATTACTGTAAATACAAACTGTGACACCCTAAAAGCAGAGGATAGGAGCAAGAAGTTACTAAACTTCAAATTCCATATAACCTTCAGTACAAAGAATAATGTACAACACTGAAAACTGAAGCTCAAAAACTATACACTCAACCAGTCACCTGGTACCAATACAAGGGTCACAATAACTATCTTATTTTCCTATGCCCATAACTTTGAGACTTTCCTCCATACTAACTTGCACCATCTGAGCAAGCTTGTCCTTTGCCTTTCCTGGCTGTTCCTCGGCATCCATCCTGAATATAAGATTGCTAACGATGTTCTCTAACGTGTCGGCCTGAAGCTCATCAGCCCTCGGGCAAGGAGACTCGTCGTCTCTCAGCAGCCTCAACAGTGTCTTCGCCTTGCCTTTACCCTTGGGTGTTCCTTGAACCGTCAGCTGCATAACCCCGGGGATAGCCCCTTCTCTCAGAATTGCCTCTCTATACTTACACCGCTCGCTCTGGCACATCACCAAGAGCACTCCAACAGCATGTTCTCGGCTTTTAAGCGATCCAGTTTCGAGCACTTCCACTACCGAAAGCACCCCGTCTTCTTCAGCTGTCAAGGCAGCCCTACCCTCCTCGTACCCAACTAAAGATTCTATGAGAGCAGCACATTTCTCAGCCGTTTTCGAGGTCTTTTTACAGGACTTGAGCAAAGTGAGTATATGGGGAATGGGTTTCATCTGAAGAATTGGGGTTAAGTTGGTTGGATAAGTGGAGAGATTGTAAAGAGTCATTGCAGCATCAAGCTTGGCCTGAGGGCTACCCTGTCTGAGAACTCCGACGAGAAGCGGGATGACACCGGAAGCACTGACGATAGGCTTCGTAACAGACGAAGCAGATAGCGTGAGCAAGGCTGCAGTTGCATCCTCTTGCACAATCGCATTCTCCGACCCAAGAAATCCTATGATTGGTTCCAGGGCTCCAGCACTAATGATGCTTGCCTTGTTTCTGCAAATAAACACAACAAAACCAAGTCTCAAAAATATATGTATGGTAGCATTTATTTACCATTGCACACTATGATACTATTTAATCCGGTAAATACCAATTTTGGTCTCACTAGTATTAGCAAAATGACAGTTTTGATCCAGATGTTTAATTCTTACCAATTTTCGTCCACCATTATTGTTTTAGTACCAATTTTCATCTACCACTATTATCACACCGATCACCCTTCCGTTTAAGACATGTCGAAATTTAAACTTTTTAATATATTTTCATCATTTTCAACTTAATATTCCAATGTCAGCATAAATAAAGGGATTTAAACCTTAAAATCGATCCCAATTTTCAATTCTCCTCCTCATCCTACCTTAATTTGAGGAGGAGAACTGTGAATTAAGATCGATTATAGGACTTAAATCCCTTTATTCATGTTCAAATTGGGATCTTAATTTAAAAAAAAAAAAACAAAAATATCCTTAATAATTTCATATATCGGCGTGTCTTAAATGAAGGGGTAACGGTGTGATGAATTTTAGCACTAAAATAATTTTCATGCATGAAAATTGGTATTAAAACAATAATCTTGAAAAATGGTAGGAATTAAACATTGGACCAAAATTGTCATTTTATTAATATCAAAATTAGTATTTACTACTATACAATCTCTTGGAAAACACACCATTTCATGAGAGAGAGTATAAGACAACTACTAGCACGGACTTAGCTCACTAGTTTAATAAACAGTATTTGAAAAAAAGATATCAAAGTTCGATAAAGGTAATATGGGTTTATACCTAAAGTGGATATATTACTTGTGTGTACCGATATTTGGCTCCGTCTGCTTACCTCCTCCCAAGCCGGGTAGGGAATTTAAGATGAATAACTCCGTATTAGTCAAAGTCAATTCAATCAGAGAGTACCATTTTTCTGGTCTGCTGATTATTCTAGAAGAAAGAGGGAATATATGAAGAACAGTAGAATTTTAGAAAAAAAAAATCTTCAACAACCACGGCTAGAAATTATGGAATTTTCGACCATCTGAAAGTGATCTTATATAAAGTTGAAAGCAAAAAAAATGGTCAAAAATAGCAACAAAAATTTTTCTGAATACAAAGTGGTCGGAATAAAACTTTCGACTTAATTTAAATTATTTCCCCAAAATTTCATAATTTCCAGTGAACCAAAACATTGGAGCCGAGGAACGAGAAATGGAAATGAAAAGCAAGAATTATTCCCAGAAACGGCAAGAACATAGCATTTAATTAAAAAGAAAAGTAGGAGAATAAATTGAAAATAGAAGAAAAATAGAGTTAGAGAATGATACTTACGCATCATCTTTAACAGCGAGATTGAGGAGGGCAAGGAGCGCCGCCTGGTTAGATTGAAGGGAGGTGGAACGGAGCATATCAACGAGGGGCGCGACGGCGTTACAGAAGAGACGGCGGTAGCGCTGGGAAGTCTTAGTGAGTCGCCGGATCTCCCGGGCTGCCCGGACTTTGGCATCCGGGTCGTCGGACTCGACTAGCCGGAGAGTTTGAGTCACAACAGTAGAGCTAGAGAACGGCAATGGGGACGCCGCAGTGGCTGTTTCCGAAGGCGAATCGCCATCGGAATTCGCGTAGCTGGAGCTGGAAGGTGAAGACGACGTTGTCATAGTGGCTGCTATTCTACAGGATAGAAAAATAACTAATAAACGGAGGGAGTCTATTAATTTGAGATATAAAAATGGGAGGCTAATGAAGAGAGCTTTCAAGAACGACTGCTCCAGGTGAGGAACTTTGAACGGGGTCAAGTCATATATATATATAAATGTTCAAAAGGTGTCAAAGGAAGGGTAGAGATAGAAAAAGCGAAACGTGGAGTTGGAGGGCGTTTGTTAGAAAGTTAGAAAAATAGTTGTGGTCCCTGGAGCCAATAACAAAGTTTTTGAAAATCCATCTGTGGTCCCAACTCGCGAGTTCCGGCGGACGGCGGTGGCTCACGGCGCCGAAGTTTCGTTCGGTCGGCGGTGACTACGGAATCGGCGGTCGGCGGACGGCAGTTACCTTCTGGGAAGTTATCGGCGGGTGTTGACCAATTATTTTGTAGGTAAAAGAAAATAGTTTTGATTTTTATTTTTGCTCCCTGTTGAACACCCTCTAGATGAGGGCATGTTTGTTTTTATATTTGTTTTTATATAGGGTAATTCTACATAAACTCTCCAATTCTACTCTCATTTTGCTGCTCCGACATGTCATGCTTGCTTAATTTAGTAGGGGTCATAATATTTATCCATTCTTCTTCTTCTTCTTTTGTTTTTTTTTTTTTTTTCCATTAAATTTGAACACAAATGAGAGTAAAAGTAGGGAGTATAATTTTAGGTACATGAAGTGTTTTTGTTTTATATATTACTTTGTGAGAAACAAGTTTTTTTATCTTTTGCATGAATTGTCAAACACATTGTGCTCAGATGACATGTAGTGACTCTCCCATTTGAAAGGTCATGAGATTAAGTTTCAGTGAAAAATATATGAACAGATACTACAATGTAATATGATCGGTAGCATTTTAAAAAATCTTTTGTATAGACTTTATCCATTTGAGTTATATTTGCTCACTGTGTAGTGTGACACGCTCCAGACATGTATTTTTAATTATTATTTTTCATCTGTAAGAGTGAAAACCATGGGTCTATTTGGATGGTATTGGACCATATTTACTATATAGTTTTAGAGTGATTATACATGTATAGTCACAGAGAGCTTGAAATAAGAATATATTGATTGAACCTGAAGAAGCGAAATGTCCCCTCTCCCCTTTAGTTGCATGATCTTTTTTATAGTGGAAGAAGAATAATAGATATTCACGGTAGAGTTATAGTCTTTGGTGACCTTTATTAGTAGGATTGGTCTTTTATATGCCTGATGTATAAAAATAAAGTATTAGTACTCATTGTTAAAATTATTATTATTATTATTATTTTTTTGAAAAGATGCATTGTTAAAATCATAGTTATATATAGCATGTTTGGTTTATGGAAAATGTTTTCCTTGAATTTGAGGAAAATTAGATTTCCCTTTATTTGGTTCATGGAAAATATTTTTCTCAAAAATGAGGAAAACATATTCCATGGCCTCCCATGGTATTTTGTTTTCCATGAAAAATGTTTTTCATGGAAAACAAGTAGGACAATTATGCCCTCGTCAACTTTTCGTAATTACTATTATTATTATTGTTGACGATATTATTATGTAGGGGTATAATTGTCTTTATACTCACTATTCCGTACAATTCCAAACTCAACGAAACAATGTAATTAATCTTCTCGGTAATTTATTTTTCATAGAATTTCAATTCCAGTTCCCTTCAAATATTTTCTGTGAACCAAACGGAGCCTTATTTTTAATACTGCAAGGCTACTTTAGATAGTTTGTGATGTGTAGAAAAAGACATTGTTTTTTTTTTTTTTGAAAATAAAGAAGTTAATTCATTAATCATAGGCTGAAACGTTTACAATAAAGATCGATGTAATAATCAAACATTCCTTACAGTCAGACATAGAAACAACTTCCCTAGCAATGCTACAGAAAACTTGATTTGCATACTGTTTCACAAATTTGAAGCTGAATTCTTTGGATGAACTTAAAGCTTCTTTAATGATTAGGTCAAACGTACCCAAGACTGACACCTGAGTATCTATTTTCATTCTTCTATCCATTGATAATATCTCCATCGGGCTGAACTGCATATCATAGTTCAGATGATTCTTTTTTTTTTCCATTGTCATATTTGTCTCCCAAGATGAGATTCACATCAGTCATAACCAGTTTTATCGTTTCACGATTTATGAAAAAGAACTCGCCAAGTAAACGAGAGGAAGAAACTCGTCAAAACAACGAGGGGAAAACACATAAACTGCAAACAAAATTAAACCAGTAAAACAAAACAAAGGGAAACAATAGTGCGAAAATATGGGAGAAACGACCGGTAGCGGTCGAGATGGAGGGGTGGGGTAAGGCGTAACCGGTGGTGAAAGCAGAGAACGGAAGAGAAGACAGTGAAGGCAGAGAAGACAATGAAGGCGAACGCTGTCTACGGTGAAGATGGCGGCAAGGGAAGACGATCAGACGCCGCCTCCGATCCGCTTGCTTCACAGAGGTGGCGACCGTGTAGAAATTTGAGCGGTCGAAAACCAGAGATGAGAGAGAATTGCAAAAAGACTCATGGTTAAAATCATAGTTTTATTAACATATATATTTTTTAAATAAAAATATATAATTTTAAAATAAATTTATAAAATTTATAGTCCTTTTTTTTTTTTTTTTTTTGAAGTATAGTTGATAATTTTGATAATAGTTATGATATGATTAATAATTGGTAAAGTAAAAATGTCAAATATGATAAATGATTAAATGTAATCTAAAAATACAATAATTTTCAATCTAAGTTATATCATTGATTTATGTCTATTTTTTCTGTTAATTTTTTGTGTGTACATAATGCTATATAAAAAAGTTAGAGTTAATTCAATCAAAGGTCCCTTGTCTTTGGTGACAATTCTAAATTTAGTCCCATACTATCGTTTTTGCCATTTAACATCACAGACTATTGTTTTTTGGACACTTTAGTCCTTCTCACGACTTTTCTTATTTTTAGTAAGAGCATTTTTGTCTTTTCATATTTTTCTTTTGTTATTTTTCGAGTTTCAACCGGTTTAGAGCATCCACAATGGTTGGGGAGAATTGGGGATAATATAAGAGTGATTAGGAAAGAGAATGGGGAAATGGAAAAAAAAAAAAACAAACAAAACAAACAAAAAACTGATTTTTTTTTTTAAAAAAAATTAAAAATAAACATGGTCAGGCGCGCCCATGTGGGGGGCTGCTGTGCGCGAAACGCGCCCAGCAGCATATCTTTTCTGATATTTCTCTTTCCTTGCAGAGAAATATTTTAGCATTTGCAGGAGAAATAATTCTATAATTAATCCCACCCCACATCTATAAATAACCCCATCCAAGTTATTTCTTCTTACATTAACCTCATATTATCCACTAGTGTGGATGCTCTTAAAACTTTAGGTAACATCTGATTTTTAGTAACCATATTTTTCAACCATTTTTTTAGTAAAGTTCTAAACCAATTAAACCGATTGAAACCAGAAAAATAACAAACGAAAAATATGAAGAGACAAAAATGCCGTTACTAAAAATAGAAAAAATCATGAGAAGGACTAAAAGTGTCCAAAAAAGAATAGTCTGTGATGTTAAATGACAAAAACGATTGTCTGAAACTAAATTTAGAATTGTCACCAAAGACAAGGGACCTTTGGTGGAATTAACCCTAAAAGTTATATTACACAAGTTTTTAGACAAAAATATTCTTATCATTATAATTTTTGTTATCTTTTTACATTATTATTACTATGCACATGTATACACAATATTTTTTCTTATATTCTTAAATGATATTAAGATTTTAATTAAATGTTATCATAATTATATTTAGTAATTTATTATTTATAAAATTCTTACTTCAATAATATTAATATGGAATCTACAACTATCGGGTGTGGGGGACCCTTAGGGTTGGGGTTCAACCTTTTGGAAGAATGAAATCTACAACTATAAATAAATAAATAAATAAAAATAAAAATACACACACTATTATTTAAAAAATATTTTAATATAACTAAGAATTTAAATTAATATTTGTCTTATATTAATGATACATAAAAGTGGGTATCCGCAGTGGATAATAATTGCTATCCCTGGACCAATGTTCCCACTGTCTCATGGAGTGAGGATTGGTTGTGCAAAACACATGGAAAAGGTTTTTTTTTTTTTTTTTTTTTTTTGAGAAAACATGGAAAAAGATTTTAGGCATTATTACGTTTATGAATGGACTACCACGTACCTTAGGTACACATATATAGGGTACACGTATATGGAGAAGAGAAGGTACACATATATAGGGTTCTGGGATTTTTACTTGTAATACTATACCAAATTTTTTATTGTAAAAAATAAAAATAAAAATGACCGACCACATAAAAAACCTCTGAAATATGAATTATGTTGATTTTCGAGAAATAAAAAGTAACAAATATTATGCTATTATCACGTTCAACATGAATTTTTGGAGGATATATGTTCGTGGATTGTTTTATTTCCACCTTTCTAATAAGGGAAAATGGCACTTTTTCCCCCTGTGTTATATGCTTATAGCACTTTTTCCCCCTGAGTTATTCATGCATTCACATTTGCCCCCTCAATTATTATAGAAGTGGCGGTTTTTCCCCCTGATAATATTAAATGGACATTTCTACCCTTAAAACAAATATTTTATTTATTTCTCTTCTTCACCAAATTATTGCTTATACGTAGGGATGACCACGGTTCGGTTCGAACTGAACCAAACACTATAGCAATCAAATTAAAAAATTTCGGTTATGATTCATAACATAACCCAATATTTGGGTTTCCGTTTATTAAAATCGTGAACTGGAAAAAAATGGATCCTAAACCGTGAACCGGAGGTTCAAATCGGAACAACTACTAGCAATAGCTTAAATTAGAATTATAATATTTGCAAATAGTGCATGTTTTTTTCCGCATTTATATTGACTCTCACATATAAGTATATATAATCGCGATTTGAGTTTTATTTTGAACCGTCGGTTCACGATTTTGGATCCAATTTGAACGGTTGGTTCAAATTTTCTTTTAAATTTTTTTATTTTTATTTTTAAAATATTCTAAATTTAACACTTAATGTATTTTATTTTTTCAAATCGTGGTTATAATTTGTTGGAGAAGAAAAATAAATGAAATATTTATTTTAAGGGTAAATATGTCCATTTAATATATCAGGGGGAAAAACTGCCACTTAAATAATTTAGGGGGGAAAAGTGCTATAAGTATATAACAAAGGGGGAAAAAGTGCCATTTTCCCTTCTAATAAATATAAAGTGTGATAAATGTGCAGCCATATTTTCGTCTAGCAATACTGTTGCTTTGTGTTGATAAGTGGTACTTTATTTGCAATAGGTTCGCACCGCATATTTAAGATTGTGCTTCAATCCTTATCTCTTTGATTTACAAAAATAAAATAAAATTTACAACAACTATTTGAATGTGAGCTTTGGGTAAATGTATGTCATTGCTCTCAATCTAAGTTATTGATAGTTGACCAACGGCTCAAACCAATGGGCAGCTCTAATGAGGCGTTGAACTTGAAACGGGGCTTTGGGTGAATGTCACATTGTGATCCTAGTTGGCAAAGATTCACGAGGAGATAAACATGTCTATGATGCCCATAGCTGACTGGCGGCTCAAATCAATGGACAACTCCAATGAGTCGAAGTTCTTGGTGTTACTCTCAAATATCAAGAGACTCCGACCTATGTCCTCTTATTATAACTAGTATTTGTCTCGTGCGATGCACGGAAAATATGTTATAAAAATATACCCTATATGAGGTTTATTCATATATAAAATTTTTGTTATTTAATAATTATTATGTGTGAATTCCTATGATAAAATTATGAACATAAATATATTTACAATTAAAATAATATTTAAGGTGGGTGATTACTACAAATCTTAAACTATATTAAAAATTTAGTACATAGTATTTAATATTACAAATTTTTAAAAACTTAGTAAACTACCATAGTAATTGAATTACAATTTTAGAGTCACCACGGATCAAAATTTTTAGACCTTCGAGATTTCTAACTCTAGATGTAGCAACATACAATTGACTTTTAAAGACCAAAATCACAATCTTAGTTCGAACATTGATTTTTTCTTCCAAATACTATTGAATTAAGTGTGTAATCAATAAAAGATGAGAACTAATAATTCAAGAAAATAATCTTAATGTTACTAAGCCTACTTCACGTCAATTAAGTTGGAGAGTGTTGTTGGATAGTATCCGATGAATCCACAAATAACGCATATTTGTCTCCGTAGTCCTCAATATGCACATCAACAATCATAAATATTAGGCCGCCTAGCTATGCCATATATTAATTTCAAACTTATGAACTTTGAGGTTGCATGCAATAAAAAGTATATTTTAAATATACTAAGGTTACATTATATATGTATGTAAAGTACTTTCAATATAAAAATAATGTATTTTTAATATATTAAAAATGTATTTGATATTCATGATACATACAATTATGTGGACCATCGTTCACACAATAATTTGCCAGTAGAAATTGAAATATAAATAAATAAATAAATAAATAAATAAATAAATATATATATATATATATATATATATATATATATATATATATATATATATATATATATATATATATATATATATATATATATATATATTAGAAAGTGTTAGTGAAAATTATTATTATTATTATTACAATTATTATTATTATTGTTATTGTTATTATAATTAAAAAATATTATTATGGTCTTGTGAAAATTAAATGTTGATTATCACCATTTAATTTTCACAAGACCATATGGCTTTATTATATATAGGATCTGATAACATTATTAGAATTGGGAAGGAATACTTTTGTCATAAAAAGTCTAAATATAATTTTCAAGGAATTCCAATTCCCCAGAGAGAAATTGAAAATCTTGTGAAAAATTTTCATGTTTTGAAGTTAATTAAAAGGGAAAAGAAATTGTAGTTTCTCCAACAAAACGCCTCATTAATGTACTAGTGAAAACTCTTTAGGGGTGTTTGGTAAACGGCTAATAGCTGATTGGTTTAGCTAGTAGTTGATGGTTGATTGTGTTAGCTGGTTTGACCAGTTGGGTGTATTTGTTAGTTATAAAAAACTGTTTATTAAATTAGTTGTTTACTAATAGCTGATTGAATGTAAAATGACATTTAAGAGTATGAGTATATTATGTTATTTTAACCTTTAAATATAACAAGATGATAAACTCTTATTAATAAATTATTATAAAATTAGGATATCATCTATACTTTTTTAAAGACATAAGTTAATTATTTTTGTTTATTTAACTCTTATTAAATTATATTCTAAAACAATTTTTATTAATTATTTTCAATTTTAATACTTTAAAATGATTTACCGTAGTAGTAGTAATAATAATAATAATAATAATAATAATAATAATAATAATAATAATAATAATAACAATACCAGAGAAAAGAAACTCTAATCTAATGCGTTTTTTTTCTTTGATGTACTTTGTTCTGGACGGGAAGTTAAAATGAAGGATTTTATTTATATATATATATATATATATATATATATATATATATATATATATATATATATTAGATATTATAGATTATAGATAGATTATATATTGTGAACATATATATATATATATATATATATATATATATATTAGATATTAGATATTATAGATTATAGATAGATTATATATTGTGAACATATATATATATATATATATATATATATATATATATATATATATATATATATATTATAGATAGATTATATATTGTGAACACACACACACACACACATATATATATATATATATATATATATATATATATATATATATATATATATATATATATATATAGATTTAGGTTCTCGTGCGGGTGAGGGCTTCAGGTGCGGTTGTGCGGTTTAATTTGAGCCATTCATCTCGCTTTAATCAACGTCCAGAATTATTAAAGTTTTTAAAAAAAACGTGGTGGCAATTTTGTAATTTTTGCATCTAGGTCAAAATTAAGGTGAGCGGATCTGTGATTAATGTGCGTGAGTTTTGTGCTTAATGTGCGTGTGTTTTGTGCTTAATGTGCGTGAGGTTTGTGCTTAATATGCGTGGGGATGTGCTTAACGTGAATAGTTGTTAAAACTTAAAGTCTGTGAGTGAATACTTAAAGTGCGTGAGTTTTGTGCTTAATGTGCGTGATGTTTGTGCTTAATGTGTGTGGATTTTGTAATTAATGTGCGTGAGTTTTGTACTTAATGTGTTGTTGAAACTTAAAGTCTGTGAATTAATATTTAAAGTGCGTGGGTTTAGTGCTTAATGTGTGTGAGGTTGTGCTTAATGTGTGTGGGTTTTGTACTTAAAGTGCGTGAGTTTGTGATTAAGATCTAACACTTAAGGTGCACCTTAGCTTATACTTCTTTGTTCCAGGCACGCGTTTTTTTTTTTTTTTTTTTTAATTTTCATTGATTTGAGCCGTTGATCTAAATTTGATCAAATGCTCAGATTTAACCGCACAACCGCACGGGAAGCTATACCCGCACCTGAACCCTAGCACCTAGCACCTAGGGCGCCTAGGCACCGATTTTTTAAAATTTTTTTTTAATTTTTTTTTAATTAAAAATTAAATTAAAAATTAAATTTTTTTTAAAATTTAGTAATAAAACATAAGGTTTCCATAGTTATTTCTTAGAAACTATTTACGAGAGTGGTTGTAAAAGTGTTCAAAAGATTGTTTAAACCATCTAAATACATAAAGAACTAAAATTAAGAGCTAAAGAAGCATTTTTTTGAGAAATTAGTGGACCAAACCGCCTTCGGCCGTTTGCGGTGGATAGATCTCGAAAAAATACGCAATTTGAAAAAAAATTGTCCAAAACGGACAACCGAGTCAAAAGTTATGCCTTCCCAAAATTTTTGCAATTAAAAAAAAAAAAATTAATTAAGCACCGGTTCAGCCGGCTAGGCGGTCTAGGCGGCCGCCTAGACCGTCTAGCCGGCCGGCCGCGGAGGAGGCCGATTCCGGCCTTCTCCATCGCGGCGGCCGGCCGCCTAGGCGCGATTTTTGCAACCATAATATATATATATATATATATATATATATATATATATATATATATATATATATATATATATATATATATATATATATATATATATATATATATATATATATATATATATATATATATATATATATATATATATATATATATAGTGCTTTTTAATTTATGAGTGAATGTAACATTATCTGTAATTAATATAGAGAAATTGTAATTATACTAGTGCATTCATTAATTCAAGGTGACGATGAATTTCCACTATTTCATTTCCATTTGCCCACTTCCACATACACATGCCACATTCTTGATTAATTCACACACATACACATGACATGCTTTCATTTCCTTGATTTACACCACATATGCATGCACTCACACAATGTTTTAATTCCTTAATTCCCTCATGTACCCCACACGTTTACAAATTATGCTTTAATCCACATCCATATGTTTTTTTGATCTAATACCAACTAACTAATATATATGTATATATATATTAAGCATACATGGTATATATTAAACAACTAATATATATTTGCATGCTTTATACTCTCTCTCTCTCTCTCTCTCTCTCTCTCTCTCTCTATATATATATATATATATATATATATATATATATATATATATATATATATATATATATATATATATATATATATAATGTGATCCCACTAAAATAAATATAGTATACAACAATACTGACACTATGTCCTTCCTGAGTCTATTGTTGCTTTTATTTATTAATATACGACCGTTTTATTTAATATATATATATATATATATATATATATATATATATATATATATATATATATATATAATAGGGATCAACATATAAATAGAAAAAAATCAATTATCAAAATATAATAATAACGAATTTAATAACTCTTTGTTTTATGAGAACTGAAAATGCAAACTAGAGAGCAAGAGTAGAAATCGAGAATTGAAAATTAAAAGTTCTAATTTTTTTTCAAATAAATTTTCCTCTCTTCTTGCAATATACTCCGTAATAGTTATGGAGTTTCAAAGTTGAGTTCAAAATTTAGACATTTTTTGTATTGCTTTACTTTTTCGAAACATTGGTACTCTGTTAAATGCTATTGGAGCTTCTTGTAAAGGTTATAATATCCTTGATGTGCTGCATTTTTCAATATCCAAGAGGTTTATTCTCTTGCTGAAAAACTAGTAGACACAAAGAAAAATAGTGCATATCCATTAGTTTTTTACTTGTGAAATTAGCTTTATATTATCGGTGACAATTGCAAGTGTTGAAAGAGATTTTTTTTTTTAAAAATTATTTAATATAATAATATTTTTGAGCTTCCATTGGTCAAGTATTTATTATTTTTATAGAATACAAAATTACAATTAAAATTAAAATTAAAATTTTGTATGGTTAATATAATCTCTAATTATGTGCATATTCAAATAAACTTATAGAGAGAATTTACATAATTACATTGATTTATTCTTAATTGTATTTCATCTATATTATAATTTTCACAATACGAATAATAACTAAGATAATTACATTTGGAAAGCAAATTTCAAATTTTGTATGTGTAAATTTAAACTCTAATTGAACACATTTTTTATATGATTATATAATATATAGCTATTTTATTTTTCAAAAGTATATTTTTTATATGATTATATAATATATAGCTATTTTATTTTTTAAATGTTGTACTTTTTTTTTAAATTTTTTATAATAAAGGATGCTGTGGCATTAATTGTAACATTAATTATTTCTCAAACCATATAGCTTTATTATATAAAGGATATTAAATTTAGTATATTGACCCATTGAATATGTATCTTAACTCCACCACTATTTATGGGAAAATTTGAATGAAAACCACCTCAAAAATTCACTATAATTCACTCTTTGATATGTACGAATCTACCTTGAGTTGGATGATTACAAATTTAGAATATAAGAATATTAGATGAATATACGCCCTGATAAAAATGTTGACATATATGCTGTTAATGACATCCTCCAACTCTTCAAGAGTCAGACATTTACATCAACTCTAATATTTTTTTATTATTATTGAGATTGAATTTTCAAAATTCTTTTAAAGATTTTATGAAAGAAAATTTGTAAAGGTCTCGTTACTTTCATGATTCTCATGTCATTTATGAATAATATGGTGCATGTCCCCAACTTTCAGCATTGTTTTGTGAAAGTGAATAAATTTATCGAAGGTGCAATAATGTCGATCCTTGAGCCTTTAATATAAAAAGAGTTAATTACCGAAATGGTCCCTCGACTATAGTGAAATTACCAATTTGGTCCTTGACTATTTTTTTTAACCAATTAAGTCCTTCAACTTTAAAAAGCTTAACCAATTTGGTCCTCCGTTTGTTTGACCGTTAGTCAACCGTTAACTTGGGACCAAATTGATAATTTCGCTATAGTCAAGGGACCATTTTGGTAATTATCTTTAGCGGTGGGCAATTCAGTTTATTTTTCTCGAACTGAACCGTATCAAACCGAACCGAACTAATTTGGTTCGGTAATATACCGAACAACCGAACGGTATTGGATTCTTGTATACCGAACAGTTCAATAAAAAATCGATCCGAATTGTTCGGTAAAAAATTGAACTGAACTGAATACCGTTTGATTTTTTTGAAAAAAATAAAAATAAAAATTAATAATAATAAAATAAATAAAAAGTAAATCCAAGTCCCATACTGCGTGCTCTGCCGTTCAGCTCATATTTTCATGGGTATCTTTCGTAAATGTTTTATTTGATTTCTTTATGGTTTGTTATCAAAAGTTATATATTATGTGTTATGGTGTTTACATAATCCATATCCAAAGTCTAATATATAACAAAATAGCAATCCAAAGTTCAAACGGTATTCGGTTCGGTTCGGTTTTTACTGAACAAATTCAGTTCAGTTCGAGTTTTTATCGAACCGTTCGGTATACAAGAATCTATTACCGTTCGGTTGTTCGTTATATTACCGAATCTAACTAGTTTGGTACGGTTCGGTTCGAGAAAACTGAACCGAATTGCCCACCCTTAAAGTTAATTACCAAAATGGTCCCTTGACTATAGCAAATTACCAATTTGGTCCCAAGTTAACGGTTGACTAACGGTCAAACAAACGGAGGACCAAATTGGTTAAGATTTTTAAAATTGAGGGAGTTAATTGGTCAAAAAAAATAGTCAAGGACTAAATTGATAATTTTGTTATAGTCAAGGGACCATTTCGGTAATTAACTCATATAAAAATCATGTAACTTATCATCTAAACTATTATGTATTTAAATATTTATTACCAATCAAACTAGCCCAACATTTCATATATAGTGGAGTCCACCAATCCATAGACCATATTGACATCAATTCAAATTAGTAGTTAATGGCATGGTCAACATTTGGAATTAAATGCAATTAATCACACGTTAATTTATAAGTGACAGTCTAAGCAGTGGCTTCTTAAAGTGTATCAATCATCATCAAGCAGAATGGACCGATATATCAATTATACATAAAATGTTCTCTAGTGGAAATTAAGTTTAAGCCATCAGCAATAGTTTCATTAAACGCACCTTAATTTATAATGACTCTCAAGATTAGTCAGTTAATTTAATCTTGATTAATATAATTTTTATACTATTAATAACGTAAAAATGAAATCAAATTATTAATATTGTTGTTACATTTTCAAATAATTTATGTATAATTAAATTTTATGGAAAATGACATTTTTATTCTCAATTGTGATTGTGAAGTAAAATTCAATTATTTATTATGTAGATCTAATCTCTAAATTCGTTACAAAGTAGTAAATTTTACACGTAAAATTAAGATTTCATTAAAAACTCAACCAAATCTACTACATGCTATGAATTAATGAATAGTATCACGAGTGATGAAGATCGCAAGTTGGTGTGTTTGATTAGAAAATGGGAGACATTTGGATAGAGAATATAGCTAGTGTAAAAAGAGCATTCTCTTTTCGTTTTTTTTTTTTTTTTTTTTTTTTTTGGTCAGATCACGAGATGTTCTGAACATACCCTAATTATAAGAGACACCTTTAAGCCCGTATCATACTCAGACTAATTTTCGTTTGCATCGACCCGGCCCAATTAAGGAGCAAAATGCTGACCAAATTAGTTTTTCCATACGAAGTAAAAAAAGCATTCTATATATTATTTAGAAATGAAATTTACACAATACACATTCTCAAATAGTGGTTGCAAATTTTCTTCATCACCAAAATAAAAAGGGCATTTTATATGCATTGGAAGAGATAGTTTAGTGAACAAAGTTTATTTCTTATACTTAAAAAGGTTAGGAGTTGTCAAGCACATTGTGCTCAAATGACATGTAATAACCTCTCCCATGTGGGAGATCATAAGATCAAACCTAAATAGAGGCATTATTGGGAAAGTATGTTTGAGTAGGGGTGACCACGGTTCCAGTTCCGGTTCAGTTCCGATTCCGTGGATGGCGAAACCGGAACCGGAACCTTATAGTAAGGTTTCGGTTGGAACTGCATTAAAAAAAAATTAAAAAAAAAAACACTAAAATATTCGATTTTTTCGGTTGGAACCGAAACCGGCGGTTCCGGTTCCTTTTCATCTCAAACCGTAACCGGAACCATATTGGTCCGGTTAGGAACCGGAACCGTACGGACGGTTCGGTTCCAATTCCGGTTCAACAGTGCACGGTTCAATTCGAACCGTAGTCACCCTATGTTTGAGTTCAAAATTTTTGCCAACATCCTCAAATTACAAGTTAACAGTTTTTCAAATAGATTGGCTTTTATCTTTAATTTTACAAAATTTAAAAATACATGAACTAAAATTAAAGTAAATTAACTAAATTGATTTTTTTAAAAAATGATATAGCATATCAACCTTCAAGGTACTTTAACCAAATGTAATAGATTAAAAATAAACATTAGTAACACCCTAAATGACATGACATAAAAAGCCAACTTGTTTCAATTCACTACCAAAAAAAAAATAAAAAAATAAAAAAAATCCAGTTATGACCAACACCAAGTACATATTCACAAAACTCAAGTACATAGTAGCCTAGGCTGCCAGATGCAGGGGTGACATTCAGAACAGTTTATCATGTAGTGATAATCAGCACGCTTAACCGACCCTCATGCCGGGAGATTGCAGAAGAGAGAAGCTCGAATGCAGATTATAGCTACACAAAACATATAGACAAGGTGTGATTATAGTAAAAGTAGAATCCAGAGAAGGTGTGGTTATAGCAAAAGTAGAACTACCTGTCCTAGGATTAGTGGCTTAATCCACTCAATGCTGAGGAAATCAAGAAACTTGACTTGGGTGCGCCAGAACCATAGGTACCCTGCAATTAAAAAGAAATTATTTTTCGTTAATCAAATAGATACAAAACATCCAAAATAGGTACTGCATAGGATTGATAATGGAGTATAGTGTTCTGTTGTTTTAGGATGGAGTAAAGATGTTCAAGAAACATTCTCTCAGCCAACTACTATTGCCCAATAATGAACCATCTATCATATAGTTTATTGTCAAGGATTTTGTACAAAAATGAAGCAACTGTAACCAAAGACACACATGACAAGGGTGCAAAATATTAAAGAGGTGACAGAATAAAGATTGTATTTTGAAATGAGGACACAGAATATTAGATAAAGATAGGAATGTGCAAGAAACTTGACTGGAAAGTTCATTACTCGATGAAGTAGAGTACTTACTGTGAACCAACTTGACTATGTTTCTTAGCCTTATTCTTGGATTTCCGTTTCCGTTTCTTTTCACCTGTCGGCTGCACAAATACAATCATATTGGGCTGCACTGGTGTGGGCACACATGTTGGAGGTATAATTGCTTGTATAGGTTCTGAATGTTCAAGAACTGGTTTCTTGAATTCATGGTGAGGAAGTTGAGGAAGTTGTGTAACTGGAGTAGCTGTATGTTGGACAATGCTTGATTGCTGACTAGCAGTGTTATTTTCCATTAAAACCTCCTTCCCAGTTACTCCAATAAGCATGTCTCCCGTGCTAATAGGGCTACAATCCTTGACTTTAATAATGCTAGCATAAAGCTTGACCTTAGATTGGATTATCTCTGAGAGGATGGTTTTATGTTCAGACTCTGCGAAATAGAATAAATGAATTGACAACTTTATGAAGAGTGCACAAATAATGGATAGCAATTATATTCGTAGTGTAGGCAGTTTACTTACCCAACAGTGAGGCAATTACAGCACGAGCTGCTAATCGTTCAGCCTCCTTTTTGCTTCTTCCAGCCTCCCCAATATAAGAACAACCATTAAAAACAACTGTAGACTTGAAAGCATGAGCTGATGCATCAGGCTGGACAGTATGATAAGTTGGATTTTCTACACTTATCTTCATCACAAGCTCATTTAGGATGGACTTGCAAAACATTTTATCCTGGAGAAGTGCCATAAAGGAAAAATCAGCTTTCAGACAGCAGAAAGACAGTGGCTGAAGACCTGAAGTTAAATTATAGCTTTCAGACAGCACCCAATAGGCACTACAAGGAGAATGTGGAAGTGTATGCACAGTGAAAAACGACATTACTTTATGCCATTGTTACAAATATAACATATATGAAAAAAGTCAACTTGGACTTTGTATTCGTTGGCAAATCAATGTCCCTGGTCCATTCATTTCCACCACAAAGTCCTACATAAACCATCAGAACTAAACTCAAAGAAATATAGTCTCCTTTGAAAATTAGGAGCATTCTGCGGAAGTACCATTTGTTTCTATCACAACATTATCAGGCCACTTAATTTCTAGGTGCTTTACTAGATTTCGCGAAAGTCTAAAATTGACCTGAGCAACTTAAACAGAATTCTGAAAGAGCACTACTATAATCACATCACAGGTTCTGTAAAGTTTCTTTCATATTGTACGGTTTATACATCTTATCATATTCATTTTATTGAGAGCAATACAAGAGCACCTAATTGATGAGCAATCATTTCATTTCATTAAGCATTGGTACCCTACTATTCTATTTAACTTTAACTTTAATCTTATACATATTGTGCATGCAACCCTAGACTCTCCCATAACTTTCAAGTCACAATAGAACTCTACAGAATCTGCAAGCCAATTCCATTCAAACAAAGCATATCCAAAAAAAATTGTACTAAAATTCATCTTCCATCTTGATTTTAGCAGTTAGATGTATATGCCCCAGAAGCCAATTTTGAATATAAATTTAGGCATTTTCTTATTATAGAAATGATATGATTAATGACATTTGATTTAGAAAGTGGGTAACAATTCAAATCAGATCAGTATCATTGCTTGAAAAATGAAAATATTTAATCTTATTGATAAGAGATTGCATGTTACTCAAATATCTGTAATCTACTTGTATCAATCAAAGCTAATTGTATGATGAGGAATAACAATGCAAACATAATCTTGAACACCTATGCGTATTCCATTCATGTTCAAGCAAAGACAATACTCATAACATATAGGATGGGAGTTCTGCTTTTCCATTATGAAGCATTTCTCCTTCTTAAGAACCAATTCACTCTGCTAATATTGGTTTAAGTGGATGGAAATTAAGTCTAATTTAGTAAGAACATTAATGTCCAAATCTATCATGTAAAACTCATGGAGTAAAGAAGTAGATCGTGGGATGGAAAATAGAAATGATCTATAAATGGCAGAATCTACCTGCTCTGCTATTAGTGCTATACTAGGGGAACCTACAATCAAATTTAAAGTATAATTGGATAATAGAAATGACCTATAAATAGCAGGCCTCAAGAAGAGTTTTGAGTTGAAATGGACTCACTTACTTGGATTGAATGAGTCTAAAATAAAGCCAAGCATCCAGAGTAAATATCTAAGACTGACAACAAACCTCATGAATATTATTAAGTAGCTGTAGTTCCTCTTTCTTTGTTATTGGAGGCATGCTCTCCATTGCATGTCTCGCAGCATCCTGTTCTGCAGCCTTCCGGTGTGCAAATGTGTTAGGAGAAGTATACTTCTCTCCGCCTACTGAGACTGTGCCTCTAAATTGTGGCGCATGTGGATAACCTTCATTGACTATTGCATACTCTGGGAGTGGCAAGCGTGCTTTTTGTGCATATTGTTGAAGGAGGCTCTTATGATTAACAGGAACATATTGAGTGGCATCTATTCAAGGAAAAGCAAAGGACAAACACATAGAATCAAGAACATTATATTAAAAAAAAAGAGTACAATTAAGACTCAGTTATGCCATATATGATTCAGCTCATAAACTAATAATAATACTAAAGCATGGCCATCTTGAGAACCATTAACAAAACTGATGAATTAAAAACTACTCTAAGCAAGCTAAACAAATTTATATATTTATTTATAAGCTTGATTAATGGGTTATTCACAGGAAGCTAGCCAAAAACGGAGATCTTAGCTAAAAAGTCTACAACAACAATGTAACAGCACAAATAACTCATGTAATTCAGTAGCTAGAAAAAAAAAATTAACAAAAACCTAAAAATCCAAATCCAAATCAGCAAATGTTGTTCAAAAACATGAATCTTCTAGAGGAGTTCAAGATCAAGCCTTTGACCACAAACGAACAAGAAAAATAGCGCTACAATCGAAGGATGTTATTTCTAAAATGAAAATACGCTATGGCGCTTACCTTGAAGTCTGCCATCGCCGACGGCAGAACTTTGATTCACCGGAATGTTCAGGCTTCCACTCATCGCCGGTGTAGCGACGTCTGGCAGCGGCGCTCGTGGATGCGTAGGGTTCAGCTGCAGTTCAGCCATAGAGCTAGCTCACCTCAGAAGCAAATTTTTGGAGAAAGAGTAGCTTTGGATTCTGTTTAGTGTAGACAGGTAATCAGATACACCTTTATATGACATTTGTCAATACGGATTACTATTTACTCCCTTGTCCTTTCCTCCCATCCTCCCTATTAATTCAAAATCTACAAATCTTACTCAATAATATTAGGTCCTTAACTGGAACAAAAAAATATTATTAGTATTATTTCTTAAAGGGGATGGTTCATATTATTTTAATTTTAATATATTTTTAATAATTTTTCTTATTTACAGTCTATTATATTATTTTTTTCTTTAAATAACCTTAAACCCCGTTATAATAAACTTTAGTAACGAAATATCCCGTTAATTATTTATTTTTCTTAATTTACTTATTAATAATTTCTATAAGAAAGGTTTTAGGTTCAGACCTCACCCAGTAAGAGTTGGCATAATTCTAAAAATATACTACGCATATGTTAAAAATACAATATAAAATTTAACATAAACTTTGGTCAAATAATTAGCTCAACTAAATACATAGCATTGAAAGTTGAGCATCAAAGGTTATAAATCAAGAACCTTGCAATCATTTTCTTGCATTAAAAAAAAAATTAGGTTTTTTTTTTGTTTAATTAATTTTCTTTTGATTATATTTTGAATAAGACTCAATATTCCAATTATGTTTTTGCATTGTTGGAATGATTTAGGTCATTATGGTATTAATATTATTGTATGTATTTCTATAATGGTACAATTGTACATTATTTTACAAATATTGTATTATTATTTTATTTTATCGTACAGAATTGTTCTTCCATCATTGTCATACTTGCGCGACCTAACTACAAAGTTGTTGATCAGAAATACAACTACATCTGAACTCAAAAGCGGTGTGACCATTCTCCAAAGAATTGACAATGTTGACATCCCACTGGCTCTAATTCAACAAGTTTACACATCATTCTCAGAATTTTATTAATGCATGAAAAGTGAAAACTTATGAAGAAATTTGCAAGTTAATTTTTACTATATAACATTATAACAATATCTATTGTAACAATATATTTTGAATTATTTATTATCATCATCTATTGACAGCAATTGTAGCAACAAATACCCTACTTTATTTATTATTACTCTTATTAAATTAAATAAATTAGTAGCTACAACAAAAAATAATACATATACATTTAATTAATTTATAACTAGATGCCTATATTGCCTTTATTCAAAAATAAAATTCATTATAAAAACAGATATAATTTCATTAATTATATTATATTTATTATTTTATTTTCTACAATTCAAATATTCCATGCCTTCAAATTCATGAATTAATTATATTCACTACATTGTCATTGTCTTCTTTTTACAATATATTGTAATTAAATATCAAAGTTATAATACAAAATATGTTATATATTTATTTGCCAAGTATTTTATACAAATATAATAAATATTAATATTTTGTTCAATACTTTCACATGATAATTTACGACACATATCTCACAACACATGAAACATATAGGAAAAAAACTACCACTGTCAAATATTAATAGACGCTTACTACACTATAATCTCAATCAAATATATAGTACAACTAAGACCCACAATCATATATACAACAAGACAAATCTAAAACCTACTACACCATAATCTCATTACATGACGCTGCTTTTTATGCTACCACTAGTAACCCAACTGCACATGACACACTACGAATAAAAAAAGATGATGACAAGTATTGAAGATGAAGACAATGACAATACTACCCAAAAGAGAATAAGAAGACTTAGAGAAATTTAAATCGAAAGTAATATTTATTTAGACTATCATTTTTAGATTAAGTATTTAAACTAGCGTTATTACAAAGTTGCAAACATTTATTATAATGACAATTATAATCAATCTCTCATATATTATCTTGCATTTATATATATTTTGAATTACTGATTTAAATAAACAAATTCAACATTCAATTACATATGCATTAGCATATCTTATATATAATCTTGCATTGATATACTCCAAATTATTTATTTAAAAATAACTATTGGACATTATTTCATTCGCGCAATGCGCGTGAAAAAATTAGTTTTTATTATTAAACACAAAAAGGAAAATCAAATTAAAAAATAATATATATATATATATATATACACATATATATATATATATATATATATATATATATATATATATAAAATTTAATTAATGAATATTAAATAAAATATAAAAAATGAAGCATAGAGTATTTTTATCCAGTTGTATCAATCGAAGAATAACTTTACTTTTTAGAGTTATCGAAACAAATCGACAGTTTCACCATAGCGACATAGCCTGCACTTTGGCAGGACGGGCTTAACTAGCCTAAGAAAGGCCACCCTGTCCTGCCTTAAGCTCGGGAGGTTATGTAATATTTTCTGGAAAAATTATATAGGTCATGTTTGATACCATAGTTAGCTTATGGGTTAATTTTAACTTGTTTGATAACTATTAACTGTTTGATTTGGTTAAACAATTAATATGAGTGTTTGATTAATTGGCTTTTTGTAACAGCTTATTATTTTAAAAAGTTAAAATTTAAAAAGTTGCTCAAAGCAATTTTTTCGATCAGTTGTTGAGAAAGTCATTTTTCATGTGATAAGCTATTAGCTAACAACAAATTTACAAAACATCTTTCTACAATCAGCTAATGCTATCAACTAATCAAACTCACTAACCCAATCAGCTAACAGCTATTTATCAATCACCCCCATAACTTGAATCAAACATAAGAATCTTATATTTCTAGACAAATATAACATTGATTATCTTATATAAATTGAACCAAACACCCTTTTAAAACAATAGGAAATGGGTCAACAAGATTTTGGACCGCCCTCTAGTAATGTTGAGCACTTGAGCCTAGTGAACTAAGTGAAGCTGACCAGAGGAGCAAAAAAGTGCAAATTATGCTGTGCAACCGTGTGCACCCAAACGAAATTGTTTACTGTGATGGAGTAACGGTGCTATTAGTGACACCGTTTAACTCCATCAATCAAATTATTATTATTATTATTATTATTATTATTATTATTATTATTACAAAAATTCTAATCGACGTGTAATTATGAATATATAGTTATGCAAGTCTGAATATATAATTATGAAGTTATGGATACATGAACATGCATGGTTCTCTGTGAACAAGCACTTTAAGAATTCTGAATATGGAGTTATGTAATTATGAATGTCTAGTTGTGAAATTATGAATATATAGATATGAAATTATGAATGTGTAGTTATTATTTCTGAATGTACTGTTGTCAAATTATAAATATATAGTTATGTAATTTTAGACATATAGTTATGTAATTCTGGATATATAGTTATGAAATTGTGGATATATAGTTATGAAATTGTGGATATATAGTTAGAAATTATGGATATATCCTACTGTTTGAATACGAAAGGAAACCACCTAACGTCGTTAGCAACGATCCGAACGAAATTTTTTTTAAAAACGAAACGACGTTGTTTTGCAACCCCTGCACCATGCATGGTGCACACAGTTGCATAGCATAACGATTGTTGAGGTCTTCATCATGGGCTTCAGAACACTTAGGAAATGGTTAAGGATTGTGAGGAAGAAATTTCAATTGTTATGCCATGGACACAAGTGGATCCAGATCCAAAACGACGTAGCTTTGTGCGTCTGGAATAACGGTATCGTTAGTGACATCGTTTCTTTTGCCAATGAATATTTTTTTTTTGTGTGAATATACAGTTAAAAAAATTGTGAAAATAGATTTAAAAATTGTGTTATACTGTTGATATAATTGTGAATATAGCGTTCAAAAATTGTGAATATAGAGTTCTGTAATTGTGAATATTGAGTTCTGTAATTTTGTATATTCAGATCTAAAATTTTGAATATTCAGTTCTAAAATTGTGAATATAGAATTCTAAAATTGTGAATATAGAGTTCAAAAATTGTAAATATAGAGTTCTGCAATTGTGAATATTGAGTTCTGTAATTTTGTATATTGAGATCTAAAATTGTGAATATTCAGTTCTAAAATTGTGAATATAGAGTTTAAAAATTGTGAATATAGAGGAACGAATTCTGAAGACAAACAGCAAGGAAGGAAGCAATTTAAAAAATAAAAATAAAAAATTAGACGGCATCATTTGAAGCAAAACGACGCCATTTTGGACCCGGGTCCACCTTGCATAATTTGTCAAGAAATTTCAATCATTATTGTGTGGACCATGGTCCACACAAGTTGTATGGACCATATTTTGTCTACTGTAAAATAATGTACATTCAGTACAAAAATAACGTATATTCAGTATAAAAATAATGTACATTGTATTCAGGGGATGTACATTATTTTTGTTCTGAGTATACATTATATTATATGATGTACATTCAGTACAAAAATAATGTACATTTAATATATTAAAAATGTACTTTTTATTATGGTCCACGTAACATTGTGTGGACCATGGTCCACATAATAATTTGCCAAGAAATTTCACTTGGGTCAAAAACTTGTTGAACGCAAGTGTTGCTTTGTAGGCCCGCCCATTAAGATGAGATTTATCTTCTAGAATAGTCGTGGGCTTGGCAACCCGATGATGGTTCAAATCATGATGGACATGGTGCACGTTAATCTTATTTTTATCCGAGACTAGGGCAAACTATAGTATATAATTATAAAAATTTTTAATGACCTACATATTAAATAAACTTTTAAACAAACTTCAAGGGAAGGTCAGACCAATTGTAATCTTAGGTTTAAACCTTTTAAAAAAAAAAAAAAAAGGCATAGGCCCTGACTCGGCCTTAAATTTTTATAGCAGGCCCAAGTCTAATTTTCTAAAACTCATCTTAGCCCGCCCTATTTTCATCCGCAAATTATGTTGTGCAACCGAATGCACCTTGCAAGGTGCATACGGTTGTAAAACGGCATCGTTTTGGTTAAAAAAACGCGCGTCCCACTTAAAGAAAAAATCAGGTTCGATTCCCGGCAATAGCATTTTTATATATTCAGAAATTCATAACTATATAACCACAATTTCATAACTATATATCCACAATTTCATAACTATATATCCACAGTGAATGAATGAAGTAAAAATCCACAATGAATGAATGAATGAAGTAAAAATCCACAATGAATGAATGAATGAAGTAAAAATCCACAATGAATGAACTAAATATCCACAATATATGATTGAACTAAATATCCACAATGAATGAACTAAATATCTATAAATTCATAACTATATAACCACAATTTCATAACTATATATCCACAATTTCATAACTATATATCCACAGTGAATGAATGAAGTAAAAATCCACAATAAATGAATGAATGAAGTAAAAATCCACAATGAATAAACTAAATATCTACAATATATGATTGAACTAAATATCCACAACGAATGAACTAAATATCCATAAATTCATAACTATATAACCACAATTTCATAACTATATATCCACAATAATGCTATTGCTGAGAGTCGAACCTGATTTTTTTTTTTTTTAAAGTGGGACGCGCGTTTTTAATCAAAACGACGTCGTTTTGAACCGTATGCACCATGCGCATGGTACATTCGGTTGCACAGCATAACTATTGATTTTCATCCATAAATCATAATTACATGCTTAATTTGCACTATTAAATATGAATTTTATGACTTCTAAAAAAATGAACTACAATAAAAAAGCATAAAAGCTATCTACCATAATGTAATAACTAAGTATTTATTTATTTTTGTGCATTTGCACATTAAAAATATTAGTATACTTATATTAACCACAAATATATTAGGCTTGACCCAATACTATTGGCAAGGACTAATACCCCTAACAAATATATTTGACAGAGACATCTGAGCTTTAACCTTTTATGAAGTCTCAAAGAGTATCAATTGTTCCGAGGAACCTAATTAAGTTGAAAATGACAGACATCCAACAAAATCATAATTATTTGAATATTATGTATTTGGTACGAGACATACAACATATATGGTGCTAATTTTTTTTTTTAATATAATATTTGCCTAAATTTTGAACAATATATGAAAGGAACAAGCCAACTTTGCTAACCATTTGAGGCAATTAAGTTGCTACGCAGCCCTACGCTATATGGTTACAGCATATATGAAATTTGGAAACTTAAAAAATTAACCATTTCTTTAATTTAATTAGGAGAGTATTATCATTGCATTAATTTTCGAAATATAATTTTTAAATTAATTACTTCCATGATCTCACAAGTATTAGGACATTTTTACTTTTAGTCAAATATTATTGAAAAAATAGTCAAATAAGTCCACGAACTAATAGCCATAGTGTAATTAAGCCCATGAATTGAAAAAAGAATATCAATCAAACTTGAAAAAAAAAAAAGTACAATTAGCTACTCTAATATTTACTGTGATAATAGCTCTACCATCAAACTTTCAAAAAAATCCGGTTTTATATGAGAGGAGCAAAAACATTGACGTGAGATTTCATTTCCTTAGGAATCACACAAGAGATGGAACAATTGATCTTTTTGATCTACTGCAAAAGTGAAGACTAGTTTGCTGACATTATGGCCAAGCCTCTAAAAACATATGCATTTCATAAGATAATGAAGCTGCTGGGAGTTTGTGAATTTGTTTATGAAGATCTTCAATTTAGGGGCTGAAATGTTGAATAAATTAAATCAGTAAGATTATTTCTACAATTGTCCAAGTTTTATGTTTTACACTAGCACATGTATTGTCTCTCCTTAACTGTAGGAATTTTTTATTAGCTTCTGTTTAGCTCTATATTCTGTTCTTGTATGACCTATTTAAGGCTAAAGTACAGTTCTAAAGTAATAAGCTAGATTGCAAGAAAATAGGTCATAGAAGAACAAAATATAGCTAAACAGAAGCAAATAAAAAAACTCATTAAGGAGAGCCAATACATGTGCTAGTGTAAAAAGAATCTAATCACCCAGGAAAAAGAATCCTACATTCACATTTTAAATTGTCAGGAAAGTTTGAACTTTTTTGGCTACCAAACCGGGGCGGCCTGTTCTTATAAATAAATGAGGCACTACCAAAGTATAAGCGCAATCTTTAATTTAATGGTGAATCGTGAATGGTATTGGTGGTGAATGGTACAAGTTTCAAGTTATCTCTGCAAATTCAGGGTTTGAGACATCATCTGTGCCGTTAGAAAAACATAATAGTTTTGCAATACTCAATTTATTAGGTCCTAATAATTAGGAGAAAAAAGTGATTTGTGATAAAATTGATGAGTTTTAAGATTCATTGTATATTTTATTTTTATTTTTTAAGTAGTTAGGTAAAAAATAAATATTGTGTCCTCTAAAAATTTAAGGCCATGTACTAATGCTCATCTTGCACGTTCTAAAATCCGGTCCGGCTAGCAAATACCCTCTTAGTGCATGCATGAGTTGTCAACGTTGTGGTAAAATTAGTATTAAAGAAATGTTTTTTTTTTTTTTGTTTTTTTTTTTTTTTTGTTTAAGTGCTCAAAATCTCAACTTTTCAAGTTTTTTTTTTTTTTAAATAATTTTTATAGAAATTTGAGACATTTTTTTCCCTAATAAAATCAGGTGTGTTTGCTTGGATGGAAAACATTTTCTTAAAAGTGGAGAAAAATGTTGTTTTATGTTGTTTGGTTGGATGGAAAATATTTTCCATTAGAACTTAGCTTGACTTCCTTAAAGTGAAGGAAAACAACATCCTAGTAAAGGATTGGTATTTTGTTTTTCAAAGGATTTGGGAAGAAAGTATAACACAATCGAACTATTTTACCCTCATCAAAGTTTATTAATTACACATATATATTATTGTTAAGGGCATATTGGTCTTTATATTCATAATTCATTACCCTTCCAAACCCAACCAAACAATGTAATTCATATTTGCAGTAATTTCTTTTCCACCAATCAAACAATGAAATTTATTTTCATTGTAATTTGTTTTCCAAGGAATTTGAATTCCATTTCCCTTATTTTTGCACCTTAGAAAGAGTAGATTAGTGGATATATATACTTTTTGCAAAATGTGATATGACACTAAAACTAAGGGGGCGTTTGGTTCAAGTTATATAAAATAACCAAGGTTATGGGCGTGTTTGGTAAATAGCGGTTAGCTGTTAGCTGATTGTGTTAATTAGAAGGTATAACTAGTTAATAACATTAGTTGTTGTAGAAAAGTGTTTGGTAAATCAGCTGTTAGCTGATAGCTGTTTGGTATAATTTCTTTTCTGAAAAAGCTAATTGAAAAAGTTGTTTGGAGTAGCTTTTTGAATTTTAGCATTTTGGAGTTGCAAAAAACTAATTAACCAAACACTTATATTGATATTTTAACTAAATCAAACAATTAATAGTGGTCAAATAAGCCATTTACCAAACAGGGCCTATATTTGCTTGATAATATAAGATTCCCATGTTTAGTTCAGGCTATGTAACTTTCTCAGGAAATGCCAAATAACCTCCGCATTAAGTTATTAGCTATTGGAAGGGAATGTGAGATACCCTCCAATTTCTTAAAGAATCTCACATTCCATTGTCTTATTATTAATGT
The DNA here is from genome assembly GCF_001879475.1 of Ipomoea nil. Lineage (NCBI taxonomy): Eukaryota > Viridiplantae > Streptophyta > Magnoliopsida > Solanales > Convolvulaceae > Ipomoea > Ipomoea nil. The sequence goes on from NW_017618711.1 coordinate 1,477,527, forward strand.
TGGATTTTGGACGTTTTAATCAATTTATCTTATTACCGTTGTCTTATTTACATATCTTAGTTTTAAACCAAACATTTTCAGTAATCTAACATTCCCAACAATCTAACGTTCCCAACAATCTAACATTCCTTAAGACTTTAACTTCATTACAAAAGCTAGCTCATGAGTTGAGGTTTGCTCCCAACTTAAATAGTACTCCAATATTTCTTGTGGAGTGGATGTGAAATTTGTATCAGGATGCAACAAAATTTACAAAAATAACATTGCGAAGCAAGAATTTTAAGTATATAATAGTCAAAATTAACGTTTATATCACCTCAATAACTAATTTAATTTCACATTATTAAAAGATCCAACTTACATTTTTCCTAATTTTTTTAGGGAAAATGACACTTTTCCCCCCTAAGTTGTATATTTATAGCACTTTTCCCCCCTGAATTATTCAAGTGGCTGTTTTTCCCCCTGAAATATTAAATGGACACATTTACCCTTAAAATAAATATTTCATTTAGTTTTCTTTTGCAACAAATTATGACCACGATTTGGTTCAAACGGAATAGACATTATAGCAATCAAACCGAAATATTCCAATTATAATTTAGAAGTGAAACCCGATATTTAGAGTTTATTAAAATCGCGAACCGGAACGAGCGGTTCATGTTCCGAACTGAAAAAAAATAAAATGAAATACATTTATTGTTGAATTTAGACTATTTCAAAATAAAAAATAAAATTTTAAAATAAAGACGGTTTAAAATCGTGAACCGGATCCGAAACCGCTGGTTTACGGTTCAGTATCCAATTTTTTTCGATTCATAAATTTAATAAACTGAAATCCAAATATTGGGTTCTGATATGAATCATAACCGAAAACTTTCAATTCGATTGCTAAAGTGTCCGATTCAGTTCAAACCGAACCGTAATCATCCCAACGTATACGAATAATTTGTTGGAGAAGAAAAATAAATAAAATATTTATTTTAAGGGTAGAAATGTCAATTTAATATATTAGGGGTAAAAACCGCCACTTTTAGAATAATTGAGGGGACTAATGTGCTTACATGAATAATTCAGGGCGAAATAGTGCTATAAGTATACAACTTAGGGGGAAAAAGTGTCACTTTTCTTTTTTTTTTTTTTTAATACAAAACTTACATGCATGCATGCACATCCTAATTTACCTATTTCTTAGGATAGATCGGAACTAACATATACAGTATAAATTGTTCTTTCCAATGTGGTAATAGTTTGAGAATTGAAGAAGAAGAAGAAGAAGAAGAAGATTGAGTTGGGGGAGAGGTCACTTCAAAAACCTAACTCTTTGGTACCAAATGAGATTGAAGAATTGAGGCAAATTAAAAGTTAATTAATTGCATGGTATAATGTGTTAGGTATAGTAGCTCTTAATAAATACACGTAAAAGATATACAAGTAGTGTATATTATTATAATGAACACATATAGTAATATAATATCAAACAAAGGGAACATTTTTTTATTGACCCTGTTATAATATAGTATTATTACTTTTTTCATTGACTTGAACCCATAACCTTTCATTTGGGAGAGTCATTTCGTATACTAGATCACAAGATCATTGACTTTTGACAAGATTAATTAATTTTAATTATGTATAATAAAATTAATGTAAAGGGTTATAACAAAAACAAAAAGGATATTGTAGATAAAAAAGAGTATTAGATATTGAATAAACATTTTTAGTGATTCATTTAATACTCTTAACAAGTGTCTTCAAAATGTTATTCTCTCCTCTTGTTTGCCCACATGCCAAATTCCCTTGCCTAGGAGCTCCTAGGCCACATCCTGACCAGACATGATAATTAAGAGGTTTGGGAAGAATGATAATTAAGAGGTAAATTATGGTTCAGTAACCATTAGAGCATCCCCATTAGGGGATTGTTGACAGTTTTTAATTAAAAATTGTCATTATGGATGAAAGAGAAGCAAGTGAGAGAATGTTAGAGGTCCTCCTGCAAAAAATGAGATTTTTGTGGTCCCAATACAAAATAAAGATAACAATTGGTTGTTCTTTTTTTCTTACATTAAAAACCTCTTTTCATTTTTTTTTTTTTTTTTTTTTTTTTTTTTTTTTTTATCCTCATATCTCCTACTTGACACCTAAAAAACTACACAAGTCTCCACTATTGAAGATGTCCTTAAACGGGAGAACAAGTGTGCTCACAAGTCACAAAAACTCACTGCATTGGATGTAACTCTTACATTTAAGGTATTTAATCATGTGTTTTTACCATGTTTTCAAAAAAAAAAAAAAAAAAAGATGTGTCGTTACTATAATCTATCATCCAAAAATCCACTGGATGAAATTTGGCAAAAGAAAAAAATTCTAAAAAATATTTTTATTTTATAAAAATGAAATGTATAAGTTTGTCAACTTGCAATATGGCAATGGGCAATTCCCACATTGGGTATAATTGTATAAATGTATGGTTCTTCACTTCTTCTCCTCTGCTAGATAAAGATTCTCAGAACTACTAATGCTAAGACTGAGAATCATATTCTTTCACTTTTGCATCAATTCAGCTTTTACTATGTAACAACTAACAAACTCTCATTTCACAATTTCCATACGCTTTCTTGGTTTAAATACTCTCTCTTTCGTTTCAGCAATAAATTCTCTCATATCTTCAAGCAAGGTAGTCCTCAAGCTTTTTCCCCATCTCTCTCTCTCTAATCTTTCTTTATTCTATCTTTTCCTTTTGGATTTCTGTGTTGCATTTTGAGATTCTTTCTCCAAATGGGGTTTCCTCAAAGTAGTTGCACTAACTCCATGGAGTCTCTTCCCACCCATTTTTCTTCAAAGACTCGACCTTTGCCGGCCGGTGATAGCAGTAGTAGTTGTTATGAAGAGATAAATATTAAGTCTTTAATATACAGAATGATTTGGAGTTCTGGGCTGGCCCGTGTAATTCTACCTCGCAGGCGGCGAAGCTCCGGGAGGGGGAACGAAAATTTGGAGCACAACAAGGCTTGGTTGCTGGCGGAATCCGGTGGGTGCGGCGGCGGAGATTTGAGTAATGCTGACCCAGAATCAGTTCATTCTTCTTTTAGGTTCAGTTTGTGCTCTAAGGTTGAGCTTGAGTCTATGAGTAGTGTGAATAGCTGCCCCTCTGCTACTGTTTTGATGGTGAATTTGGACAATGGGTTGACTGATCCTGGGTTGAAGGAGCTGAAATGGAGGAGATTTGAATCTCTGGAGAGGAGTATTTCACCTGTGGCACATTCTTTGGTTAGGTTTAGCTATGCTGAGATTGTTTCTGCTACTAGAAATTTCTCTCCAGGTACTCTCAATTGGGTTCTATGTTTCTTGAACTTTTCTTTAACTTCTTAGCTGATTTAACTTGATTTTGGGCAGGTAGAGTTTTGGGAAGGGGTGCATTGAGCTATGTTTTTAGGGGGAGAATTGGGTTTCCATGGACTGTTGTTGCTATTAAGAGGCTGGATAAGGAAGACAAAGAGACCCCAAAAGCCTTTTGTAGGGAACTTATGATTGCTAGTTCACTACATAACCCTTATATTGTCCCACTTTTGGGCTTCTGTATTGAACCAGAGGAGGGTTTGTTCTTGGTTTATAAGTATGTATCTGGAGGAAACTTGGAGCGATATTTGCACGGTATGGATTCTCGTTCTTGGTAATCTTTCACAAGAATGATGGTTTTCAACATTGATCATTGGGAATCTAGTTATCTCCTTGCAGGGAAGAAGCGGGGAGCGAAAGGCGGTCCATCGCTTTCGTGGTCTGCTAGGCATAAGGTTGCGGTTGGCATTGCTAAATCAATCCGCTATTTGCACAATGGAACTGGAAGATGCGTTGTGCATAGAGATATCAAGCCTTCAAACATCCTTCTTTCTTCGAGGATGACCCCAAAGGTAAGGAAGGGATGTCAAACATCCTATCCCACATTAGTCTTTAAGGAAAACTGTTGTTTTGGTGTCATATCTAATGCTCGAAAACCAAACTGTGTATGCAGTTATGCGACTTTGGGTTAGCTACATGGACTCCTGCACCTTCGGTACCTTTCCTTTGCAAAACTGTTAAAGGGACATTTGGGTAATGACTGAAAGTATCCCGATTTTGTGTAGCCAGTAAAAAGAATAATTTTCTGATTTACAGAGTTGTGGAACTTAACTGCAGGTATTTGGCGCCCGAGTATTTCCAGCATGGTAAAGTGTCAGATAAAACTGATATTTATGCTTTCGGGATAGTCCTCCTGGAACTACTAACTGGCCGGAAGCCATTTGAAGGAAGTAGGGGACCGGGGGAAGAGAATTTGGTCTTATGGGTAGGTCATTTGCCTATTTTCTGCCTAATTTCACATATCTGCTTATGATCATTAGGTCTGCAGTTTGTGTATCTGTCAAATTAACAATTAATTCTAACCAAACCAAAAGAAAAGATGTTTCATTTATGGGCACAATTTGTTTGGCCTTAAATAAATAAGGCCATAAGGCCATTGTTCTTGGCTGGCAGATGTGTAGCTTTAGCTTTAATTGAAGCATCTGCTCTATCTCAACTAAAATCCTAAGCTGATAGTTGGATTGCATGGCTCAACACGCCCCTCACGTGTGCAGTGGGTTCCAAGCAACACGTGGACCATCTCATACCAAATTGAAGCATGTGCTCCATCTCAACTAAAAGCTGATAGTTGGATTGCACATTAATGGCTCAACAGCTTTCAACTCACCTAATGTAGGGCACAAGTTCATTGATCAAAACATTACTTTTATGCGTTTTAATTTCGTCCAGGCAAAGCCGCTGCTGCAACAAGGAGCTCTCGAGAAATTGCTTGATCTGAGACTTAAGTTCCCGGGAAAGACATTGCACAAAATAGCCCGGATGATTCAATCAGCAGCTGCATGTATAAACAGCGAAGAATCCAGGCGGCCTAACATCGGTGAGATTATTGCCATACTGAGAGGCATAAACCCCGAGCAAAGCAAGAAGAAGGGTAATTTAACCGGAAATAGTAGCATGATAGATTGTTGTGCACAGCTGCAGCAGACTAAAACTGAAATGAGGAGTCACTTAGCATTAGCCATGCTAGGCCTTTCGGAGTTTGAAGATGAAGATTTTTACTGCAGATGAATCTTAGAAATAATGTTTTTCGATTTTGATTTTTTGGTTTGTTTATATAGTATATGTAGGTCTAGAATTGATTACCTGTTTAAAATGTGTATAGAAATGGCAGGGTGATGAGTCTTCTCTGTTTGATTATATATATGATTTATCTCCCAGAGCTCATGGGAAAATATGATATATTTTTGTTTGGCATCTTCCTCGATTAGATTTGTGCTGTGAAGAATTTCAATAGTAAAGATTTATTTTATTTTATTTTATTTTTTGGCAAAGCTTTTATAACAATGTTGGAAGATGAAGATGAATAAATCCATTATTTTAGTTTTTTTCTTTTGGGAAAAAAGAGTGAGTGTGGGCCATGCACCATGGTTCACAAAGGTGTGTAAACCATGCATCAAAATATATTCACACAAATAGTGAATTTTATGTATATAAATAGTGAGTCTAAGTAAAGGGAGTGTGGTGCATTGAATAAGTGCAGCTATCTACAAATAATGAATATCATGTATGTATAACATAAATGAGTCTAGAATATACATGTCTAAATGACCAACATTCAATCAATTTGTACATGCTCAAATATTGAACACTATGCACACAAATAGTGAACTTATACATATAAATAATGAAACTTTAAGTTGTTTTTATACGATTTTGTACACATTCAAATAATGAACATTATGTATAAAAATAATGTACCATATGCATAAACATAACATATCTTAGAGCATCCACAATTGTAGATTTTAAGTGTTCTTTTTGCAGTCTAAAATTTGGTGGGAAGGTTTTTCAACAAATGGAGAACAAGATTTTTGGTGGGTTTTTATTACTCAAAATATTGATTTTTAGTGGACCCGTCAGGAGAGAGAAAAGGGGAAAGCAAAGCCAACAATTGCGCCTAGCAATCGTTATGCGTTGGACCCGTGTCCAGCATGCTTGCTGGACACGGGTAACAGTGCCGTTAGGCACTATTATCTCCTTTTTTTTTTTTAAATTTCAGACCGCTTCGTTATAGGAGTATATGTTCATAATTTTATTACTATATTATTAATAACTGTACATTCATAACTCCATAATTGTACGTTCATAACTCTATAACTGTATATTCATAACTCCATAACTGTACATTCATAACCCCATAACTGTACATTCATAACCCCGTAACTGTACATTCATAACTCTATAATTGTATATTCATAATTTTCGAAGCTCTATGTTCACAATTTTAGAGCTCTATGTTCATAATTTTATCACTATATGTTCATAATTGTAAGTTCATAATGTTAGAGCTCTTTGTTCATAATTCGATCAATAACTGTACATTCATAATTCCATAACTGTAGATTCATAATCTCATAACTGTAGATTCATAACTCCATAACTGTAGATTCATAACTCCATAACTGTACATTCATAATCTTCGAAGCTCTATATTCACAATTTTAAAGCTCCATGGTCATAATTTTATCACTATATATGTTCATAATTGTAAGTTCATAATGTTAGAGCTCTGTGTTCATAATTTCATAATTGAATAACTGTACATTCATAACGGCATAGTTGTACATTCATAACAGCATAACTGTACATTCATAATCCAAAAAAAAAAATTAACGCCGTTAACGGCAAAACGCGCGCGATTTTTTTTTTTTTTTTTTTTTTAACTAAATGACGCGTTTTTTTTGAAAAACGACGTCGTTTTGGGCTCGTGTCCACAATTCACTGTGGACACGGGTCCAGGGCATAATTTGCCCGCGCCTAGTAGGCACGTAATAGTAACCTTTTTTAAATTTTTTTTTTTTTTTTGTCAAATCTATTTTTTTACCTTTTCTTTTTCTCTCTTTTTTCTCTCCCTCATCTATCTCTCTCTCTCTCTCTCTCTCTCTCTCTCTCTCTCCCTCTCTCTTTCTCTCTTTCTCCTAGTTGGCACATCAAAAATTCAAAAATTCAAAAAAAATATAGCTAATGGAGTTGCTCTTATGAATAGAAAATAATGTACCATATTATGCATAAAAATAATGTACCCTATGCATGGTCCACCTAATAGGCAATGCTAAAAAAAAAGAAGCTCTATTTAGACTCTTTAAATTGGCAAAAAAAAAAAAAAAGACAATCATTATACCCTGGATCATGGATCATCTTATAATGTGAACCATTGGCATAAGATACATTTTTAATATACTAGAGCTTCATTTTTTAAGGTTCATTATTTGATATACTACTAAATAATGAATATTTAGTACTCAAATAATAAACTTTCAATATATTAAAAATTAACATTTATTCATGGTCCATAATATAATTTTCCAAAAAACAAAACTAGAGTACAAATGAGCAATAATTTTACTTATTGAGCACGTTATTGTTGATTTGTACAAATTATATTGTGAATCAAAGCCCACCTTGTAAGGTGGACCTTGGTCAGAAACGACATCGTTTTATGTTAAGTGTCAATAAGCGCGGAATTACCTCTAGGAAGGTTAAGTGAGATTAAGGAAATATAGTACTCCGTATTAACTTATTGTATTTAGCATTAACTTATTGTGTGGTTGGAGGCTATATTACATCAATTACATAAATGTCCTCATAGAAAATGAAAGGTGTATGTAAAAATGATTTACTTTTAAAGATATTTTAATAAATTTACAAGTCTTTTTTTTTTTTTTCATAGTTTAGAATTTAAAAAGATGCTTATAGTAACATCATCACAACAAGAACATGTTCAATCCACCGAAAAGTGAATTTTCCACATTTAAATTGCTCCAATTCCACCGGAAGGTGGAATTATTCCTGTGAAATTGCTTCAATTCGCCAAAAAGTGAAATTTTCAATTTTCGGTGATATGACACACTCCAATTCATATGGGTGGTTAATGAAGGGAGAAATAGAAATTAATATTGAGGGCAATTCTAGAATATTAAAAAAGTAATAGTATCATATTACCTAAGGTCAACTCGGTAATGAGATTACCCTAGCTAGAGGGTATTCTTGCGAAATCAACTCACTTATTCAAACATTCATGGTAAACGTTGGGAGAGCCGGGCAACTGTTTTTAGTAACACTTCCTTCTTAGCCTTTGTCAAGAATTTTTTGTTCCAACCTCCAATAAGATTTCGAAGATTATATCCTTAATAAATCTAAATACCTGAGGCTTAATTGTTCCGGCGAATAACTAAGCATTCACTTTAGTAGTTCTACCAAGTTGCTAAAGAGGATCGGATCAACTTGGTTGGCGTGAGTAGTCCTATACTTTTATTCCTTAAAAAAGGTTTGGATCTCTCGTAAGTAAATTATTATTATTACGTGGATCATATTTATACCAAAAGCATATTATTTGTGTACTAAATATACAAAATAATGTATTATTTTTTATTTATGATCCACCATTTGCAATGTAGTATCTGTTTATACATACTTTGTCCCCACTAGAGTTTGAACATGTGACCTTCCATTTGGAAGAATCACAAAGGTGTCATTGAGCTACCTATACAAGCTACTTGGCCCATAAAATAAATTAATACAATGATTAAATATAAAATAGAGTTTAATAAAATAATGATACATAATCAGGAAAAATTATTAGGTAATTTTAGAAGGGAAATGCGGTAAAAAATAATAATTTATTTCTCTCCTATTTTTTTGATTGATACTGACTCTGTTGTAGTATATGTTCATAATTACTTTCTCTCCCGTTTAATCAGTGATCTGTTCATAATTATTTTCTCTCCCGTTTAATCAGCAAAAATCACATAGTATGAGTATATATTTTCTGAAAAGATTGGCGAATATATATTTTTAATAAAAGTGGAGGATAAATATAAATAAATGTTGACCTACATATCAACCACATGGGCAGACCTTTTAGCACACCATATTATATATGTTGAAGGAAATATTTAATGGCAACTGTTGGATCCTTCTTTATGCGTGTTCTATATATATCAACTAATATATGGTCCAACATTCCTGGTCCCTAATCATCCATTGTTATACCTTGCATCCCGGCGCACATAGCACTGTACACTCCGCCCCTTCTAACACAACGTCGTTTTGGTAAGTTATGTAGGGAATAATGTGATTATGTGTATTTGTTTATACAATTATGTGTATTTGTTTATACAATTATGTACATTCTTTTATACAATTATGTACATCCGAAACAAGAAATTTATGTGTATTATGTTAAGAGTTTGTGTATTATGTTAAAAGTTTATGTATATTATGTATTATGTTAGATTATGTGTATTATCTTTTAAAAAAAAGTATGTGTATTTTGTTATACAATTATGTACATTCATGTATACAATTATGTGTATTCTAATATAAATTATGTATATTTTTGAACATGAGATTTAAAAAAAATAAAAATAAAAATTAACCACCAACACATGGTAACGATTTTTTTTTTTTAAAAAAAATCTAAAACGACGTCCTTTTGCATCAGGGCGCACAATGCAATGTGCGCCTTGGTGCACGATATAAATTGCCCCTAATCATTCTTCCAAAAGGCTGAACCCCAACCCTAAGGGCCCCCCACACCCCGGCCCGACAGAGCGGTGGGAGGTTGTAAATCATGGTGACTCAACTGAACATTAATCAGTTATGACCAGTTGAGCTACCCATGCGGGCAAATTGCCCCTAATCATGACTCAGGGGCTCAAAAGGTCTCTAAATCTATCATAAGACATGGATTTTTGTAATATCATAGACTAGGTCCACTTTATATTTTAGACCTTCATCCAAAATAACATTTAGATTATGTATTTTTAATTAACATATTATATAATTTTAGTTAATAAATTATGTACTTAATACAATTAACATATTATGTACTTTCAATTAATATATTAGGGCATCTCTATTAGTAATGGTTTTTTTTTTTTTTTTTTTTTTTTTTTTTGGTGATTTTTGAGGTGCCAATTAGGATAGAGATGAGGGAGAGAAGAAGGAAAAAAAAAAAACAAATTTGACACATCTCAGGAAAAAAAAAAAAGCAAGCATCTTACAAACTTTCAATGATTTTGATTCTTATCATCATTTATAATTTTCTTACAAAACATTTATAATATATCATAAAATTCTTCTTATTATATAGTTATTCATTCACAACAACATTTCAACATCATTATTTTTATCCATAGTATGCTGATACTTATATGGCTAATTACTTAGATATATTATTAATAAACACAAAAAAAAAAAACTATTTCATTAGAAATTCATAACAATATTGAACAATAAAATTTATAATAAAAGAATTGATCAAATAAAATATTTAAAAGTATAATTACAAGTTCCATACAATAAGAATAAAAATCTAATATTAATATATATATATATATATATATATATATATATATACATATATATATATAATTAATTAATTAATTTTACTTCATATATTGCTAGGCATCACGCAAAGAACTATTATTTGCAATAGCAATTTGAGATTGTGAACAACAACAAGGTGCTACTGTTTGCAATCCCAAATTGTTGTTGCGAACAGTAGTTTGCTATTCATAGTAACATGCTATTTAAAAAAAAAGGAAAAATATATATTACGAATATAAACATAAAAAAAATAAAAATAAAAATATATAAGTATTTATATGAATATTATGAAAGATATACTAAAATTTGACGATGAAAATTTTGCTTTGTTCATGTATTTAGGGAGAATTAGAGAAAGTTAGGGATGAAAAATTCATAGAAAAAATAAAAATCAATATAAACAAGCAATAATTAAGTAAAAATAATATTATTTCGAATCTTTAGAGAAAGATTGTAAAGTTCAGGAGAGAGAGAGAAAAAAATTGGTAGAGTTTAGGTATGCGGAAAATATAGGATAATGACGAAAAAATAATTTTATTAAATTTAGATAGGTTTATAAAGTTTAAATGGGGAGAAAAATAGAGTTTAAATAGAGAGAGAAAACATTCAAAGTTGTTAGAAAGAAAATTTTGAAATCTTGGGGTTGATGGTTGGATTTCAACTATTTATATTTGAGAAGGAAAAGTCTACAAAAGTCTTAAAATTAAAAAGTCAACACAAGTTAATAACTTTTTGAATACTACATGACTTTTAAAGACTCTTTAAAAGTCTTAATCGAATACCACACGACTTTTAAAGACTCTTTAAAAATCTTGATTGAATAACGCCGGACTTTTGAAGAATCTCTACAAGTTCAAATTGAATACCTCCAAACTTTTAAAGTTCATAAAAATCTTTAAAACTCTATGAAAGTCGTGATTGAATACACCGCCCTAAGGATATATTCAATTTAGAATTTCAATGACTTTTGTAGACTTTTTAAAATAAAAAGTTGATAAAAGTCTATGAATGTTTTTTATATAGACTTCAATAGAGTCTTATAAAGTTTTAAAAAGTTTTGAACGACTCTATATAAGTCAATCAAAGTTTATTAAAATTTATCATTTTAAAAGTTTTTAAAACTCTACAAAAGTCATGATTGAATACACCCCCTTAGAATTATTGTGGTAGGACCATTCTTGGTCCTTTCTTTATCAACAAAACAATTTAAATATTGTTAAATACAATTGCATTTTGGTCTTCAATTATGTATATTTTCAAAAAAATATAGCGGTTCAACATATTTTGTATACAAAAGATTGAAATGTCTTTGTATTTAACGACATTTCAACGATTTTGTTGATGCAGAACTAAAAATAGTCATGACACAATAATACTAAAATCAAATAAAAATGTTCTAATAAAAAAGACCTAAAAATAGATGGTTACATATCAAACTAAAAATAGAATTAACTCAAATCTTAACATATTATCACACCCAACTAGTGCTTGAAAAATAATTACGGAGTACTTCAATTACTCTCCCAAATACCATCGTTCCAACTGAACTCTCCCTGCTCAATAAACATGGAGTTGCCAGCACCGATTGCTCGTGACCATGTTTCCCCGTCGGCCACCGCGTTATCTCCTTCACCGGAGGTTGTCAACGGCGACCACGTGATTGCCCCATCCCTGTCACCGATAGCCAGCAAATTTTCCCACCAATGTGTTTCGCTCTCGGCCGGCATTGCTCTCGTCGGCGGCGATGGCGTAAATGTCCGCTTGGTCACGTCATTGTCAGGCAAAGTAGTAGTTGTTGTTGTTGTTTCAGTTCCCAATGACAAGAAAGATGAGATCATTGAGAAGTTTGGAGGACGAGGAGGAAAAGGAGGTCCAATGACGATGTTTCCTCTTCCATTTTCTTGTTGCCGACGAGATGGCATGCCAAATTCAGCCGTCTTTTTGAGGTGGGTATTCCAGTAATTCTTCACGTCGTTCGCCGTTCTCCCCGGAAGCCTACCGGCGATCAATGACCACCTAACCGGAAAACCAAAATGTAATATAAATAGCTCGCACGGGAATTTCTGGGCAAATTATACTGTGCACTGCGGCCCACAATACATTGTGATCCAAACATCAAATATATATTGCAGTTTCATTTTAATACAATTACAGTATCATTTTGATATAACTAGTCTTCTAGTTATGTACAGACTTAATCTCATGGTTACCATCTTTAACCCCTAAGTTATGTATGGAGTGACGATTTCAGCCTTAAGGACCAAATCAACCCTTTATTAAGTGACAAATTGGTGATAGAAATAGTTTTCCCAGGAACTAAAATGGTCACTTCGTACATAATTTAGGAGTTAAAGATGACCACGCATATAACTCAGTGACTAAATTTATACCACAGATATAACTAAAGAACAAAAAATGTAATTTTCTCTTTTTAAAATTAGTTTTTGTTATAATAGTATTTTTTAAATTTGATTTCTAAATATATAAATATTATTGTTAATCGAATCAAACACGTAAAATAGAGTGTGAAAAGTAATTTTATAACACGTAAAATAGAGTGTGAAAAGTAATTTTATTCAAGGAATTGAGGATCGAAATATAATTGTGTTTGAACTTGCCTGTTGCCTAACAGCTTGTGAAGCCTGATGATGAGATCAACTTCATCCCAAGCAAAGTCCCCTCTTTTTATGTCTGGTCGGAGATAATTCAACCATCTCAATCTACAACTTTTCCGACATCTATTCAACCCTGCACCCATTTTTTTTTTATTACTCCATATTAGATAAAATTTAGAGAAAAAAGAAAAAAAAAAAAAAAAAAGCAAATGCATGTAATATTATATTATATTGTTTGCATTATTATTGTTACCTGCTTTAGCTGGAACTTGGTGCCATTTCCCTTCTCCAAACTCCTGAATGTATTTCCTCAAAAGATTATCTTCTTGTTCAGTCCATGCACCTTTCTTCATTCCAGTCTTGGCTGCTGTTTTATCCATATGCACATTAAATATAGATCAGAGAGCCAATTAACTCAAGAACGTAACTCCAAGTGTTTATTTGGAGTAAATTAAAGCAACATATATATATATATATATATATATATATATATATATATATATATATATATATATATATATATATATATACTCTGTGGCCAACCACATGGGCACACCTTTTAGCACACCATATATATATGCTGAAGGAAATATTTAATGGCTACTGTTTGATCCTTCTCTATGCATGTTCTATATATCAACTAATGGTCCAATATTCCTGCCTGGTCCCTAATCATCACTCTGCAGGCCTAACCCAATGGCTCAAGAGGTCTCTAAGTCTATCCTAAGACATGGGTTGCCTATTACATTTATTGCCCAAACAATTAGGAACAAGATGGGGTAACCCAACCAAATCCACTAAAGATTCAAACTTGAAATTATAAGGTCACAAGTTTGAATTCCAACCTTCGTGATTTGAGCTGGTCAACTATAGGTAGGCAACCTAGTTTGATTTATTTTTTTGTGGTCATTTGCCAGTTAGGATCACAAGACGGAGCTTACCTCAGTGCATACAGTCAGGCAAGTTTCTCTTTCTTGTGGTCATTTACCGGTTATGATCACAAGACGGGCTTACCCCAGTGCATACAGTCGGACAGGTTTCTCTTCCTTATGGTTATTTGCTAGTTAGGATCACAAGACGGGACTTACCCCAGTGCATACAGTCGGGCAGGTTTCTCTTGTCACTTCAAAAATTAGAAACAAGACAAAATAGTGCACAATAGTAATTATAGGATTCCCTCGCCACTTCAAAAATTAGAAACAAGACAAAATATATAGCTTTATTGGAGACACGCATCAAGTAATGTACAATGACGAAATTCTATACCGGGTTTTCTAATGGAATTTGAACCACACCGTTGTTGGATGATTGGTCGAGCCAACTGAGCTAACCTATCTTACTCTTTGTTGATGGCCTGGTCATGGAGGTCAATTTCGTGCCACAAATAGATCTAGGTAATTTATATCGTGTACTATGGCGCACATAGCAATATACGCCCAGGCACAAAACGCGCGCGTTTTTTGCTGATGTCACTCCGTCCGTCCGAACAGACAAAATCTTATTATGTGTATTCTGTTAAAAATTTGTGTGTATTGTGTTATGAGTTTATGTGTATTATGTTAACCAAACCCCATTATGTGTATTCAGTTAAAAATTTATGTGTATCGTGTTATGAGTTTATGTGTATTCAGTTAAGAGTTTATGTGTATTATGTTAACCAAACCCATTATGTGTATTCAGTTATAAGTTTATGTGTATTATGTATTATGTTAGATTATGTGTATTCTGTTATGAGTTTATGTGTATTCTATTATGAGTTTATGTGCATTCGAAACAGATGATTTTTTTTAACAATTTAACAAAACGACATCGTTTTGGGAGGCACAGAACGCACAGTGCTATCTGCGCCGTGGTGCACGGTATAACGATTGATAGATGATCTATCGTCTACGTTTTATGTCGGTGTGAGAATGATGAGGAACAGGGACTCGACAGCATTCTACTGTTGGACCGTAGAAATTGGTTTTACCATATTTGGTCAGTTGGTGACGTGGTGGGAGACATAGATTAGAAGAACATCAGTGCCTGGAGATTTTGATGATGACGAGGAACAAATCGAATACAATGTAAGCATTTTTTTATTTTTTTTAGTGTATCCAAGATTTTCACTGTTAAACACAGTGACTGATCAATCTTTTCAATGAATTGTCGACAATTTTTTAAATAGAACATATGGTCTGAAGATTTAAAACTGTTCCATATTCAAAGTCAAGATTGAATTATTGATCTTTAATCAAGGATAAATAAATCTCTTTCACTCAACCACACCCCAATCAAATACAATAACGTAAGCATCAAACGCACCAAAAAAAATAAAAAAATAACGTAAGCATCATCGCGCAAATATCCGTCTGAGAGAGAGACCACGATATTAATTATTCCATACCCACATCTGATTCTAGTTAATGTGAAGTGGTTGCACCACTATAAATGAGTTTCTTCCCTATACTTTTACAAGGCGTTTGGTTGGAAAGGGGAATTATGTGGGAAAAGAATTGTAATTTCATGAGAGATGAATTACTGAGAATAAAGTGGAAATTTAAATTCCAGTGTTTGGTTTACAGGAATAGAATTACTGAGAATTTCAATTCCAATATTTGGTATACATGAGAATTGAAATGGAATAAGTAGTATAAAGTCCAAAATGTCCATTGTTGTTGTCAAGCATTAATTTTAGGTTAAAAAAGGTAGGGGTAATTTTGACTCATCACTATCTTTTTTTCTTCCTAAAATCCCAGGAATTAAAATACCGGGGGGGGGGGGGGGGGGGGGGTGGCATGGGATTTTAATTCCATGAAAATGGGGGAATTGCAATTTCTTTCAACCAAACAAGGGAATTTTGTGGCCTTTGGAATTAGGTGGGAATTAAGTGGGAAGGGAATTTAAATTCCCTTCAACCAAACGCCCTGTTAAATTTGTTTTTCCAATACAGATAAATTTAAATTTATTCCGGGTGGGCGTTTGGTTGAATGTAATTGAGTTGTAATTGAATTATAATTCAATGAAAGTCTCAATTATGACGTTGTTTGGTTGGATGGAATTGCAATTTCACCGAACTGTAATTCCCTCCTTTTGTTGAATTGCAATTTATGGGACTTTCATGTAACAATCGTTATACCGTGGAATCATGTCCACGTACTTTGCAAGTTGGATATGGTTCTATGTTCATAATTACTGAACGATATGTTCATAATTATAAAACTATATATTCATAATTTTTGAACTTCATATTCACAATTATTGAATTTCTATATTCATAATTACAGAACTATATGTTCATAATTATGTTCACAGTACAACTCTATGTTCATAATTATAGAACCATATGTTCATAATTTTTGAACTATATATTCATAATTATGAACAATTTTGGAACCGTGTCCACCTTGCAAGAAGAAGAAGAAGAAGAAGAAGAAGAACGTGATTATTATTTTTATAAGGGTATTTATGTCTTTAGAACGTATTCCATTTCTATATATTCCTTTAACAAATCAAACACCGGTCTTTATTATTATTATTATTATTATTATTATTATTATTATTATTATTATGTATAAGGGTATTTATGTCTTTAAAACATATTTCATTTCTATTTCTTTAACTAACCAAACATTGGAATATAATTATTAAATCTATTCTTTCAGCGAACCAAACAATAGAATACAATTTCTATTCTATTCCTTACCTATTCCATTGCCAGTAGAATGACATTCTATTCCCTCCAAATTTATTCCGTGAACCAAACATATTATATAAAGGAATAAACACAAGGACGTTGTACTTCTCAATCCAAAGAGTTTTGTTGCGGAGCTGAAGGCATGAAACGACTAAGCTAGGGAACAAAAGAATGAATAAATTTTCTCTCTTATTCAATAGTCTGGAAAAATGCCAGGAAACATTCTTCCTTTCTTAGCTTCTCAAAAGGTTGAATTCCCAGTTTTAAGGGCTCCCACACCTCGGTCTGACATAACATATGAGAGGATTTAAATCATGGTAACTCAATTGAATATAGACGCTAAATCTTTGCTTACTGCGCATAAAAAAATCCCGACTTTGAAAGGTTGGTAGACCTTTGCTTACTGCGCATAAAGAGCCCCCGACTTTGAGAGGTTGGTAGACCTTTGCTTACTGCGCATAAAGAGCCCCTTCATTTTGAGAGGTTATTTTTACTCGCTGGTGAGACTCAATCCTTGATCATTCTTCCTAAATTTTATCTCTGTAACCAACTGAACTGTCCATGCGGGCTGCCAGGAAACATTCTTATATACAGGGATGGGAGAAGAAGGAAATATGGGAGGGAAAATCTAACAAAAAAATAACTGAAAATAGTTACAAAGAAAGCATGCAGGATGATGCCAATTGCCAAGTGTCAACCATCTGTGTCTCCTGAAAAGTTTCTTTTGTTCTGGATGCGTAGTGGCAGAGGTCAGTTTGTAATCTAGGGCCTTTTTTGTTCAAATCTGGTTTTCTTAAACATTTCGATATTTCATATTGATACGAGTATATCCACAGTAGAAAAAGGTGAAAATCAAGAATTGGGAGAAAGAAAAGAAACAACCCATGCTACTATGCCAAGGAGAAAACGAAGGAAACCGGCATGGATGGTTGATTACATTTGTTAGACTAATTTTATTCGTAATAGGATACATTAGTTTAGTCCTAATACATTATTATATCATATTAATTAGGAATCATAGTCCTAAGCATAATAGGAGTAACTTAGTATATAATCACCCTGCATGCTAGGGAGAAAGACATGCGAATTATTATTATCTTTTTCTTCTCTACTCTCATCTTCCTTCTCTGAAATCTCTCTCTCTCTCTATCTCTCCCTCTCTCTCTCTCTGATTTTTCCCCTCCCCTAATTCCATCTTTGGAGTCTGCACCCACTCAAAGCGGTGCCGGCTTGATACGGGTTCGTATCAATTGGTGCTTTCATTGCATCGAACTCATCTTTCTTGTTCTTTTACACACTCAAAACTGTAATCCTACTTCATTATGTCAGACAACCAATCCACATCAAAAACTCGTCCTTGGGAGCAGGCAATTGCCGAATTTCAAAAAAATTATGATAGACAAACTGTTACAAATCACCAACTCATTCAACAACTCATTACCTCCGTGTCACGGTTGGAAACGATGGTAACAACAAATAAAAATGCAGCAGTGCAACCTCAAACACATGGAATTTTAGGGCCTCCACCTCATAATCATCTACAACCATCTTTGCAACCGGAGAGTGGCCAAGGAACTCAACGATTTCATATGAAACTTGAGTTACCTCGCTTTGATGGCTCAGACCCTCATGGTTGGATATTTAGAATTCAAGAATATTTTGATTTTTATGATACACCCGACACACAGCGATTGCGAATATCAGGATTCACAATGGAAGGGATTGCTTCTGGGTGGTATCAATGGATGAAAAGGAATGGAATGTTAACTACATGGAAGGAATTTTTACAGAATATCACAAAGCGGTTCGGCGAGTCTCGTTTTGAGGATTCCCAAGGAAAATTGTCAAAATTGACACAGCAAACCACAGAAGATCCAATCTTAGAAGAAGAAACCATAGTGCATGAGCAAGATGACATAATCGCAGGAGATATTTTCAGTCTAAACTCATTGGCAGGCCCGGTTAATCCCAGATCACTTAAACTTTTGGGAGAAGTTAATGGCCGAAAGTTACAGATTTTAATAGATAGTGGCAGCACCCACAACTTTGTGCAACCCAAAATTGCTGAGCAATTAAAGTTACATACTTTGAAGGTCACACTAAGTGGCACAACACTGAAGAGAAGCACATTATACCATCCACAGACTGACGGGCATACAGAAGTAATGAATCGAGTATTAGAGCAATACTTAAGGGCTTTTACTCACATCAAACCAACCAATTGGACGTCATACTTGGGATGGGCAGAATTTTGCGGCAATACAAGACCACCACCCACCTTAGCACTGTATACAAAAGACACACCAACAGTGCAAGCACTAGATGAATTATTGTTGGATCGTGACAGATTGATAAGGCCACTGAAACACAATCTTCGGGAAGCTCAGCATCGCATGGCCCAAAAAGCCAATGCCAAAAAAAGCAAAATGAAATTTTCAGTAGGAGATAAGGTTTGGCTTCGTCTACAACTATATAGACAGATATCAATAGCACGTAGAAACTCTAAACTAGCACGACGCTATTATGGTCAATTCAACATCTTGGAAAAAATATGGGAAGTTGCATACCGCCTCGAGCTACTACCACAAGCAAGAATTCATTCAGTATTCCATGTCTCACAACTCAAGAAACACATAGGAACTGAAGAAAATATAGAGGTCCAATTACCATAACAAATTGTGGGCCGATCACCAATTTCAGCTCTACTAGCACTCTGTGGGGAACAGAATGTTCTAAAAAATGGAAAAATACAACGCCAAGTCTTAGTGCAATGGTTAGATAGTAGTCCAGAAAACGCCACTTGGGAAGCTGCCGAGGAAATGGAACGATGGTACCCGAATCTCCACCTTGAGGACAAGGTGGTCGTCGAAGGGAAGGGGAGTGATACGAGTATATCCACAGTAGAAGAAGGTGAAAATCAAGAATTGGGAGAAAGAAAAGAAACAACCCATGCTACTATGCCAAGGAGAAAACGAAGGAAACCGGCATGGATGGTTGATTACATTTGTTAGACTAATTTTATTCGTAATAGGATACATTAGTTTAGTCCTAATACATTATTATATCATATTAATTAGGAATCATAGTCCTAAGCATAATAGGAGTAACTTAGTATATAATCACCCTGCATGCTAGGGAGAAAGACATGCGAATTATTATTATCTTTTTCTTCTCTACTCTCATCTTCCTTCTCTGAAATCTCTCTCGCTCTATCTCTCCCTCTCTCTCTCTGATTTTTCCCCTCCCCTAATTCCATCTTTGGAGTCTGCACCCACTCAAAGCGGTGCCGGCTTGATACGGGTTCGTATCACATATAATCATGACTGCTTGTTCATGTGGACCATGCATGCATTTTCTTAAACTAATCTCTTACGTACAATGATCGATCTTCATTGATTATAAAACGCAGTTGTGGCATGCATCAAGCCGATATGTCTTGCAATTTTTTGGTTGTTTGCTATTAAAATATTTCTTTGCAGTTGTATACATGTATACATGTATAGCTGACGCTTTTTGCCTATTTGGCTATTTGCCATTAAAATATTTTTTAGCGGTTCTGCATGGTGTGTATCAATGCAGGATCTTCCTTTTCATCACTATGCCCAATAGTTATAATAATATAATATATAATAATAACACTTATACGAAATTAAATATTATAAAAAAAAAACTGCATATATTTCTAATAAGATTTGAATCCCAATTTTTTTGAGCTATCACTGTATTGCATGTTTATATTTATTAAATTATAAATGTGTATGGATCAAAGCCTTAGTGGCAACATATATATCATCACTTCTTTGTCTTTTTGAGCTTTAAGCGTAGCTTTGTAAGGGGAATTGAATATGCCCCCCGCACTCAAAGCTCTCATGTGTACAAATAATAATAATAACATTTTTGTTTAACATAAGCATTTAAATGGCATGTTATTGGCGATATGATGAAACGTTTTGTTAAAATAACTAAAACTTTAAGAAAATAGTACTCTTAAGATCGGAGTCTATATTTTCGCTTACAAATGTTAGATACTTGAAGGAAAAAAGGATACAAAAATATGAACAAAGAGTAAATAAGGTCAAAACAAAATGCTTTGTACTAATGCTCTCAAACTCTTACAACTTGGTTATCAAATTAAAGATAGAAATTAGAAATACAATGCTATTTATAGGTATAGAAAACACGTACTAACGAGTAAACCCAACACCAATTTCAATTCATTACTTGGTGCTGATATGGAATTCTCTTTTACTCTTGAAACTATGCTTGTTCTCATTGTGATTGATAATGGCGATGTTTGGTAAATGGCTGTTAGCTGATAACTGTTAGATGATTTGGTTAATTAGAGTGTATAACTAGTTGATAATATTAGTTGATTGTAGAAAAGTGTTTGGTAAATTAGCTGTTAGCTGATAGCTGTTTGGTATAAATTCTTTTCTTGAAACGCTAATTGAAAAAGTTACTTGGACTATCTTTTTAAATTTTAGCATTTTAGAGTCACAAAAAGCTAATTAACTACACTTATATTAATTTTTTAATAAAGTCAAATAATTAATAGTAGTCAAATAAGCCAAAATTGTCTAATAGGCTAACTATTTACCAAATAGGGCCAATGAGTGAGTAGTTTACTTGGGGAGGAGATAGGGATGAATATTAGGTTTAGGAGACTGTGACTTGTAATTGGTTGAATATGAATGATGAGACGTGATTTGATGATGTCAATTAATTAACATGATTGAGTTTCGATTGGAATGTAATTACCTAATCTAGACTTGAGGTGTTTAAAGGTCAAATGGGCCATTTGAGTTATGTTAAAATGGTTTATAAAAATGAAAAATAGTATATGTACTCTTATTTTGAGTTACTTTTCAAAATGGTCATCCGACTATGACATTTTTTCAAATTGGTCCCTTGACTTTTAATATTTCTAAAGTAGTCATTCGACTTTTGAAGTTTAAGCCAAAATGGTCATCCGTTAGCTTTGGCATTATAAGCTGGTGTTAAAATGAAGGGTAAAACTGAAAATTTAGGTTTTGCACTCCAATTTAAAGCAATCTATGATTCCTTTTAGCAGTCTGCGCACATATTTCTTCGAATTAGATTTTTGCTCTCCTAAATCTGTAATCAAAATGTGGGATAATCAACTAGAAGGCCAAAAAATTTCATCTTCAACTTCATCCACAAACTTCCCATGGCAAAAATTTCTGGTCTTCTAGTTGATTATTTCACATTTTGATTGCAGATTTAGGAGAGCAAAAACTTAATTTAAAGAAATATGTGCAGATTACTAAAAGGAATCACAGATTGCTTTAAAAAGTGGAGTGAAAAACCTAAATTTCTAGTTTTACCATTCATTTTAACACAAACTTAACGCCAAAGCTAACAGGGGACTATTTGACTTAAAATTCAAAAGTCGGAGGACCACTTTAGAAAAATATAAAGTCAAGGGACCAATTTGATAAAATGCCATAGTCGAAGGACCATTTTGGGAATTAACTACTCTCAAGTTTTACTCCACACACAAAATTTTGATATTGAGACTCACATAAATAATAATAATAAAAAAAATAACAAAAAAAAAAAAAGAAACAAAAAAGCTTATCCCAGCACATTAGAGAGTAAGATTTGAGAGTTCATGTAGTAAAACTTTAGAAAAATACCGATCACCCTATTTACGTAGGCGGTGTCAGAATTTCCAACTTTATTTGCAGCCACCTTAATTTGATGTCGAAAGATTTAGAAAATCCTTACTATTCCAACCACTTTTTGCATGTTGTAGTTGGAATTTCCATGTTTTCCAGCCGTGCACGAAGAACTATTCCAACTAAGCCTTTGTACTCTGGCCGTTGTTTGTGGTGTTAATGTTATTCTAAATGCGCTTTGATCACAAATTCACTAGTCCCGTAATATTATTAAATAAATTTGAGCCATCAAAATTTGAATTAAAAATGCTTTTTGCTATATGCTTTCCCTTGATGGCAACCTTTTATCGCTTATTCATCCTTGTGAAACTGTGAAGGAATTCAAGATGCCCGCTGCACGCCACGCCACCAATTGTTATATTGTAGATCAGGATTCACTATGTATTGATCTAAATTATATATTCGAAGTTAACATATTATTAATATATTATGTAATTTCAATTAATAAATTATATACCTATTTACAAGTTCAGACTTAAGTTCCCATAACAGGTCTAACCTAATTTTCCAAAGCCTAGCGGCCCTAGCCTAGCTATTTCCATCCATACTTGTAGTTAACATATATAATTATGTACCATACGTTAATCAATTATGTACCTATTACAATTTACAATAACATATATATTATATTCTTTTAGTTTTTTTTACGTACATAATTTATTAAGTATTAACTAAAGATACATAATATGTTAACCGCATATACATAATTTAAATGTTGTTTTAGACCAACATCCATAATGTAAGGTAAACTTTGGTCCATGGTATAATTTGCGTCACGCCACGCCCCACTCAAAACTTTCATTTGGAAATAATAGTTTGGATTAACACTAGTATATAAATGATGTAGGTGTTATTTAGGGGTGTTCATTCAGTTAATTCAATTAATAACATAACCGAATTAATTGAATTTACGAAATGCTTTAACTGTTAACCGAATTGAAATTCCTATTTTCCAATTAACTTAACCGAATGTTAACTAATTCACCGAAATATTTTAGTTCAATTTTAAAAAAATTATTTTTTTTTGAAATAAGAAATTAATCCATTAAATCAGAAAGCAGGCAATCAACAAAATAATGAGGAGGATCGTTGAATCAGTCCCTGCAACCTGATACAGAAACGGCTTCCCGCGCAACAATGTGGGCAGCACGATTCGCACATCGCTTAACAAAACAGAAGTCTACTCCGTGAATTGTGGAAACAACTTCTTTTACATTATCAATAATGTAACCAAAAACAGAAGTAAAAGAATTTGAGCGTAAAGCAAAATATACTAGCAAAATTTAAAATTTATAAATAAAAATTTTCAATTCATACTTTCACACAAAAAAAAAAAAGCAGTCATTACATCAATATATAAACGATAATTAAAAAAAAAACTAGTGTAATGCGGAGCAGTATGATTTATGAATTATAAAAAATTAAAACATAAATATACACACATAATTTGATTAATCGATTGTTTAATTCAGTTAACCGTAATCTCGAACTGAATTAACCATTAATCGGAACTCTTAAAAATCTTTAACAATTAACCAAATTGAAATATTTTAGTTAAAAATAATTAACTGAATATTTTCGATTCGATCGATTAATTTGTTTTCACCAAATTGTGACCCTAGTGTTATTTGTTGTGACACTTTTTTGTTGAAGTATCTAATTAAAAGCTTTCTTTATATATAAACTAGTAATTCACCTGCGCGATGCATGGGAAAAAATTATGTTATTATAAATATAAATAAAAAATAGAAAAACTAAAATATTTTAAATTATTTAATATAATACTCCGTAATATTTTTGAGCTTCCGTTGGTCAAGTATTTATTATTTTTATAGAATACAAAATTACAATTAAAATTAAAATTATAATTTTGTATGGTTAATATAATCTCTAATTATGTGCATATTCAAATAAACTTATAGAGAGAATTTACATAATTACATTAATTTATTCTTAATTGTATTTCATCTATATTATAATTTTCACAATACGAATAATAACTAAGATAATTACATTTGAAAAGCAAATTTCAAATTTTGTATGTGTAAATTTAAACTGTAATTGAACATATTTTTTTATATGATTATATAATATATAGCTATTTTATTTTTCAAAAGTATATTTTTATATGATTATATAATATATAGCTATTTTTTTTAAATGTTGTGCTTTTTTTTTTTAATAATAAAGGATGTTGTGGCATTAATTGTAACATTAATTATTTCACAAACCATATAGCTTTATTATATAAAGGATGTTAATTATATTTTTAGAAGTATAATATTTCCGTCATGTAGTAATAATAAGTAAATTAAAAACATGAGTTAAATTTAATTTTGGTCCTAAATTTATAGGTGTTAGTCAATTTTTAGCCTTTTTTTTTTTCTTCAGAATATCTCATTTGGTCCTAGTATTATTGTGGTATGACCATTTTTTATCCCATGTCAACAAAATTGTTAAAATGTCGTTAAATACAAGAACATTTTTTTTTAATACAAAGTGGGTTTACCATCTACATTATTATTATTTTTTTATTTGTAAAAAATCACAATTGAAGACCTAAATGACCTTGTATTTTACGAATTTTAAACAATTTTATTGATGAAGGACCGAATATGGTCATGCCACAATAATAATAGGACCAAATTAAAGGAGATGTTTTAATAAAAAAGGACTAAAAGTGATTGTCACCAATAAATCTAGGAAAAACAAATGAAATGAACTCTTAAAAGCATGTATAATACAACTCCTGAAGTATATACTTAACAGCTAAATTAGTTAATTCAAATTAGAAATGTTAGTTAGTAAAAACTTTAAAATTAAAAAAAAAAAATTAAAATTAACTAATTAATTAATGAATTGAATAAATATAAAATAATTTTTTTTAAAAAAAATATATAAAATAATTTAAAAAATATTTGTATAACCAAATAATTCTTTAATCCTGCACATATTATTTGAAAATATATATAGTTTTTTTTTTAAAAAAAAAAAACTATTTTTTTTTTTTTTACAAACAAATTTTTATTTTTTTGAAAAACCAAACGAGACACTATTATTCACTTGTAATCAAAGAATCCAAGTTACACAACGGAGGATCAAAGATCTACGATCCAAGATCTAGACTCTAGGTTATGACCAACAGATCTGGCCAACATATGAGCGAAACTATTCTCAGCTCTAAGAACAAAATTAATGCAGACACTGGGGAGAGAAATGACGATATCTCGACAAGATTTAATATCCCCCCCGAATAGGAGAAGTCAAGCATGTTATTGTTGATACTCCAGCAAACATTAAGACAGTCTGTGAGGCCATCACTTCTGCATGGTAGGAATCTTGAAAACAACTAGACCAAAACCAACAGAATTACTCTCAGCAAACAAAGCAACGTCCACCGCCTCCAAAAATTATATAACTCTTATCAGAGCCAAGTTTCAATCTTGGGACCTTAAGATCTAAACTCCAGGTTATGACCAACAGATTTGGCCATTCTCCTTGCCCCTTATTAGTTAATGCTTCCTTGACGATGCTTCCTTACCTTGCACGCCCGTATTAGTTAATGCTTCCTCACGCCCTTATTAGTTAATGCTTCCTTACCTTGCACGCCCTTATTAGTTAATGCTTTAATGCATCCTTGACGATGCCCTTATTAGTTAATGCTTCCTTACCTTGGACGCCCTTATTAGTTAATGCTTCCTTGACGATACCTTGCACTAGGGGTGTTCAATCGGTTAACCGTTCGGTTAACCGAACCGTTTTAACCGAACCGAATTAACCGAAGTTTTTTTTCTTTTAACCGTTAACCGAACCGAAGTTTTCTCTACCGAATTCACCGAACCGAAATTTTTTTCGGTTAATCGGTCGGTTAACCGATTAACCGAACTTTTTAAAGTTAAAATTTAAAATTCTAAAAATAACACCTAAAATAATAAATCCAATTAAAATAAAATACATATTATAATAAATTCATAACAAAATATACAAAAACATTAATTATAAACTCCAAACATCCATAACTTCAAATTAGTATTTATATTTATATTATTATTTATATATATATTACAAACTTCGGTTAACCGTTCGGTTAATTCGGTTAACCGTTCGGTTAATTCGGTTAACCGACCTTTCGAACCGAATTAACCGTTAACCGAAGTTTTAAAATTTCTTTAACCATTAACCGAACCGAAAAAGTTCGGTTCGAAAACGGTTAACCGAAATTTGTCGGTTCGGTCGGTTAACCGAAAATTATCCGAAGTTTGCACACCCTTATTAGTTAATGATTCCTTACCTTGCACGCCCTTATTTGACGATGCCCTTATTATTAGTTAATGCTTCCTTACCTTGCACGCCCTTATTTGACGATGCCCTTATTAGTTAATGCTTCCTTACCTTGCACGCCCTTATTAGTTAATGCTTCCTTGACGATACCTTGCACGCCCTTATTAGTTAATGCTTCCTTGACGATACCTTGCACGCCCTTACGCCCTTATTAGTTAATGCTTCCTTGACGATACCTCCTTGCACGCCCTTATTAGTTAATGCTTCCTTGATCCGCATGCCGCCTCCAAAAATTGTGTAACTCTTATTAGAGCCAGGTTTCGATCCTGGGACCTGTGGATTATGGGCCCACCACGCTTCCGCTGCGCCACTCTGATTTGTATGACTACTTTTATCAAGTAACACAATTCACTATCAATATATAAGTAACACAATTCACTATCAATATATAAGTAATCAAAAAATCCAAGTCGGAGGATAGAAGATCCAATTAAGATCTAAACTCCAGGTTATGACCAATAGATTTGGCCAACTTATGAGCGAAACTATTCTCAGCTCTAAGAACAAAATTAATGCAGACATCGGGGAGAGAAATGATGATATCGCGGCAAGCTTGAATACACACCACCCCCCCCCCCCCCCCCCAATAGGAGAAGTCATGCATGTTAGGAATCTTGAAAACAAATAGACCAAAACCAACAGAATTACTCCCAGCAAACAAAGCAACGTCCACCGCCTCCAAAAATTATATAATTCTTATCAGAGCCAAGTTTCGATCCTAAAACCTGTGGGTTATGAGCCTACCACGCTTCCGCTACACCACTCTGATTTGTATAGTTATTTTTATCAAGTTACACAATTCACTATCAATATATAAGTAACACAATTCACTATCAATATATAAGTAATCAAAGAATCCAAAAGTTACACAACGGAGGATCAAAGATCCAAGATCTAGACTCCAGGTTATGATCAACAGATTTGGCCAACATATGAGCGAAACTAATCCTGATTACGAATCAATAAATCTGAAGAGTGAATTCTTCCTTTCGTGAAATTAGAGAAACAAAATTTCTTCTTCTAGGGGTCTAAATTTGATAATTCCAATATTGATAATAGAGTTCTCTAGCTTTCTCTATCACCCGAAAAACCATTTTAGCTAATCCTGCAATAATCTGTAAGAAACTCTTTATATATCTATTTGAATTATTCAATTAGAAGACAAGAACAAAATACAAATAACTATTTGAATTATTCAATTAGAAGACAAGAACAAAATACAAATAAATGAAGAGAAATAATAAGGTTGATTATCATATAGAAAGATGAAAAAGCCAGGAGAAGTCAGGCATGTTACTGTTGATACTCAAGCAAGCGAGGACCACAACAGCGTTCCAGTTATTCACAGCAAACAAAGCAACGTCCACCGCCTCCAAAAACTTTATAACTATTTTCAAAGCCAAGTTTCCATCCTGGGACCTATGGGTTATGGGCCCACCACTGCACGCTTCCGCTGCACCACTTTGACTTATATGTTTACTTTTATCAACACAATTGACTATCAATATATAAGTAATTTGTATGATTACTTCTTACTGAGCATAATATAATAAAGAGTTAATCCCAACAGATGTCCATTGTTTTTTGTGACAATTTCAAATTTAGTTTCATATTATAATTTTTATCATTTAACACCCCAGACTATCATATTTTAGACACTTTTGGTCCTTCCGATGATTTTTCTGGTGAAACCCTATTTTAGGAAAGGATTTTTTGTCTCTTTAATTTTTATTTTTTTTTTCCAATGAGTTAATTCTAGCGGAGGTCTTTTGTCTTTTGGTAACAATTTCAAATTTTGTCACAGACAATCATTTTTGCCATTTAACAACCCATACTATCATATTTTGGACACTTTTGGTCCTTCCGGTAACTTTTTCAGGTGAAACCCTATTTTATGCAAAGATATTTTCGTTTCTTCAAATTTTTCCTATTTTTGTGCCAATTTTTTTCGACTTTTATCTCTTCAGGAGTGGATTGCATCATCTCCTTCACCCGGCTCTGATGTATTCATCTCCTTCAACCCAGATCCAAATCTTCCTTCACCAATGGCGATACCGAGTACGTTAGGACGTTTGGGTGCGGGGGAATCATTTTGCAACGCAGTTAGAAAGATCAGGATGTCACCACCCAGTCGGCTTCAGTTTGACCGTTATTGTTTTAGTCCATGATTTTGTGAATCATCTATTATAGCTGTAGAGGCAAAAAAAAAAAAAAAAAAAAAAAAAAAAAAAAAACCATCTTCGTTGTCATCGAAAAATATGATTTCCTAAAATAAGGTTTAACTGGAAAAAAAGTCATCTAAAGTGTCCAAAATATGATAGTTTGCAGTGCTAAATAGCAAAAAAGGATTATCTGGGACTAAATTTAGAAATGCCATGAAAGATAAGAGATCTCCGATGGAACTAACGCATTAATTGGGAAAATTTAAAAAAATGATAAGACGAAAATACCCTTGGCTAAAATAAGATTTCACTGGAAAAGTCGTCGGAAGAACCAAAAGTATTCAAAATATGATAGTCAGGGGTGTTAAATGACAAAAATGATAGTGTGAGACTAAATTTGAAATTGCAACCAAAGACAAGAAACTTCTGCTGGAATTAACTCTATAATAAAACATATAAACATGCTTGCTATCCATCTACCAGTTTAACCTTATAGTTAAAATGGAACACATTCTTTAATTTAGTATCAAAATTACATGAATACAAAATTTGACTCATAGATTTATGCTTCACTGATAAATAGATTAGGTCCATGTGTTGTATGACCCATTAAAAAGTTATTAGTGGATACCACAAAATTGGCTAACACACTAAAAAAAATGTCAATATTAAAATTATTTATTTTTAGAATTATAAAAAGATTAATAATAAAGTTATGAACTTGTGTTTTATGGAGTTAATATCTAAAATGTCTATTAATTAGGTCATAATTAATTTCTAGTTTGATCATCGTCTACTAATTGTATCATATTGTAAAATTGACCTAATTTATGGCATAATTAATCGAAGATATTCTTCTTATCTTCTAAGATTAATTGTTGACGATAAAATTGAAAATTATAACATAATCAAAGGTCCATTTTAAATATCAACTATGAATTATGTAACACATAACAAATTAAATAAAAATAATAATTCATGATCCAAAACTTCATGACATGCAAATATGCAATGAAACTTTGATTCCTTCACCCACTATTAGATTCCAAAATCAAATCTTACCGGAACCATTGTTACCACTACTTTAGTAATGACAGTATAAACATTAATAACCTTTCGAATGCCATTATTCTTTAAAAATACAAAGAAAAACGGTTCAAATTAGCCATTACACCTAAAAATGTAATTAGGTCATCTAATTCATAGGGATGAGAGATAATTGTGTGATTGATTATCTAAAACTGTTACAACCAAAGTATAATCTTAATGTAACTAGGATACATAACCTTCTCCTACACTATAGGCTAACTATAAGCAAGACTAAGTATAGCCACATATACATATTCTCTAACACACCCCCTCAAGCACAAGGTTGGAGGGAGACAACATTGAGCTTGTCCCGAAGTGACCCAAAGCGAGGTGCTGGCAGCGGCTTCGTGAAAATATCTGCGAGTTAATCCTTCGTCGACACAAAATTAACCAAGAAATCCCCAGAAGCAACCTTGTCTTGCATGAAGTGGTAGTCGATTTCCACATGTTTAGTCCGTGCATGGAAGACCGGATTGGTGCACAGGTATACATGGCCCCAAGATTATCAAACCAAAGAGTAGCTGGGTTGCCGGAGTGTAGCCCAAGTTCACGGAGTAGTGAGACAACCCACGTGACTTCGGCGAATACATCTGCTAGTCCTTTGTATTCGGCCTCGGTCGAGGAGCAGGCCACGGTTCACTGCTTAAGGGATACCTAGGAAATTAAATTTGACCCAAGGAAGACTGCATACCCGCTAGTGGACTTTCATTCTACTGGACACCCAGCCTAGTCTGAATCAGAGTAGGCATGAATGTCATCAGACGACGAAGCTGCGAGACGTAGACCATGATCAATTGTGCCCTTGACATACCGTAATACACGTTTAAGGAGAGCCAAGTTATCATTTGTTGGAGCATGCATGAACTGACACAGTCGATACATGGAAAAAGAAAGATATGGCCTAGTGATGGTTAAATACTGTAGAGCCCCAACTAGCCGAAAATACTACGTGGGATTATCAAACGCCTCAGTCGACGGCGTCACGGCCTGAGTCACAGTTACTGGTGTGGCCAGCGGCTTGCAATCAGTTATACCCGCTCTTTTTAGCAGGTCACCCATGTAATGACGCTGGGAAAGAAGCAGTCCCCCATCTATTGGAATAGTTTCAATGCCCAGGAAAAAACTCGGGGCGCCTAAGTCACGTATCTTAAATGTGGAGTTGAGACGACGAAGAAGTGTGTCTATCAAGGCTGAGTCATCACCCATCATAATGATGTCATCGACATACACTAGGAGGAACACCCGTGATACACCAACCGAGTAATGAAAAAGAGATACGTCGGTCTTTGGCGCCAAAAACCTTGTAGATATTAAAAAAGTCATGTAGCCGTTTGAACCAGGCCCGGGGCGCTTGTTTCAGGCTATACAGCGAACACTGTAAATGGAAAACATGATCAGGGTGTTGTGGTTCCTCATAACCAGGTGGCTGCCGCATATATATGGTTTCAGCCAAGTGCCCGTTCAGGAAGGCATTGTGGACGTCTAATTGGCGAAGAGTCCAGTTGCGAGAAACAGCCAATGAAAATAAAATCCGAATTGTGGTCGGTTTGACTACAGGGCTAAACGTGTCAGAGAAGTATTCTCCTGCGACTTGATTGAAACCCTTAGCCACCAGACGCACCTTATAGCGCTCTATGGACCCGTCCGCCTTGCGTTTTGTACAATACACCCACTTGCACCCAATTATGTTCATCCATGGTTCCGCCGGTATGAGCCGCCAGGTATTATTGTGTAGTAGTGCGTTGAACTCCTGATCAGTGACGTCACGCCACTATGGATGGCCCCCGGCCTAGGAATAGCAGGTTGGATCCACAGTCGCGGAGAGAGCGTGAAACTGCTCACCCGTACCCCGTGTCATATGGCGTAGCCGCATAACGTGCCCACGATCTTGTGGTTGAGTGCGCAGAGCACAGGTCCTGGTTGTCACAGTCGTAGGTGCACCATCTTGTGCCACAGGGGGGGCCTTCCATAGCAAAAGGCGGACTATCATGCGCCACGGGGGTGACGGCTGGTATTACTGGGAGGTCAACACGTGGTATGATCGGTCCAGATCCCACGGTGCAACATGCTGGATTTGTTGTGGGCTTCCCTGTAAAGCTGAATGATGTTATCACATCTGTGCTTGTTTTTATAGTTATTTTGAATCATCTCAGTATTTAAGTTCTTTAATTTTGCTTATTTAATACATATTTTCCTTGCTATTATCATTTAATTATGGTTCACACTTGTTTTGAATGTTTTACGGTGTTTGTTAGTGTTTTTGAACCATTTTAGGTCAAAGATATGAGCAAGGGGAGTTCAAGGATGAGTTCGGAGCAATTTTAGATAAGTTCGGGACCCAGAGGATTCGACGCGTCGAGCCAAAGGCTCGACACGTCGAAAATTTCCAGTACACATTCCGGTCGAGACAGCAGGTCTCGACGCGTCGAGCGACGTTAATTTCCGAAATTGCAGCAGCGTTCCAGATTCAAAATTCCAAATTCACACTTCAATTCCAAATCCCAATCAACTTCAATTCCAAAGTCCAAATTCCAACTTCAATTTTATTACGGCAATTTCTTTATTTTAGGAATTATAATTTGAGTCCAATTTTGTACAAGATTCCTATTTCATCTCAACTTTGTACCCACTATAAAATCCCTCCTTCCTCAACCCTAATGTGAGGACGGAGACCGGGAGAATTCAGAGATTCTTGGAGACAAGAAGGAGAGAAATCAAGAGCCACAAGTTGTCTTGGAAAGCAAGAAGAAGACTAGGGAGATTTGGGAAAATCATCTGGTTAATTCTTGTACTCTTTTGATGATTTGTAATTCTTTATTTATATTTGCTATGTATAATTTAGTCATGCTTGGCTAAATTCTTTAGAGATTCTTGGGTAAAAGTGTTTATGAACCTATGTGCCTGAGCTCTCAGTTTCTTTAATATATTATTATTTGGCGGGTTTAATACTTGTGTTGCAATCGTGATAATATTGTTTGATGCTTGTAATTAATGGCCATAGTTACTAGCTTCATAGCCATGTTTGTGTCACCAATGGGAGTTGGGGCATAAATTAGGGCACACACGATTGCACCTAATGGTTGGTCCTTGGGAAAGGGGAACTTATTAGGGGAAGTTTATTCTAGATTGTTGCCAATCGGGAGATGGTAGTAATTAGGAATAATTGAATGCTGATCTTTGATCTTATTGGGTGTTTAAGCCATGGGAGTGGAAATTCACTAGGAATAGAGATTACGGGAGTAATTCGATTCCACTTTGCATTCCCACACAAATCTTAATTCCAAACTAAATATTGCAAACGATAATTGGCACTAGGTGATTAAATACTTGAATCCCATGAATCTCAACTTCTCTCTAATTGTTTTCAAAATCCTGAACCTCTGTTTTATTTTATTTATTTTATGCCAATCAATCATCTAAGTAATTGTTAGGATTAGCTCTAATGAATAAGTTAGTAACTAGTGCTTGATACAACCACTTCCTTGTGGATCGATAACTCGTACTCCGAGAATTATTTGTTTGCAAATATACTACGCATCAAATTGGCGCCGTTGCCGGGGAAGTGGTGTTTCTAGTATTAACATTAGTGAAATCTTTATTCTAGGAGACTAGTCCATTTTTTTTTTTTTTTATTTTATTTTAGTTTGCTAACCCATAACAAGTTCATTGTTTTGAGTGTGATTTAGTTTATGGATAGATATGCATTCCAAGGAACCATGCCACCGTTTTACCCTCCTTCTCAAGGTTATGAGATGAGTTGGAATATGAATCGAGAATATGGAGGAATGGAACAACAATTCCCTTTCTCAAATTTTGCCAACTCTAGTCAAGGATATTATCAAGAAAGTTCATATCAAACATCACAACCCCAATGGTGCTCATTTTGTGGTGGGAATCACTTTGTGGAAAATTGTTACATGCTCAACCCCACCAACCATATCCCTCAACAATCTACTCAAGGATTTTGTGCTAACATGAGTCAAGCTACTTATCAAAGATGCACACCACCTACTCCACAACCCTCACGGTGCATGATATGTGGTGGATCTCATGAGGCGGAAAATTGCTTTATCATGGATCCCAATTACAAGTATCAGGGGCGAGCTCAAGAGTTGCCTTACCAAGAGTTTCAACAAGATTGTCAATCACTTGACCAAATAATTGAGATGAAGTCCCAAGAGACCAAGATAATGCAATTGTGCTCGAAATATCTGGAGTTACAAGATCACATGAATGCTCAACTTGATCGCATGAATGCTCGACTCGATCGCATGATGGCTCGACAGCAAGATTTGACAATTCAAGAGCCACTTCAAGATTCATTTAATGGAGAGGTTCTAGAAGAGTTGCTCTTGCCAAATGAAGGTCATGAAGTTGAGAGAACTAAAAAGGATGATGAGGATCTTAGAAAGGAAGATGAAGAAATATTTGATAAATGCATTGAGATGGAGACACCAAGCTGGGAGGAAAATGTAGAGTTGCAAGGTAATGATGGCAAGGAACATATAGAGAGTTGCCCATTAGATGAGGAAGTTCTCAATAGAGCACATGATTTGAATGAGGATGTCTCACCAATGGAGAACACTTCCCTTGGAGAGAACTTCAGAGAAATTTTGAATTTGGGAGGCATTGGAGTTCTTAAGGATAATGGCACACATTTGCCTATCTATATATCCAATGATTCCCAATACTTGCTGGTTCATGTGAATGATCCGAGACTCTCATTACTTGTTGAACAAAAGAGTGTTGAAAAAGAAGGAAAAGAGAATGGAGGCATAATTCTTGATTCGGGCAAATGTGGTTCCTTACATGATGACGTGAAGGGTTCGAGCTTAAGAGAGTTTATAAATGGACACCACTTGAAGAAATACTTGGAAGAGAAAGTTGATGGAAAGAAGGGGATTTTTCTTCTCCAATCACTTGATGGCTAGAGAGGTAACGTCGAGCTAACGACGTTAAATTTAGCGCTTCATGGGAGGCACCCCATGTTATCTTTTATTACTTTCCCTATTTGTTTATTGCTTTCTAGTTTCGTCTTATTTAGTTTTATTATTTTCTAGTTCGTGATTATTTTATTGCTTCTTGCTTTTCTCTTTTCTCTTGTTCTACTTTTCTTTTATTTTACATCAGGGATGATGCAAAGTTTTAAGTGTGAGGGGGAGGAATCATTAATTTGGGGATATTTCTAAATTTTTAAAATTTTTGCTTTTGCTTGGATGACTCATATGCTATTTTTGGTGAATAAGCTACTTGTCTTAGCATGCAGTTACAATTATTCTCTCTTGTTGGTTTGTGGTTTGTTTTAGTGGTGCTTGCTGCATCTCAATTTGTGATGGATGATTTGAGGTGTAACACATATTTGATCTATTCTCTTGCCAATAGCTTTGTTAACCACTTAATAATTGGATTAGTTCTTGATCTTGTGTTTTGCATTGCTAGTGAAGGCTTATGTGAGATTCCGGTCATGGGTGTTTTGCTAGAACTTGCCTCATTACTCCCTAAGTGATGTCTGAATTTTGCATGTTTTGAAGTGATTTAGGCCATTTTTGTTTAGCCATACCCTTTAAACCTGTCCCTATATATATTTTATCCTTCGTATCCCCATTGTGCCTTTTGTTTGTTCAAATAAGTGCTAAGCACTTATCCCCTCTTTGTGATTGTTTTTCTTTGATTTACCCCATTATTATAACCCTTAGCCCGTGGCCAAATATTTCCCTTCCACCCTTGAGAGAATGAAACTTTTATCTTTATCTTTTCCGTAAGAAGAGTTTTATGGAGTTGTGCTACGAAAAAAAAAAGCAGCTAGTGTTACAAATGTTCAAGTGTGGAGGTCATGAAAGTTTGGATTAAAATTATCTTGCTATATCCAAAAGAAGTCCAAAGACAAAGAAAAGAATGAGAAAAAAAAAAGATTGAAAGTTTTTGAGTTTGGATCCCCACTTTACCAAAGAGATGCTGAGTTCTTAAAAGAAATTTGCTCCTTGGAATTATGATTATCTCATCTCTTCCAAATTTTGAAAAGTTTAGATAAATTGTGACATTCTCTCTTTTTGATTAATTTTTCCATACCACTTCTTTGTTAGCCATCACCCGTAGCCCCATTACAAGCTTAATAAAGTCATATTTGATCTTAGCATGCATTCTTAGATTTGATCTAGGGGAGTATGAAAGGCAAGCCTATGGGATCTCATTCATGAACCGTGTCCTGCATAATCTCAACTGAGTATTTGTCCACACTTGATCCTCACATACTTTAAATTCTTGGTGCTTGGTTATTGGCTTGGAAATGGGTCTCTTATGTGCCAAACTAATTTGATTCTTGAAGCTTGTTGTTTTGTAGCAAGTGGGTTGGTGGTTTGAAAGGTTGTGCAAGAGAGAGCATGAGTAATTTGTATGTTTTGATTTGTGATTTTATTCCTTAGTTTTGCTTGAGGACAAGCAAAAGCTTAAGTGTGAGGGGGTGATGTTATCACATCTGTGCTTGTTTTTATAGTTATTTTGAATCATCTCAGTATTTAAGTTCTTTAATTTTGCTTATTTAATACATATTTTCCTTGCTATTATCATTTAATTATGGTTCACACTTGTTTTGAATGTTTTACGGTGTTTGTTAGTGTTTTTGAACCATTTTAGGTCAAAGATATGAGCAAGGGGAGTTCAAGGATGAGTTCGGAGCAATTTTAGATAAGTTCGGGACCCAGAGGATTCGACGCGTCGAGCCAAAGGCTCGACACGTCGAAAATTTCCAGTACACATTCCGGTCGAGACAGCAGGTCTCGACGCGTCGAGCGACGTTAATTTCCGAACCCATAACAAGTTCATTGTTTTGAGTGTGATTTAGTTTATGGATAGATATGCATTCCAAGGAACCATGCCACCGTTTTACCCTCCTTCTCAAGGTTATGAGATGAGTTGGAATATGAATCGAGAATATGGAGGAATGGAACAACAATGGAAGAGGGGGGGGGGGGGGGGGGGGGGGGGGGGGGATTTGTACAAACTGTAACACGGAAGAGGGGAGGCGGTTTATAAGGTAAGTGGCTGTTTCAAAAGCCGAATCCCAGTGTTTTAAGGGAACCGACCCTTCAGCCAGTGGAGCTAACCCGATTTCGACAATATGTCTATTGCGACGCTCTACCCGCCCATTTTGCTCGTGCGTATAGGCACATGACTGTTTGTGCACAATACCCAATGACTCAAAGGTTTTATGTAAGCGGCGGTATTCACCCCCTAAGTCAGATTGTATGGACTTGAAAGAACGTGAAAACAACCGTTCTACCATGACACGAAACAAATCAAAAACCTTATAAATGTCTGATTTTAACCGTAAAGGATAAAACCAGCAAAATCGTGAATAATCATCCACGAATAAAACAAAATACTTAAAACCGTTCATAGAAATAACCGGGGACGGACCCCAAATGTCCGTGTACACAATGTCCAATACATTATTAGAAGAATATGAAACTCTATCTAAGGGGAAACGGGAGGATTTGCCAAGCTGGCAAGTCGAACACAACCCCGACGAACTAGAGTCTTTTGCAGTAACTGGACACTATGGCAAGATACGCTGGAGGACTTTGGCATGCGGATGACCCAATCTGCGGTGCCATACAATGGGAGATGCTCGAGCACTTAGGAACGCAACATGAGACCGTGGAACTGACAATTTGTATAGGCCACCCGTGCTAAGACCCTTAAAGCAGAACCGCCTTGATAATTGAGTCCTTAACAACAAAATAATTGTCATGAAATTCAAAGAATACATCGTTATCATTAGTAAAGCGATGTACAGACAAAAGAGGTACGGACAATTGAGGAGCATGCAATATATTTGACAAACGTATATTTTTTGGAACAGACGAGATAGATGCATGATCGACACGGGAAATACCCAAACATGTACCATTGCCAACCCGCAAGACGTTGCCACCAGTGTAATCCTCGGACTGCCCAATCATTGGCGCGTCCGGTGTCGCGTGAGAGGTGGTGCCGGTATCCGGATACCATGCATCAACTGTGGCCGCTGCTCCCTCATCTCCGGCGACGGCGACATTGGCTTGGGCTGGTGGTTGCGTGGTGTAGTGCTTGAAGCAATACACGGCAGTATGGCCGTGCGACCTGCAGATTTGGCAGCGAGGGATTCCGCCGCCATGACCACGTCCCTGGGCACCGCGACCACCTCGCCCTTGCCGGCCGCGATTCTGTCCTCCTCGGCGTCCAGAGCCTCCATCGCCATTCGGCCGGCGAGTCTGACCACGGCCGGTGAACATCGCCACGGGAGAGCCGCCGCCAGCCGCATCCCCCAGCACAGAAAAATCATCGGCGTAGATGAACTCTTGCGCCTGGAGAAAAACAGAGAGTTGCAGGATGGGAATTGGCGTACCTGAGATGGCGAGTGACGCCGCCATCGCGCGAAACTCCGGACGCGGCCCTCTGAACACATAAAGCTTCTGTTCATCGAGGGACATCGACCGTCCGGCTAGCGCAAGCTGTTCGACGAAGAGTTACGCACTCCCCAAGTACTCAGCCGCTGTGTTATCACCCTGCCGGAGAGACTGGAATTGACCGAGTAGGTTCAGGCACCGGGCACGCGTAGACGATCCGAGAGGCGAGAGCCAAACGTCTCTGGAGGTGCCACGACCAACCTCCATGTACATCACCCCATGTACATCACCTCGTCGAAGAGAGACGAGAAGAGGAGAGAAAGGATTGACTGATCATGTTGAACGCACGCTGTGTACGCCGGATTTGCGGTTGGGGTGGATGCCGAGCCACCGGAGGCTCTTTCACCGGAGGAGGCCGTGTTGATGGCGGTCGGTGGGCATGGGAGATCACCGTCCACATAGCCGAGAAGGCCTTGCCCGCAGATGAAAGGGATGATTTGGGTGTGCCAAAATAAGTAGTTTCGGGTGGTGAGTTTTAGGGAAATGAAATGGTGGGCGGTGGAGAGGGAGTTGGTGGTGGCCGGTGGTTGCACGGTGGAGGCAGTCACCGTACGTTCGGAAGAATGAGTGGACATCGATGTGGTGGGGAGATAGAGTTGGAAAACCTAACGCTAAGCTGATACCAGATGAGAGATAACTGTGTGATTGATTATCTGAAACTGTTACAACTAAAGTATAATCCTAATGTAACTAGGATACATAATCTTCTCCTACACTATAAGCTAACTATAAGCAAGACTAAGTATAACCACACATACATATTCTCTAACAAAAGGTACCTGAATTATCTAGAATTATGTATTTCTACTAAAAATGACTTGTTCATCTAACTATTGCGGGCTAACATAGCAGTTATCTTTTATATATATATATATATATATATATATATATATATATATATATATTAAAAAAAAAAAACCCATGAATGGAATATCACCAGACTTAAAAGGCTCAAGTATGAAATAAATACTTCCAAATTTTAAAAAATTTAGATTGGATACACTTTTAATGAAGATATATTTTGGTTTGCCCCACATCGAAACTATTATGTTCATGCCGCCGCGTAAAATTTTGGACATTTGGTAGCAAGTCATTTCCTCATGGTTTTGAGATAGCTATAGTTTTCAAAGTTATAAGGATATCCTCATCCCATCAACTCAACCTCATTTAAGATGATGTGGAAGGTAATGTAGATTTTTCTTTTATTTTGTTTTATTTGTTTTATTTTGTTAACTTATGTGGTTTGCAAACTTGCTATAATAGTAATTTTGCAATTGATTTTTATTTCCTTTTTTTATTATTTATTTTATTATTATTTTATTATTATATTTATAATATAAAATGAAAATGAACCACTTTTAAAAGTGAGAGAGTATTGCAGGGATATAGAGAAAACAGTAAAAAATTCACAAATTTGATGATGTGGGAGTGTAATCCAATTTTGAAGTAAGAGAGTATTGCATGGATAAGGATATCCTAACTTGAAAGAAATTCACATCATCTCATCCACACTTCATGAGTTGAATGAAGATATATTTGAAAAGTTCTACTACATGGACTCTCAAATCTTACTCGCTGATGTAGCGGGTGGATAAATTATTTTTTTCAGGTGGGTCCCAATACAAATGTCTATATCAAGATTTTGTGTGTGAGAATAAAAGTTAGAGTAGAAAATGAGAGTACATATAGTCATGGTTGCAGTATGCGCTAGACGCTAGTCGGGCGGTAGAGTAGCGCCTAGCGCCTAGACGGCTTAGGCGGCGCCTAGCGCCTAGACGGCTTAAGTGGTGCCTAGGCGGGTGGGTGCCTATGCCGCTTACTAAAAAAGAAAAAACAGTGCACGTGTGTGGGTGTATATGTGTCATAGTATATATATAATGAAAAAAATTTAGTAAGGTCGAACCGATCGAGTTAACTCGACCAAAATGAATGAGTTAACTCGGCTGAGTTAGGCGCTATGCGGTCGACTCGTCGAGTTAGGGGCTAGGCGGACGCCTAGGAGAAAAATAGCCACGGTGTAGGGACGCTTAGCGTTTAGGCGGAGGCCTAGACCCATTTTTGCACCCTGCATGTAGTATTATAGTATGTACTTACAATTACGCTATATAGTACGGAGTATATATACGAGTTAGCTTAGGGTTGCCAATGCAAGCAAAACATACATATACAGGCGAATCTAAAGCCTGATCAGATCATTTCATTTCAAGAGCTACTCTCCTCACCTTTAATTTCTCTCCCCAAAAGTCTAAGTAACGTACTGTCTCAGATCAGCTCCCTAATTAGCTTCCTTTTTCCCTATGCTAATCACTTCCCCTGCTCTACGCTTCTTCCTAATTATGCGGACAGAATCACAGTAAAGAAACAATTAATGAGCTTAGCTTAGCTTGAATTGGATGGTCCAAATCATCTCAGCTTTGATGCTCTTCTCTTCTACTTCTCTTCTTCTCTCCCTGCACCTGCTGCCTTCATCATTCTGTTGTGCCAAGGCAGCCTGGTTCTACCGCTGCATCGGCCTCGACCCTTAATTATTAGCTTGCTTTTACCCTCTGTTTACTTTGATTTATGGAGGTTAGGGTGAAGAAAGGGTTTTCTGAGAAGCAAAAGAGCAAGATTGATGTGAAGAGGAATAGTACTAGGTTGTTGATCACTGTGAATGTGCCGGGAAGTGCAGGGCCGTTGAGGTTTGTTGTGAATGAAGATGATAAGGTTGCTGGGGTTATTGACATGGCCTTGAAGCAATATGCTCACCAAGGTCGCCTCCCTCTCCTCGGCTCTGATCCCACTCATTTCCTTCTCCTCCCTACAAGTTTAGGACTGGAAGGTATGTATGTATCTCGGTATCTGTTAAGATCAAGCGTTTATAAGTCTTCGCTCAACAATTCCCATAACGTCTGTCTGTCCCTTTAGACCTCTGTCCAATAATTCGCTATAGTTATCTGGTGCTGGACTTGGCCCTTTATCGAATCCAGTTCTTCATTCACATATGCTTTTCTTTCTTTCTTTGTTTCTTTAATTTGGGTTTCTAGCTAATATATATATGTAATTGGTTTGGTTTGATCAGCACTGGGTGCCTCAGAACTGATAGGTTTATGCGGCGTAAGGAACTTCATTCTGTGCAAGAAACAGCCTGCAGAGCTGAGAGAAAGCAGGTGGAAGGCAGAGGGGATGATTGACCAGAAAAGCAAAAGTAGCAGCTGCTGGAAGACATGGCTGAACAAGTCCTTTGCCTTCAAGATTCACTTCCACTGAATCATCCATCTATCCCACATATATATATATATATATGCCTCAACCATCAAGTCTTTTGCCTTACATTAAAAAGAAAAAGTTGTCCACTAATCTTCTTGTTCTTCTCTAACTCTTTTTCCTTACAAAATTTACACCACCTCCTAGCCTCTTTCTATGGACAATGATGTGAAGATTGAATAATGTAATGGGCTTGTTTGGTAATTGGCAGATCCCCATCATTTTCAGTGTTTTGAACAAGTTAAAACGTTGAAAAAGTCATTTGGTAAGGTTATGAAATAATATGAATAATGCTCTTAGATGAAGTACAATTTACATAATTACGTGACTAGCTTTTAATGAAATTGACTGTTGGGTTTAACTTGAAACGTCAAGTTCAGCATCTTATCATTAAAATGTGATGTTGGGCGCCTACCAATGAACAAAATAAACGTTTATAGGATATATAGGTCGGTCCGAGAATTGGTGTCTTAGCTTCCAGAATAAACGAGATTTGCAGTTTCTATGACTGGACTATACTTGAGGAATAACTTTGATAAAGCAGAGGTTTGAGTTCAAAAAAAGAAGCAACTTAACGGGACAAAAAATGGATTATTCCAAAACCACGATTAGTGAACCTCATGACTTGGAATATAATAATATAATGTTTTAGTGCATGCTGCCAGGCCACATCGTTTTCTCTTCTAATTATTTTACGTTCACTGCTTCAAGTGAATATGCTACTTTGGATTCATTCAACTTTTTAAGCTGCAAAAGTGGTATATATAATATAAGGGGTTCTGTCTGGTGTAGTTTTGTGGTAATCATATGCATGCAACTTGCCAACTTGTGAAACTTTTTCAATTTTTATTTCCATGCATGCAAAGTGAACTACTTTTCTCTTGTAAGGTACTCTCATTTCCATGCATGCAAAGTGAACTACTTTTCTCTTGTAAGGTACTCTCACATGTAAAAAGTTATGTAGTATAGAATAGGGATGGAAAGAGTTTATAATAATTTGGAATAAGGGTCAAATAGATCATCCAACTACACGCCAAATTACAATTAAACCATTGAACTCAAAAAAATTATAATTCGGTCTCGGAACAACTCAAATTCATGCAATTTAACTTAAAATGCCTTGTATGTTAACCGGTTAATATGCTGACGTGTCGGTTTCTTTATTTAAAAATAATTTTAAAAATTTTATTTTAACAATTTAAAAAAAATAATTGTTTTAATTATTTCGCAGACAATGTACTTGATGTGGCCATGGGAACGCGGGGTCCATTTTATTGGAAAAGTCTTACCCAAGTGGTGAAGGAAAGAGGTTGGCCCAAAGGGCTAGAAAGACATGGTGACTCAAAAGGCATGGCTTGGAGCCTCGGAGGAGTAAAATATATAGGAGGATGCAGCTACTATAACCAAACCTGTGTACCAGACCACCAGGCCACATCATCTCTTGTTTACCAAAGTGTTACATCTAATATTTGTTTCCTACTTGGCCGGCGGGCAGATTCGCTAACCCCCACAACCGGCCACCGGCGATTAGCCGGCAGCCTATCCCACCGGCCATGGAGCCCCTAGCGGGCCTGGGGTGCCCCGTGGTGTGGCAACGACTCCCTGCCGAAAGGAGGGCGCAGTATTGAAGGAATACTGGTTATGGTGATGAAGACGTGTTGATGCAAGCAGAGGGATGGCACGGATGGTGAATGGTGGTCGCATAGCGGATGGCGGGTGGTAGCGTGGTTGCCTGGCGGGTGGTCGCTTGGCGGGTAGCCACATGGTGGATAGTTACATGGCGATTGATGGCGGCAGGCATGACGATGGATGGCGGCAGGCATGGCGATTGATGGCGTGCGTGCAGTGCGTGGCGACCGAGGTTGGCGACTAGTGTGCATGGAGGCCGGGGGTGGCGACTAGCATGCGTGCATGGCGACGTGGGAATAGCGGCTGGCGTACAATGTGGCGGCTAGCGTGCGGACCAGGCCGGTGGGTTGGCTGGGGCACGTGGTTGGTGGTAGTTGACATGCCTGGGATGTCGTACACATGGGTGGCGTAAGAGGGTCTTGTAATAGTATA
Organism: Ipomoea nil; assembly: GCF_001879475.1. Classification (NCBI taxonomy): domain Eukaryota; kingdom Viridiplantae; phylum Streptophyta; class Magnoliopsida; order Solanales; family Convolvulaceae; genus Ipomoea; species Ipomoea nil. Next base: position 1,521,309 of record NW_017618711.1, read on the forward strand.
GCGGGGGGGCGGGGGTGGAGGGCGCTTTGGTCTGTTCAGGACATCCCAGGAAGACACAGAGACTTCATTGGTCTTGTGGTCTTAGCTTCTTCCTTCTATCATATCGAATGTTGTCAAGGTCACCTTATCTTGATTGGAAGTGTGGAGTTGCGAAAGAATACCAAACCACTCTACGCAATCACTTCAGATCACATAAGAATGGCAAGCATCTTAGCCTTAACGAATTTCATTGCTTCAAGATTGCAATATCAGGACAAAATGTCAAATATTTAAGCATCTTCTTAATGTATCGAACATAAAGCATTTTAGGGCACCAATTTTGTTTTATCTAGAAATCACAATGACGGATTATATTGACTCGGGATCCGAATCAATTAAACCGATAAAGTATAGAATAATGATGTAAAGACAATGGTAAATCTAATGTAATAAAGGGACAAATTAAAATTGATAAGTCACGGAGACAATATTGTATTAATCAAGTGTAATGTTATTACAAAGGAAGATTTATGCAATAACAAGACAAAGTTATGGATAATGGATGAATCATATCTCAGCGGGACACAAGGGAGTGTTTTTATACTTTAAATCGCCCCAACCGTCCCGGAAAAGATGGTGGGGAGTTACAACCTCCTTGGACCGCAACAAAAACCGCCAAGGCCGCGTCCACGCAAAGACCTGACACTCAGCAGAGCCCGGAGCTCAGCCTAGGTGGCCGACCCCGGAGGCCGACTTTGTCCACCTTGAGTCGACGGCTCTCCATCTTCTTCAGGGTCAGTTTTCTTCGATCACGATCCATTCTTAATATATCCTTCATATATTCTAATGATTGACAACATAAATAAAGAAAGAAAAAAAAAAGATAAAATAAATGCAACATCGATGTTGCACAACCCACTTAATTTAGATATGCTGCAAACATAAAATTTCTAGCTTTCACATGAATAATATATGAATGTTTAAGTATTAGAAAACAAGAATATTTATGGTGTGTTTGGTTCGTACATAGAAATCGGAATCAGAATCGGAATTGGAATAGGAATGAGAATTAAATACAAGGTAATGGTAATGAGTTTTGGTGAAAGTATTTTGCATGCTGGCTAGTAGGGTGGAATGGAATAACCATGCAATATTGATGTTTGATTGTGTATGACCCTATAGGGTCATAAAAGTTTTAAAAGTACAAAAATTATAAATTAGAACAATTAATCCTAACATAATGACATCCAAAGCATCAATATGAACACACACAAAAATCTAAAAGTATTAATAATCCAAACTTAAAAATGAGATTACCAATAAAATGGAATGATACTCCTTTTTAATTAGGGAATGAGATTTTTAATTGAAGGGGTAATCAATCTTATAGTTCTGTTTTAAAAAGTTGTCAACTAAACACTAAGTATGATTTTGATTCTCATTCTGTATTTAAACCATTAACCAAATACACTCTTTTAGTTCTAATGGCTATGAATACACTAATTAAGGGTGTGTTTGGTTAATGGGTTAAACACAAAGAATGGAATGAAAGTCATATACATTGTTTGGTTGACAACATTTTAAAACACATTTGATTATCCCTATAATTACAAAACTCATCACCTAATTGAAATTTAGTATCAATATATCATTCTATTAATTTAACCTTATCAATCCTCATTCCATCGCTTCCTCATTTCGTTGCCTCCTCTCTTCATCGACTTCCTCACTGTATTGCCTACTCACCTCATCGCCACTCTTAAGATCAATTGCCTTGATTTTTTATTTTTGTATCTTAAAATCTTTATTCTGACTATAGAGTCATACATAATCAAACATCAACGACCTATTTCAATGCTAGAGTAACTAATCAAGGGGTCCGCAGAGTTAACCGAAGGACTAGCACTAGAAGCAGCAGGGGGAAGGGGAGGGGCATGATACACAGGAACAGGCATCTTCACTGGCAGACTAGGCAATGCGGCCTCGAAATTCAGGACATGAATTGCTTGCTTTATGGATGGCCTTACGTTGTTGTCAGGGTGAGCACACCATAACCCGACAACCATCACACACTCCACTTGTTTCTCTTCCAAATCTCCGCTCAATTTTGGATCCATGGCGGAAAGAAGCTCTCCTTTCCCATAAAGATCCCAAACCCACTGCACTAGCCCCGTCGTGTAGGACATAGAAGTTGAGGCATCGTTTGACTTTTTCCCGGTGGCGATTTCCAGGGCCACCACCCCGAAGCTGTACACATCCGACTCTTTGCTAGCTCTGCCAGTGCTTATGTATTCTGGTGCTAGATAGCCTAATGTTCCGGCCAGAACTGTGGTTTGGGGACCTAAGTCGTGGTCCATGAGTCTTGCCAGGCCGAAATCGCCAAGCTTGACGTTGAAACTTGAGTCGAGCATTATGTTGCTGGATTTGATGTCTCTGTGTATCACGCATTGTTCCCACTCTTCGTGAAGATAGACTATAGCAGATGCTAAACCGAGGGCTATTTTGTATCTGAGAGTCCAACTAAGAGGATTTCTTCTGCCAAACAGGTGAGAATCTAAGCTTCCATTTGGCATGAACTCATAGACAAGCAAGAACTTGCCTTGATCGTGGCACCAACCAATGAGTTGAACCAAATTTCGATGTCTTAACTGGCTTATAACCTTCACCTCAGTTACATACTCCTTTTTACCCTGCTTAGACCCTCTCGAGATCTTCTTCACAGCAACTGGAATATCAAGATCAATTAGGTACCCTTTGTAGACCTCCCCGAATCCTCCTTCACCCAACTTCCTCTCATCCGAGAAATGATTAGTAGCCAAGTCAAGGTCTTTGTAAGAGAACCCTCTTGGTCCTGCACCCCTCTCAAGAGCATCACTGAAAGATGTCAAGCTTGTTGCCTCTGGAGAGGGAGGTTTGCTTGTGATCGTTTGTCTCCGTTTCCTCTTCCGTATTATAAACAACAACAACAACCCAATCGAAACCAGAACCACCCCTGTTGCAGATAGACCAGCTATTAACCCAATTTTTCGAGCTTTTCCTCCATGTGATTCTTCAATATCCAGGCTGGATCTGAATTCCCAAGACTCAAGTGTGTGGCGCTCAACATTTGTACCTGTGGCAGCTGAGAATCCAATATTGACCCATTGAGGAAGAACCTCTCTGAGGTCTATATGATATGAAAGGCTGGAATTTGGACCTGTCCCATAGCTCCAGAAGACAGTCAAGTTTTTTGTCCTAGAATTGTATGTAATCCATGCATCAGCAGCCTCTCCACTGTGCAAGGTGACATTCCAAGGAGCTGTTACCACTGAAGAAATAGAATTAGTGTTGATCCCCACATGCTCATACTGAGGATCCCATTCGGGGTTGGAAAAGGAGTCGAATTCTACAGCAACAATATGGTTTTGAGAGGAATCACTGGTTGTGGTATTAAACAGGCCTAGAAAACCACCCACTGAATTGGGTGGGATTTGGAAACCAACAGGAGCAAGAAAGAAAGCAATTCCATGGCCATAAGAAGAACGGTTTTGTGTATCAACGGTGAAGGAAAAATGTGTAGTGAAATCAGCAAGCTTCCCAGAATCAGGATCCCAAAGCGGCACCTTCTCTCTATATATGGCATGAGCGACCCGACATAGATAATTAACCTTGTTGAATTCAATCTCTCCTACAGAAGCCACGGCATCTCCTTCATAGAGGATGTCAGTCACATCTGGACTGAAACGACTTGCTTTAAAGTAAACCGAATCTGTGAATTGCAGAAAAGACGAGATGAAGATGGCAATATAACAGACTTTACAAGCAACTGATGGTGGTGAACTATAGAAGAAAAAGGCCATGTTTCAATTCAGTTAGGATTATCCCAGACTCCAAAGGTTGTGTTTAATTAAGAAGCAGCATAACCTAACCTATACTATGTCAATGGATATTCCAACTAGCAATATTATTTTATAATCCATACATGACAAGGATTGACTTATGCACATGCCTGGTAATTTAAATTACAGATTTTTTGGCAATTCCATTGCCGGCGAAACAGTGTCAAATTTTCTAAGCAAAAGATAACATCAGATTGGTGGTCTGGTATTGATATTTTGAATTTGATATTCAATTCCTTGCATTCCAATCAAAGTCCAATCCATATAAATTACAGAGACTTTCCTTAGGTTTCTTCTCCACCTACTGAAAGTAAACTCTATGGCCTTGTGGAATACAAATTAAATTAACAAGAAGAAACAAACTGATGAACACTTCAACAAACCCTATTTGTCAGTATTCATGAGAAATAGTCAGCAATCTTATCAACAGATTGAAAATACTTGGCATTTGGCAAAAAGAATAGAACTTATAATGTTTTGTTTACTACAAGAAACCAAACTAATCTTGACCTTAGCACATTTTTATAATTTTATATGAAAGGACAGGTGGAGCAGAATTTTAAAATGCTTTTACTTGGGGGTTTTGTTCCACTAACCTCTTGAAGATTCAACACAATTAAGTATCCTATTTCAAAATGCTTCTTTATTGAAAAAAAAAATGTTATTGCTAAAGATAAATCCCATAAAGAAACTACCAATGTTCATAAAGGCTCACAAATAGACTGTAAGACTAAACACGTACTCTGCTAAACTAAAATCATAAACTAAAAGTGTTATGATTTCCAGTATCTAAGAAGCATGATGACAAACTGACATACCTGATCCCCATTGTGTAATCCACTGTCGAGGCTCCAGCTGATCTGCAAATCACTCTTCGGCATTTAAACAAACATCTGAAATGCATTGTTAGAAACAGTTACATATACATTGGCTTATTGTGCAACGGCGTACATGTTTCTCGTGAAGCAAGCGGATTGGGTTGATGGCTCCGTCGAAAACCGAAATTGGGTTCGCGGCAAAATTGTGAGAGAAACGAGCGGGATAATTATAAGGATTTTGGGCAGTTATTATCGTTACAATAACAATGGCACTAGACAACAATCGTTATGCCTTGGACCCGTGTCCAGCATGCTTGCTGGACACGGGTAACAGTTTTTTTTTTTTTTTTTTTTTTTTTTTTTTTTAATTTCAGACCACTTTGTTATAGAAGTATATGTTCATAATTTTATTACTATATGTTAATAACTATACATTCATAACTCCATAACTGTACGTTCATAACTCTATAACTGTACATTCATAACTCTATAACTGTACATTCATAACGTCATAACTGTACATTCATAACTCCATAATTGTACATTCATAATTTTCAAAGCTCTATGTTCACAATTTTAGAGCTCTATGTTCATAATTTTATCACTATATGTTCATAATTGTAAGTTCATAATGTTAGAGCTCTTTGTTCATAATTCGATCAATAACTGTACATTCATAATTCCATAACTGTAGATTCATAATCTCATAACTGTAGATTCATAACTCCATAACTGTAGATTTATAACTCTATAACTGTACATTCATAATCTTCGAAACTCTATATTCACAATTTTAAAGCTCCATGGTCATAATTTTATCACTATATATGTTCATAATTGTAAGTTCATAATGTTAGAGCTCTGTGTTCATAATTTCATAATTGCATAACTGTACATTCATAATCCAAAAAAAAAAATAACGCCGTTAACGGTAAAACGCGCGCGAATTTTTTTTTTTTAACTAAATGACGCGTTTTTTTGAAAAACGATGTCGTTTTGGGCCCGTGTCCACAATGAATTGTGGACACGGGTCCAGGGCATAATTTGCCACTAGACAATTGGTAAGCTTGAGAGAGCCCATTATATGTATGGGCTTTATTTTCTTTATTAGGCTTAAATTCTTTATATTCGGCTTCATTAGCAATTATATCGTGGACCATGATCCACAAAGAAAAACGACATCGTCTTTTTAAGTAAAGAAATGGTTCCGTTACAGCTTAACGGAGCCTGCATTTTTAGTGTGTTAATTACAAAATGAAATTACAGTGTATTTAAAATTAAACTGTCTCACATATTGTTTTTATATTGTCAAATTAAAACTGTAATTGAATTGAAATTAAATTGTAATTGTGTTGAAATGAAACTACAGTGTATATAAAATGAAACTGAATAACAGTTTCATATATTTGAGTGTATATTGTCCAATGAAACTGTAGTTATATCGAAATGATACTGTTGTTGTATTGTAATGAACTATAGTGTATATAAAATCAAACTGAATAACAATTTCACATATTTGAGTGTATAATGTCGAATAAAATTGTAGTTATATCGAAATGAAACTGTAGTTGTGTTGAAATGAAACTGCAGTGTATATAAAATGATACTGAATCACAGTTTCACATATTTGAGTGTATATTGTCCAATGAAACTGTAGTTATATCGAAATGATATTGTAGTTGTATTGTAATAAAATCATAGTGTATATAAAATGAAATTGAATAACACTTTTACATATTTGAGTGTATAATGCCGAATGAAACTGTAGTTATCTCGAAATGAAACTGTAATTGTGTTGAAATTAAATTGCAATGTATATATAAAATGAAACTAAATATGTTATACAAACATACCTACTTTATGCGGATTGCCTAACGCCTTTGCCGTTAAAAGAAAAATTAATAAAGATGACAAATTAAAAAACAAGGGTAGGGATGCAACACGAGGACTTTTGAGGGGGTCACCCATCCTAGTACTACTCTCGCCTTCTCGCCCAAGCACGCTTAAAGTTAAAGTTCTGATGGAATCCGGTGCATTAGTGTCGGTATGATCACATCCGTCATGTACTGCGCGCAAAATGTACTTGACCCATTCTCACCGCGCAAATTCTATCCCTCCTAGCGCCTAACTCCTTTGCTGTTAAAAGAAAAATTAATAAAGACGGCAAATTAAAAAACGGGGATGGGGATGCAATACGAGTACTTCCCAAGGGGTCACCCATCTTAGTACTACTCTTTGCTGTTAAAAGAAAAATTAATAAAGACGACAAATTAAAAAACGAGGGTGGGACCAGGACTATGTGGTCTAATGGTATCCGGGTTGGACTTTCATTTAGAAGATTATGAGTTCGAGCCTTAGTGGAGGCGTTATTGGTTCTTTGTGTTTCAGTAGGTTGAGAAAGTATATGAACAGATACTACAATGTAATAAAGCCAGTAACTTTCAAAAAAACGGGGGTTTTGGCCTGCCCCCCCCCCCCCCCCCCCCCCCCCCCCGAACAATTTTTTTTTTTTTTTTTTTTATAATTAGTATTAGGCAGCAGGGGGCCTTTTTGCTTGCCTGCACCCCCCCCCCCCCCCCCCCCCCAATTTTTTTTTTTATTAATAATGTGAAAGTCAATTATGGCACCCTCACTAGTCACCAAAACATTTTCCCTCCTCAAACAAAGCTTCTTGTATAAGTTTTCACTCAAATCAACCCAATTCCAAATCAAACCAGATACGCATACGCAAATCATAGCAATACACACAAGGCATTTCTCTTCCATTTTCAAGTAGTAAGTGTATAGGTAATCTTACATTTCTTTTTTATTATTTAAATCTTTGAATTTTTTTTTATGAATTATTCTTTATTGGAGATAAATTCATCAATCTTCACTACAATAAAAAGTCTAGATATTGTAGTTAAATGGTAGCTAAATGCCTAAATCATCTCTTTCATTTTCTCAATTGACGACGTCAATCGCATTGAACTCAGGCTACTGGCTACGAGCAGTGGTGGCTGGATCCTATTAGAACAATTTAGTATAGATTCAATTATAGATGATTTTAATTCGTGACATGCAAGAGAGACGGTCTAAATTTGAATAGATTTGTAATATAATGATGTATTTTAGAACATGTTAAATGAATATTATTATATTGCATTATTCTCTCTTAAATCGTGATTGGCCCCCCGCCTTGGTTAATCCTGGCTCCGCCCATGAACACGAGGACTTCCCAGGGAGTCACCCATCTTAGTACTACTCTCGCCCAATCCCATCTTAGTACTACTCTCACCCAATCATGCTTAACTTTGGAGTTCTAATGGGATCTGGTGCATTAGTGCTGGTATGATCGCATCCATCATGTAGTTGTAATGGTATAATTTGCTCTCAGCTCATTATATGGGAAAACTAGTGGTAGAGGTGTCAAACAGATTGTTAACATTCACAAACGTGTTCGTTAACATTAATGAGCATGTTCACGAACTTGTTTAGTAACAAGTACGTTTGCGAACATGTTTATTAATATTTGCAAACATGTTTGTTCACGTTTATAAACACATTCGTGAATGCTTAATAACCAAATATATGAACATGTTCATAATCACAATTCGTTCGTGAACAAAAAATAATTTATGTTCACAAAAAACAACCAAACAAGTAACACAACTACATAGAGAGTACAAACAAATATTAAACGAACATAAACGAGCTTGTTCACCAACATTATTAAACGAACACTAAACGAGCTTGTTCCCGAACATTATTAAACGAACACAAATTAAACGAGCTTGTTCACGATCTCTTAGCAAACGAGCTTACAACTGCTCAGACTCTATTCGTTTATAAATCGAGTTCTTTAAATTTTGTTTGTTAATATTCGTTTACCTTAATAAACAAACATAAACGAACGTTTACCGAACACGAACACGAACACGAACACGAACACGAACACGAACACGAATACGAGTAATTATCAAAAATTCTATTCGCTAACACCCCTACATTTGACACCTCTAGTGTTGCCAACAAGAAGTCAACTATATTAGATGAAAATTAAACGTTTTCTTGTTCTTCTAAATATATGCTGATGATTGACACCTGTGACCTGTCTAATTAAGCTCCTATTGATCCCTTTTTATTAATTAATTTAATTAAGCAATCAATTATTTTTGCAGTAAGACATACAGAATCTTATTGGCCACAAAACAATATTTATATACAAATCTTCACGTGGACTTAGCCAATGGCAGACCATCTTTAATTTTCACACAATCCACCCTGTACTGTTAACCTTTCCTAAGTCTCATCTACCTGCTCATGCTCCACATTATTGTATCAAATACAACTTTTTTCAGGTGTCCTTAAAACTTATTCTAAGACGCTTGTCCATAAACTAATGTCCCAATACTTAGCGTACTCCCAAAAAAACATCAAAATGTTTCAAGTTTGACATTTATTAGTGATAGTTATCCTTTATTGGTTTTCTTTGATTTAATTTTAATTGATCAGTTATGAACGATTTAAGATTAGTTTATTATCTTCTTCAAAAGTATTACACTTCTCTTTATAAGTAACAAATTAAACATGTTTTTCCGTATTAGTATTACATTTTTCAATTCAGTATAAATATTGCATTTTTTTATTGACCCGACTCATCTTACAAAATACATATAAGGATCCGTGAGATGATCTTACATAAGTATGATTTTATTTATGACAATTTCAAGCTAGGTTACTCATGCCGGATTTCTCACATAGGCCGAGAGGGGAACAAGTGCGCAGATAGGCTGGCCAACATGGGCCAAACAACTAGCTGGGGCACGAGCATCCTAAACAATGCCCCGGAAGAGCTATATGGTTTGCTCTACGCTGACACTATGAGAATACCGAATCTTAGAGTCAGATAATCGCTCTCATTGAGGGCTTCAAATGTACCCAAAAAAAAAAAAAAAAAAAAAAAAAAAAAACTCATGCCGTGAGCCATATGATTTATTGGGTTCCGACTATCATGATGTTTTTTATCATTTTTTTTTACCCTAATCTATTACTTTTTCAGTCTGGTTAGGTTTGTTCATTTGTTTCCAGTTAGAATTGACATCCCAAATTTCAGGAAATGAGATTCTCTAAGTATTAAAAAAATATTTTACTTTTTTGATATCTCAATTATACTAACATTTTAACTTTTAATATCAACTTTAATTTGTTTTATTTTTAATCCTTAACTTCAAAAATATTTCACTTTACTCTAAAATGCATTCACTTTGTGAAAATTTTACTAAATTAAATGTCACCATACTATATTTAAGGAATTGTTGAACTACCAGTCTAAAAGTAAATTAAAATGTTTGCTGAAGTCATGAACTAAAAGTAAAATAATTCAGTATTAATGACCAAAAGTGAAAAAAAAATTGTTATAATTAAGATCAGAGAACAAAAATGAAATAAATCTAACAAAAATTAAAATATATTCTAACAAATTTTACTGATATGATCTACATTAACTGCATATACAAGAGATTGTATAGTACGTAATAATAGTTAAGTTGATGTTACATCTCTACACCCGGAGTTAGTTTTTTTTTTTTTTTTTTTTTTTTTTTTTGTGGTGGAATTAATGTATTAGCTTGAGTGTCGTATCGTTAGTGCTCTCATTAAAATTTTTTTTTTTTGAGTATTTCAAAAAAAAAAAATAGTCTAAAATATGTCAACAATCTAGAATAAAAATTAAAATCTTGCTTTAGCCTTTAGTGTCATATCATTCATGTTACTTTTAAAAATGGGAAAAATCCCATTTGGGAATCAAATGAAAACATATAATATTTAAATACACCCAAATTGGCAAATTGTTGAAGGTCTTGTAGCATAACTTAAATAAAACGCTTCCAAAAGTAACTATAGACACATTAATTAGCCAGACTTTTTGGTCAAGCAACATAATGTGACATTTTCAAATATGATATTGCAAGTTTGATCCCAGTGAAACAATAACTCTTTGTGTTTCAATAGGTTAAAATATATATATATGAACAAATAACAGAGTCTATAGTATTTAATAAAAATAGACAGATTAATTAATAAATATGTAGTAATGTTGAAAGGAGTCGTGTCGACAAATCCACGTGAAAATTCCTCGAAAAATATATCTAAAAGTTTTAATGTCAGAATTAGCAGGTGTTTACTGGGTAAGAGGTTTTATTTTTATTTTTATTTAATTGTTCCATTAATGTTTCGAGGTTTAATGTTACTTAAATAGGAAAGCAACATTTCCTCTTTTAGTAATTCTGAAGAAACACTTGGAATCCCTAGTCCCTACGTGTCAATCATGGATACACTACGTCGTACTCATTTACTGGTCCAAGAAATCAATAAAACAATAAATAAGTACGGAGTATTATACACAGACCCATCATATTTTATAAATTGGCATTTTAACCCCTAACTATTTCAAAACTACAATTTATTGCATTTTAATTTTTCATATCATAGTCATAGAGTCAGTAGCATTCAAAAAAAAATTCTCATATCATACCATGGTAATGTAACAGTAACACAAGTTTGAGCCAGTTTGCAAAGCTCCACAAGAGAGAATATTTTAATTATATATTTTAAACATCTTAAAAAGTTGAAATGTATTTATACTAATTCAAATTCATATTTATTTTTAATATAAGATAAAGACTACTTAAAAATGTTTTCAAACTCTATTTCTCCAACTATATATATGAATATATACTTTTACTATCAATTTTTAATGCTCATATTATTCGTTTTAGGTGTATAAATATGCAAAATTAAAAGTCATCTCCTCAACTAAATGAATATAAATCTAATCTAACTTGACCCAACTCATTAATAGACCCACTTAAAATATATATTATCTCAAAATAACTATTTGCATGTCATATTTATACTAATTTTTCAACATTAATTTATTATTGATTTATATATATATATACATATATATATATATATATATATATATATATATATATATATATATATAATTTTCATGTCATTTATCAGAACAATTAATTCATTTAATAAATATTTTTCTTTTCTTATATTCACAAATTTCAAATAATATTTAAAATTTTAAACTTCAAAATTTTCATTGAAAGAGATGAGACAGAAGAGAAATGAAAAAATAAAGAATCCCGAAAATTTTTTATGACTAAAAATCTAGAAATGACATTTTAAATCAAATTGGAGATTTTTTTGTTGATCAGAATAAACATTTTCTTTGAATACCTAAACATTGAAAAATTCAAAAAATAACTCCAGAAAGTCATTTTTCATGTTTCCAAACGGACCCTAAATATTCTTAAATTAAGCATGTTATGATTTACTGGGGCTAAAAGAGAAAGATCATCACAGTTAAGTTTGAGGGCAGTAGGGCACTGCCCATAATTTATAAAATAATAGGGGCTGAAATGAAATTATCTCTTGTTTAGAGTGGAAATGCAAACCACTTTCTTAGCTGTTTCCAGACAAACTGGTAATATAAGTAGTGGTTTAGGAGCTAACCTTTTGTGTTTTCTTATACAAACTAAAGCTGCTTTTTCTATTATATTTTGACCCAAAATTTTCTCTCAAATAAATCTGGTCCGTGTAAGCTCCTCAGCTCCCCTCCCAAATCTTGTTCTTTATATATATGTATATATGTATCTGTTTTGTTTTTAACCTAAAACTGTACGTACTGTAGTGTTGAAAGATCTGAAGTTTTTATTCTCCAGATCAGAAAACCCTAGCTAGGTGGATAGAAGATCAGATGGGGAGGGGAAAGATTCCGATCCGGCGAATCGATAACACGACGAGCCGGCAAGTCACTTTCTCCAAGAGAAGAAACGGGCTGTTGAAGAAAGCTAAGGAACTCGCCATTCTTTGCGATGCAGAGGTCGGATTGGTCATTTTCTCCAGCACTGGGAAGCTCTATGAATTTGCAAGTACCAGGTAGGTAGCTTAGCTTAGCTTCAATTCCTCTAACAATTCAATATATTATTATTTAGTTTTATGTTTTCTTATTAATCTTTTGTCTGTTAGGAGTAATGATGTCTATCTGAATCCTACAGATATGGATACCAACTTGTAATATATATAATTATGTAGTGGGTACTTACTTAATTGTGTAGTTAGTTGGATTAATATAATTAAATTTTATATTTATATGTAATTAACATGGAGCATAAATCAAATGAAGTTTTAAGGTTGCAGTAGTCTGCAGATAATTGATAAACATTATTCTGCATGGCAGCAGTATCAATCAAATTCAATTAATGATCTAATTAAGGGTTTTGGGTGTGTGGAAGGGATCAAGTGCGGGTGGTGCTTCTCGTGCGGTTATGTGAGTGGACTCACATTAAGCATTACACTGGCGCACTTTAAGTACACAACAGTCGCACATTAAACACACATAGACGGAGCCAAAAGGGGGGCAGGGGGGTCAGCTGCCCCCCCTCACCCCACCCCCACCCCTACCCCTACCCCTACTCCATATATAATTTTTGTATGTATGTATGTGTATATAGTACATTTTTGAGTATTAGTATATAAAAACTGTTAATTGTTCATAAGAAATGAGTTAAATTAGTTGGTAGAGTATGCATTTGGTTATAATAAAGGTTAGGCGTTTGAAGCATATAGTTTTTTGGCTCCTTCCCTATGACTCTAACACAATCACGTTTTAATAGTTTTTTTAATATTTGATACACACACACACACACACACACACACACACACACACACATATATATATATATATATATATATATATATATATATATATATATATATATATATATATATATTCAAATTATTTTATCAAATTAATTATGTTTCATATTTTGTTATGAATATTTTTATAAAGTTTCGATTTGTTTTATTTTTCGCCCATATCCAATAATATTTACACCTATATTTCTTAGGTAATTTATTTATTTATTTTTAAATATCTCTTTTATTTTAATGTTTCGCCTTTACTAAAAAAAATTTGTGAATCGGTCCCTATTTCGCCCCCCCTCAACAAAATTCCTGGCTCCGTCCCTGTAAACACATAAACAAAATATATTCAGAACACAAACTCACGCACCTTAAGCACAAAACTCACGTATTATCTTAAGCACAACCCTCACGGACCTTAAGCACAAAACTCACGCACCTTAAGTTTTAAAAATAACTCACATTAAGTACACACTCACGCACATTAAGTACAAAACTCACACACCTTAAGCACAAAACTCACGCACATTCAGCACAAAACTCATGCAGTTTAAAGTTTCAACAACAACTCACATTATGTACACACTTACGCACATTAAGCACACAACTCAGGCACCTTAGTCACAAGACTCGCGCACCTTAAGTACAAAACTCACGCACATTAAACACTACACACTCACGCACATTAAACACAAACCTCACGCACCTTAAGCACAAGACTCATCATACATATTAAGTACAAAACTCACGCATATTAATCACTCGCACAATCGCACGGGAAGCATCCACCTGCACTGGAACTTAAACCTTGGGTGTGTATGTATTTAATGAAAACTAAGAGGAGAAATTTTTGTTGGGACGGGATAATCCGGTTTAGGAAACAATCACATAAACTTAAAAGATTTCCTGTCAAATTATAAGAATAAATTAAAATCGAAACTTACTTAATCGAGTCAATGATAGATTATTGATGCTCAAACACTTCTATAGTTAGCTTTTGTGCGTGTTTAACCTTCAAAACTAAAAAAAATTGTAATTTATGTCCCTTCATAATTACCAATTATCAATACTACTCTTAAATTATTAATGGTGTAAATGTTGCTTCTCAATTTTCAAAACGGTACATATATTACCCATCTCATATCATACTCAAATGCTAACAACTTATCAAATACATTAGAACTCAAAGTCCATGTCATAAATCTTTTTAGATCAGTACTCTTAAGTGGGGTTAACATTATATTTAACAATTCATAATGCTTAGTTATCATATTTAAATCAATGATAAATTAAGGATCCAACAATGAGATCCATACCTATTGCCGGTTAACCCTGAAGATATTCCACTAAATAAACATAAGAGAGTGTACGTGAGAGAAAAGATAGTTGACTCTTTGCCTTTTTTTTTTTTTTAATCAAAATATTTATTTGGCTCGAAGGCATTTGGTTCAAACTATCTCACATACTTTTAGAATGTGAATATTGTAATATTCTTTCCAAAAGGTTGAGTCCTAACCCTAAGGGCACCCCATATCCCGACCTGACAGAGGATTTGGGAGAATGTAAATTATGGTAACTCAACTGAACATAAACCACATAGGCTAGACCTTTGCTTAATGTGCACAAGGAACCCCCTCACTTTGAGAGGTTACTCCCACACTGTCGTTGGTAAGACTCGATCCTGATCATTCTTTCCAACTTTCACCTCTATGAATTATATTTCCTTGGTGGGTTCCAAAGATGTGAGTTCGCAGGAAATGTGAGATTTTCAAATTGTTTTTTTTTATTTTATTTTATTTTAAATATTCATTGGAATCACATTACTCCCACATTTTTAGATTATGTGAAATTTATGAGAATGTTACATTAACTAAAAGCATTTATTGAACCAAATTAAACACCCCATACGTTTTTAGATTATACTTGGATTGCTTCATTTTCTAGCCTACACTATTTGTGGACATTGCAATGTGGACCATTCATTAATGTTCATTTTTAGTATACTAAATATTCATTTTTAATAAATTGAAAGTTCATTTTTAATAGTATACCAAAAAACGAACCTTCGAAAATTAACATTCAATGTATTAAAAATGAATATTTAGTATATAAAAAATGAATCTCATGTCAGCAGTTATGGTCCATGGTATAATAATTGATTTGTAATACGAATATTATCATATTACATGCCTTTAAAAAGTTCATATATGTGTGTATATAATTCTACACATTGCAATTTGAATAATGCTAGACAAAATTATTATATATAGTACATTTGAACTAAAAGACATTAAATGTCTCACGTGAGACGTCCTTACACAATACTTATTCATATTTATATTACAATTACAACATGTTTGATTTATAAAATGATTTTTGAAAGAATAGAAATGTTATTTCATTAGTTGGTAATTTGCTTAATGAATAGACTTAGGACATGTATTCCAATGTTTGATTCATCAATTGGTCAGAAGAATAGAGATGAAATGAGTATTCAAAAGTTATAAAAAAAAAAGTACCAATAATAATAATAATAATAATAATAATAATAATAATAATAATAATAATATTGATGGGTTTGTTTGTGGTTTCCAACTTGAGTGTAGCATGAAAGCAATTATGGAAGGATATAATAAGACGAAAGAGCAAAGCCAGCAACTGCAGGATTCAGCATCAGAACTCAAGGTATGACAATAGATCAGATCACCATTCATATAGAGTTACTGTACGGACTCCCAAATTCTACTAGTTCAATTAAATTTCCTAATGTGACAAGTTTTAATAGGACATCTCCATTTTCTAGGTCTTAGAAAAATTAAAGTTGTCTAAATCATATATTTTGAAATAAAGAGTAAAAGTTAGGAGTATATGTAGTATTTTTTATTTATTTGTTGGGTGACGAGGAAAATTCAGAACCACTACCGAGAGTGTGCATTAGGTACGTAAATATCGCCTTGTGACCCTAGCCGGTAAAGGACCATAAAGAGGTAAACCAGCCTAAGTTGTCCATAGCTGATTCACTCAAACCAAGTATTTTTCATTTATATATGCATGATTACCAAAGAAGGAAGGGGTACCTCCTATCACAATGTATTCATGAGCATTATATCTGCACTTGTTATTAGTTTTGGCAAAGGGAAGCAACAAATTTGAGGAAAGAACTACACAGCCTCCAACAAAATCATCGGTAACCTACATATTTATATATATATATATGCATAAAAATATCTGTTATGAACACCTATCTAACTCATCATCATATATATATATATATATATATATATATATATTGTGAATTCATAAAACCTGCAGGCAATTGATGGGAGAAGAACTATATGGTTTAAGTGTTAAAGATCTACAGAATCTTGAGAACAAACTGGATATGAGTTTAAAGGGCATCCGGGCAAAAAAGGTCTGTACTAATTTTTACTAGTTTTCAATAACAGAATATAATAAATTGAGGCCCTTTAATTTCTTTATTTCCTGGTTTTTACAGGAACAGATATTAATTAATGAGATTCAAGAGCTAACCCGAAAGGTAAATCCATATCGTCGTCTAATTAAATAGGTTTCGAAAGAGAGAAACTAACTTTTTTTTTATTTTTTATTTTTATTGATCGAACTCATACAGGGGACTATTATACAACAAGAAAATCTGGAACTGTATAAGAAGGTAAAACTCATTCAACAAGAAAATCTGGAACTGTACAAACAGGTATTCTTATATATCACTAATCTAGTATGAAACTTGAGGCAATAAATAAATAAAATAAACTATTTCTGGCTTTCAATTCTTAAATGGCAGATGAGATGAGAAATAGGTTAATTGATTTCATTAATGTTTCAGGCTTATGGCAAAAGAGATCCAGATGGTGCAGTGACCAAGAATACAACTGATTTCACCTTGTGTAGGGATTCACTTAGCCCCATGCATCTCCAGTTAAGCTGCCAGCCTCAAAACTTTGATGTCATGTCAAGAGCATCAGACTCTGGGTAAGCCCATATTCAACATATAATTAATGGAAAAATTGTAAAAAATGCCCATCTATAATATGCTAATTATCAATGTCGTCACCCCTGAATTATGAGTGGTGTAAATGTTGCCCCTCAATTATCAAAATGGTGCACATATAACCCCTCCTGTAACAGACCTGTGGTTCCCTACCGCTGTCCATCCCTGGTACTTCGAATCGAGGGGGAAAAAAACAACTAAATTACATATTTACTCCGACTTAACGGCGTCGTACTACACTAACGGGGAACCACATGTCCGTTACGGGAGGGGCTATATGTGCACCGTTTTGATAATTGAGGGACAACATTTACACCACTCATAATTCAGGGATGACATTGATAATTGGCATATTATAGAAGGACATCTTTTACAATTTTCCCTATAATTAATATATAAACATAAATGTGCAATCCAACTATAGCTTAGCCTTTTAATTAAGACAGAGCACATCCTTTAATAATTTTGTATCAGAGCCAACCCCATACAAAAATTAATGGGTTTGACTTTTTAGTTGAGACGGAGCGTATATATCCTTCAATTATTGCACTACTCATTCATTGAACACTAAGCATATATATCCTTCAATAAATGCCCCTCTTGGCTATTTTGGTGCAGGTAGAGGCTACTGAAGGCAGGCAAGCAGGAAAATGCAACAAAAACACTAAGCTAACAAGTATGGGTTGTGGGGATAATCTGATCTGATCTATTTTTACAAATGTTACACATACATGCCAGAATCAGTTGACTATAGAAGCGAAGGCAGAAAGAATTTATATATGTAGGCTGCCCACATAGTTCCATTCAATATATACTGCCTGTAATAAATTAAAGCACAACTTCACCCTGGCCTGATGACTCAACACTAGCTATATATTCCATTTCACTCCGTGCAGTGGAATTATATATATATATATATATATATATATATATATATATATATATATATATATATATATATATATATATATATATATATATATATATATATATATATATATATATATATATGTTTCTTTTGAGTAGTTTATCACCAGAATGTATAGCAAATAATCAGGCTTAAAATATATATGTTAAACTCGCTCATCTTCCAAGCTCCCATGCATTAATTACATTACATTTCATTCATCCAAGAAGTAGCTAGGTTTCCTTGTACGTTCCAAGCGATATGATATTGTGTAATAATATCATGTGGCGTGTCATATATACCCTTAATAGGGTACGTCCTATAAGAATATAAGAAATAAGGTTGGAAAAATCCAATAATAATCTTACGAAAAATGATTATTATGAGAAGGATAATATCATGTGGCATGTCATATATACCCCTAATAGGGTACGTTCTATAGGAAATAAGGTTGGAAAAATCCAATAATAATCTTACGAAAAAGAATTATTGTAAGAGGACAAGAATAAACAAGAAAGAACATCTATACTATACAATTCAATAAGCCTTAAAAAGGCTCTCTTGTATAAATAGTGGTGTAAACCCACTTCCCAAACCAATGTGGGACAAAAACTACTTTTTCTCTTCATTTTTCCAACTCAAATAGGTCTACTTTGATAATTAATTTCTCATTCCCCCATTATCCGTTTTAAGCATATAATATATATCAATCTCTTCATGTTACTTTGAAGAACCTGATTCCACTTTGACCCGATCCAAATCGGAAGTGGAACCCACTAATGATTGTACCACAAAATAGTCACTTATTATGCCATTATAAGTTATTTTTTTTCAACAATCCCCACATGAATGAAAAATTGATTTTGGGGTATTTTGAAATCGGAAACAACTATGTTCAACGGTGGATCCCTGCATAGGATAGGTAGGTGTTACCCTTTGAACCTTCCCTTATGAAGATACATTTACTCTACTGGGTGTACGGTAGAATGCGATGTCTTTGAACTTATTCTCGTTTGCGTAGACGACGACATATCTCACACAGGAACCGCCGATCCCAACCATGCTCTGTTCTCATGACTGTGCCCGTTTTGGTCATGGGTCACTGTTCCTAGTTTTGCAAGAATTTGTGAAGAATTGAACCCTATTCAATTCTCCTTTGAAGCGACCCTCACTTCTCTCTCACATGATTGTTTTCCAAAGTGAGGAAAATAAATTCTAAGCAGAAGGGTGATATTTTGTTTTATGCGGGGCTTGGGAAAAAAATAATATGGCCGGACTATTTCACCTTCATGAAAATTTCTTAAATACATAAGTATATAAATAATAAAATCCTAGTTATTCATTATTTTTAGGAACATATTAATCTTTACATTTATTACTAATCTTTTCTATGCACGATGTGCAAAAACATATGTTCAATATTTATATTTTTTAAAATAATTAATAAATTTCTACTAATTAAAATCTATATAAAATAAAATTTATTTATTATAATAATTCAATATATAATGTCTACAAATATTATTATCATTAAACAATATAAAAAAAATATATGGTAGATGCACGTGCATAGTAATAATAATGAAAAAGATAACGAAAATTATAACGGTAGGTGTATTTGTATCCAAAAAATTTATATAGTACAACTCTAAAAGAACAATGTATAAAATGATAAGACAAAAAATGAACATAAATGATGAATATAACTTTGATTGATGCTTATTATGCTTTTAGACTCGATATTTATTATTCTTTACAATTTTAAACCCAATCACGCAATTGAATCTACAATTACAGTAATTTCTTTTCTACAAACCACACAATGAAATCCATATTGTAATAATTTCATTTTTCCTTAAATATTTTTTGGGTTAGTTTAAACTTCAAAATCTGTAAGAAGCTTTTTATGAGGAAGAGTTCTCTGTTTGAAGCGCTCTCTGAGAGTCTCAGATTTCAGATACACGCAATGGATGGAGGCCTCTCGGTTGAAGCCGTAATAATTTCTCTTTAAATTTCTCAACTTTATTTATTTATTTATAAATTAGACTTCATCATTGAATTATTGTTGTGTACAAGTTTTGATGAATATTTAGTTCAAAGTTCAAACACATGGAAATGTTCAAAATTTAGGTTAAACACCTTCACCTTGCACGGCGATCTCAAATGCAGGTCATAAAATTTGCAAAGTTAAATTCATGAAATTGACTTGAATAAATTTAAGTTAGAAAATAAGTGATTGTGAATTCAAAGAACTAGGAGCAGGGTGATCTCTGGTCATGCTATAATTTACCTTAGGAATCAGTATATCACAGAATTAATCCTTTTGCAGCAAAGTTAAGTAGGATTAGGATACATTCTGCTAGTAAAGGAATTTGATTAAATTACAAAACTTTTTTTAAAATATAATTTTGTCCTCGTGAATTTGATATTACAAGCGATGTAGGGAAACCCCACAACCCTTTCGGGTGTAGGTAAACCCCGCCTTGTAACCCTAGCCGGCTAAGGATCACAAGGAAGTAAACCAGTCTAGGTTGATGTATCTGTTTGGAACTTTGGTTACCCCTTGAATAGAGTTTATCTTGGTTGTGGAGGGGGTGGTTTCAAGTGGGTATTTGATGCATCTGTTTGGAACTTTGGTGCTGCTGATAGGACACCTGATCTTTCTATAGAGAAACGGTTGGATCCTCCGAAGCTGTCTATTGACTTCATATACTCTGATGCGTTGTTTTCTATGATCAAGGCGTCCTCGAGTTCTCTTACGATGTCTGCCATGCATGGCCGGTACGCAGAGTACGGCTCTATACATGCCAATGCCGCCTCCACCACTCTCCACAATGCCTCTGCGTGGTACCCTCCCTTTATGCCTGGATCTACGATTTCTTCCACTGTTGAGTTCCTTATTTGAAGTTTGGCCTGTAAGCATTGGGATAGGTGATGGTTAGATTGGTTTTAGGAATCATTTATGGCTAAGTTAGAAACCATTTTAGATTATGAAGATGACATACCCATTCAGCCAAGCTCCACTCATTTCTTGGCCTTTTGACGTTGAGAGGCTCTCGACCACTCACAATTTCGAGCAGAACTACTCCGAAGCTGAACACATCGCTTTTTGTTGATAGGTGTTGGGTTGAGTAGTACCTATGTTGTTTATAGGATTTAGGTTGTTTTGATTCAAAATATGCATTCCATGTATAATGATTAGTATTAATGACACTTACTCTGGGTCCAAGTAACCAGCTGTACCTCGTACTTCTAGAGAAGTTCCACTATCTCCCTCTTGAGGTGCATATTTTGAAAATCCAAAGTCGGCAACCTTTGCACACATACTATGATCCAGTAGTATGTTGCTTGACTTCACGTCCCTATGTATCACACAACGCTCCGCGAATGTATGCAGGTACAACAATCCTAAATAAAACAACCTCATCTTAGAATACTATGATACAAAAAAGTGTGAAATATTTCATGCTTTCTTCTTTGTATTATGAGTTCTGGGGTGCAGTAATAACTAATAGAGCCTCATTTTACTTGCCTCGTGCAGCGCCTAGAGCAATGGAAAGTCTGGTTGGCCAGTCAAGAATTTTTCGTTTCGAGGCTTCTCCTGATGGAAATGAGGAAAGAAAACAAAGTAAATGAGGGTAGCTAGCCCATTGTTGCTTTCAAAGAGATTGGGAAAAATGTGAAATGCCTACCATATAATCGATCTTGTAGGGAGCCGTTGGACATAAATGGGTAGACGAGTATTTGCTGGTCATTCTCACAGCAGTAGCCAAGTAGTGGAACCAGGTTTTCGTGTCGAATAGCTGAGAGAAGGTTCAGCTGTAAAATATATCAGAAAGAAGAGTTACAGTAATTGGCAAGTGTTATGGAATATAGATATACTATTTGGAATCTCTATAGATTCGGCAGTCTTAGGGATTTAGGTAGGTAAGGCATATGGAAACTTGTTTCCTATTCGTAGTCTTCTAGCACTAGTCATTACCTCAGCGTCGAATTCTCTTGTTCCTTGAGTCGAAGTGGCTGATCGGACCTTCACAGCCACCTCTTCACCGTCAGGTAAAGTGCCACGATAGACAGATCCGAATCCCCCTTCTCCTATCAATGTCATGTAATTCTGGGTAGCTGACATTATATATGCTAATGTGAAATACTGGGGTGTAGACTTTGATGGGGAAGTATCGGTGCATGGCATCGAAAAAATTGCATCTGAATAATAACGAACTTTGGTTAGTATGCTGCATTGCTGCCTCCCTAATATGAGCAGTGTTACTGAAAATAGAGAAATGAATGCTTACTCCTGGTCATTGAGTGCCTTTTCATACTGTATGACCTTAACACCCTTGCTCTCCGTTTGCAGAAATAAACGACAACGATAATTATTGCAGCGATTGATAGGACAGATCCACCTACCGCTCCAGCTATCACAATCACACTGGTTGGTTTTGAAGATCTGTTACCATTACTCATCGTCTTACTGAAATATAGAAATGAAAAGAAATAATTAGAGGTGTTTCTTGAAACATTCATCTTAATGAGAAACCTTTTAAACTTCTTCTAAAGAGAAGGTATGAATTCTTACGCTGTGGTGAGATTAGACTCCTTAATACTGCTCATCAATAACTTTCTGCTGTAATGAATTTTTCTGTGGAAATATCTGGAAGTAGGGAGAAGAGCTTCTTCTGGAGCTGTTTCTTTAGTCCAGGGAAGGGCTTGGAAAATCTCGTAGGCAGTACAAATCGGTCCTAATTGTGAGACATTTGAGGCCTTGGCTAAAGTAAGATTAAGAAACCTGTTTGCCGTGAAGTTCAGAACGACCACTTGGTAGCGTGAATTGCTAGCCAAGATATCAACTCGTTGCCTCATTTCATTATTGATATATATATCAATCACCCTTTGTCCAGCTTGAACAGAATCATTAAGCTCAAAGAGATGGAGGTGGAGCACATAGTTGTAGTGCCCAGTATCAAGGTCTTCGTGCACAAACTCCAACCTTTCTGGATGGATAACTGCTGTTTTTAGGACTAGATCCGAGCTGAAAAACCGAGCCTTTCTGGGCTCAATTATATCTCGGCACTGTATGCTTATGAACCCTGCTAGAAATATCAATGTAACAGGCTTTAACCGTTCTGGATACACGAAAAAAGATGACAAAAATACAAGTCTCTTTATATTTTTCATTTCATCATATCCTGCAGAGATCTTGGGTTATATTCTAAAAGTTCTGATGACTAATCTAACGAATATTTTTCCTGTTTGTATACATACCTTCTTGTGCAAACGTTGATTGAATGAAGAGGATGATGCAGAAGAGGATATAGCGGTTGGCCGTCCTCGAATTCCAGCAATCCATCATCCTCTCAACATGAAAGAGTGTTGCTCCATCAGGTCATCAAAGCCAGAATCAGACTATACTAAGATATGAGTTTCAGTTTATGCACAAAACATTGAAGTACAGGTTCATTAATTATAGTGAAGAATGTTTGATCTGGGGAAGAAGAACAGAGAGTGTCTGGGGACAAAAGGGCATCTCAGGTAAGAGGTTTACAAAGTTCTGCAACAAACATGGTTGGTGTGTGGCTTTGACTTCCAAAACTTGGTATTTCTTGAAGGCTAGGCCAGAGGAAAGATTAAAATTAAAAGTTTTTGTTTTTTAACAAGTTTAATACTAAAGACTTTTAGTTGCATATTAGTTTGAACGTCATTTGGGTTTAATTAATTGTTTGGTGGTGGGGTTATACATATTGATTAATGGTTTAAAATAATGGTGGGGACTGGGGACTGGGGACTGGGGCGGAGCAACCATTTCCTCAATAATCTTCTTCTTTGCTTCGTCTCTCCCCTTGTCTGTTTCCTTGAGCGAAACATCGCAGCAACGATGCTTTGCCTTATTAAAATCATCAATCTTTTTTTTCTTCTTTTAAATAATACTAATAATAATTATTATTATTTTGTCACTTAGGCATATCAAGAAATTTACCTGTGTTCAAGTCAAATAATCAGAGCCAATCATGGCTAAATTGTTGGCCTACGTTTTACAAGTTCATTTTATTGATCTAACGAGCCTAGATAAGTGAACTTTGATCAATTTTAAGTTTTTACTATAAATAATAATTTAGATCCTAGCCAGTCATTCAATATTTGGGTCGAGGCATCGAAAAAAGCTCTAAGCCTCCAACGACCACACTCATAATATATGAGGCTCAAACCAAACTAAAGGATTCTAAAGTGGATATATGCATAGGTGTAATGTTTCAGAAAAGGCCGCTGAGTGGATAGAGCATAATTCTATTACTTAAATTCATTTTTAGAGTGTTTGTGTTTGTCTGTTATGATTTTTGAATATCATGGTCATGTTCATTTGTTAAGCGTTCGGTACTGTTCGTTAACGTTTGCGAATGTGTTAGTTAACATTAGCGAATACATTCACGAACACTAAACAAACGAACACATTAGTACATGTTCATGAACTAGAAATAGTCTATGTTCACAAACAATAACCAAACAAAAAACATAAAAACTAAAAATTTAGGCTAAACTAAAGTAGTATCTTAAAATTCTAAAAAATAAAATAAAATAAAATGCACTTAAATGAGCTTGTTCATGAACAGTTTTAAACAAGCAATAAACTAGCATGTTCAATAACATTATTATTAAACAAACACTAAAGAACGCATTCACGAGTTCTTAGCAAACGAGCATACAAATATTCAGACTCTGTTCGTTTATTAAACGGACTATAAAACTTGTTCATTTATGTTTGTTTACCTTAATAAACGAACACTTAACGAACACGTACAATTTACCGAAAGCTTTGTTCACTAACACCCCTATCTTCTTTAGACGGCCGTGGCCGTCATGCCAGACAACCACGGCTGTCCGTGAAGAAGACAGCCCGGACAGCCGGTGGCTGTTCACTTTTTATTTATTTATTTATTTATAATAAATAATTATTTCTAATTTTTAATAAATAAAAAATATTTTGTTTTAAAAAATAAAATAAAAATGACATGCGTCAACAACACATCGATTTAACCTCATAAACAAGTCAAATTAGACTTAATTGAACAATTTTATCGATTTAGGGGACTTGAATGTAGTTTTTTTCACTTAAGAGACCCAATTGCACTATCCACTCGACTTAGGGGGTCAATTTGACACTTTTTCCATTTAAAATTGACAACTACTCATCATATTGAATAAAGGACAATGTTAATTTTGATAATCAACTAGATTTCAAATTTGACTTCTTGTGAAAATTGTTTATTGACCTTAGTTTGCTATAGGCAATTTATGTTGGTTTAGTTCCTTGTGATCTTTTATCGATTATGGTCACAAAACGAACTTCACGCAAAGCACACTTTCGAGTAGCGGTTGTAGACTTTCTCGTAAATTGAAGACAATGTTTTTTTTTTTTGAAAATTGAAGACAATGTTAATTAATTAAATTTTTTACAAAATCAGTAGTGAAGTTGGTAGTAACTAAAAGAAAAAATACACAACCGCAGAGTGGTTGATGGATGAGATCGATTGATGATTCGACTCGGTAGTGGTGTGTGGTCAATGTAAGTATGTATAATGCCAAGGAAGATGAGTTGGATAACGTTAACAAGGGTGCTAAAGAGTAATTAAAGACGTTAATTGGATCCATAATTCATTGGTTACAGACATGAAGATAGTGATATTTCTGACATTTAGTGAATAGTGGGTAACTACTGTACATTACTTGGTCAAATAACACAAGTTGATTGTGATGATAATAATAATTGGAGTAAATATATTTCGATAATAAAAAAAACTAGGTATTTAATTTGTATTATAATTTACGTTAAGGCCCTGTTTGGTAAATGATTGTTAGCTAATAGCTGTTAGTTGATTGGGTTAATTAGAAGGTATAACTAGTTGATAATATTAGTTGATTGTAGAAAGGTGTTTGGTAATAAATTGAACAAGTTATACAAAGTGGAGCAAAAAAAAAAAAAAAAAAAGGCAAAACCATGGAAAACGGGTTATCGGGTTGAGTAGTCAAAACGTTATCAGGATCTCGCCAGAACCCTAATAAATTGCTATATTACATGTCACTAATCGATTTGCAGACTCTGATGCACCAAAATAACATATTGATGAGTTTAATTGAAACTTTTAAAAAATTTAAAATTGTTGACTTCTCTTATAAAGTTTAAAGACTTATTTGCTGCTTTTATCTAATCTAGATTATAAAAACAATAAATGTGTGAGCGCAATAAGATTTAAGAGGTGGCTCAAATGCTCAATGGCTATTGGCTAACGGATTCAAATTGGTAAAGCGGGTGATGACCTTAATTGCATATATACTATTACTAGTAATTCACCCGCGCTATGCACGAAAAAAATTATGTTATTATAAATATAAATAAAAAATAGAAAAACTAAAATATTTTAAATTATTTAATATAATAATATTTTTGAGCTTCCATTGGTCAAGTATTTATTATTTTTATAGAATACAAAATTACAATTAAAATTAAAATTATATCTTTGTATGGTTAATATAATCTATAATTATGTACATATTCAAATAAACTTATAGAGATAATTTACATAATTACATTGATTTATTCTTAATTGTATTTCATTTATATTATAATTTTCACAGTACAAATAATAACTAAGATAATTACATTTGGAAAGCAAATTTCAAATTTTGTATGTGTAAATTTAAACTCTAATTGAACACATTTTTTATATGATTATATAATATATAGCTATTTTATTTTTCAAAAGTATATTTTTTATATGATTATATAATATATAACTATTTTATTTTTTAAATGTTGTGCTTTTTTTTTTTAATAATAAAGGATGTTGTGGCATTAATTGTAATATTAATTATTTCCCAAACCATATAGCTTTATTATATAAAGGACAATATTATTATGGTCTTGTAAAAATTAAATGTTGATTATCACCATTTAATTTTCACAAGACCATATGGCTTTATTATATATAGGATGTTTATATACGTTTGTGTAATCATGTACGTAATCTTATATGCCAATTTTTATTTTTTATTTTTTTGGGGGGTTATAATAAGATGTTTGCATCCTTGTTTGGACCGTGTGGGTGAGCATATTCCCGGCATAAACTTGTTGCTACCAATTAATGACATATTTGATGGTTTAATTAATATATGTGATTTTAATATGTCAATGAAAACTATGATTCATAAGTTTGAATCCAAACTCAAGGGCCTTTTACCGCTCTTATTTCAGAGATGGGTCAAGGAGATTGACAAATCGTAGGATATGTTCAATTGATTTATAAGTTCTCAAATACTTATACACTATGTCCACAATAATGTAAAATTTATATTTTTTTTTGTTGGTCCTAGATAGAATTCAAGCCCTGGACCCTACATTAAAATATATATATATATATATATATATATATATATATATAATTTAAAAAGTAACAAAATAATAAAGAAATAGGGTCCACCTTCCATGGTATAATAACTTCAAATGATGGAAATCACAATACAATGTATGTACCTCTCTTTTCACACTAAACAAGACAACCCGAAAACTAAAACTATGATCATATGCTCAAGAGAAGCTAGCCCAAATTTGGAAAGTAAATAAATAAATAATTGCTGTGAATATCATGTTTTATTATTTAGCCAGAAAACAAGAAATGGGACGCACACAACAGAAAATGACAATTTTAAAAAATATAAGATGTGAAATACAGTAGAAACTGCAAAATATGGCAAATTATATCATGCCCCCCTACCCAAAACGACGTCGTTCCTATAAGTTGAAGGAGTTGACGCGATAGATACTGTTCCGTCCGTCCAATTCCGTTATAGTTTTATTTTTGTGTATTTATGTGTATTACGTTAAGAGTTTATGTGTATTCTACTATACAATTCTGTACATACAAAACAAAACAAAAATTAGGCCACACAATGCATTGTGCGCCTTAGGTGCACGATATAACGACCAATTAACTAATGTCATATGATCATATCATTCCTCCTAAAAGGTTGAATCCCCAACCCCAGCCCAACGGAGCACAGAGGGTAGACGACCTTTACTTAATGCGCACAAGGAGTGCGCAGCCCACCTCACTTTGAGAAGTTGCTCCCACACTGTGGCTAGTGAGACTCGACCCCTGGTCATTCTTCCCAAACTTCACCCCTATGACCAACTGAATTGCTCATGCGGGCACTAATGTCATATCATGAGGGATGGATTGGAGGAGAAAAATAATAATAGAAGTATCTAACATTACTCATAATAATTATCTACTAGTTTTACATTTTCATGATTAAATGGAATACAATATAGAGTTAATGAAGGATTTGGCCCCTCAATTATTAGCGAACTGTCAATGTAGTCCCTTAATCGCTTATTCATCGATTTAGTCCCCGAAAATAATTATTTTTAGTCGATTTAGTGAAATCAAATCAAATTATCCAAATTCCCTTAAAATATACCATCCACACATATTTCCTTATTGTGTGAACCGTGTCTTATGTAATAACACACAAAAATGTATAATATAATAGGAGAAAAAAGAAACATAACATATATAATCTGCAACGGACCGAGATCAGATCAATCCTCAAACACATAAATCTGGATCTTAGTTATGTTCTCTGGTTCTTGGAAAAGAATCGAAGAACAATGTAAAACAGGAGCCTGTATATAACAGCCCACCCAATCATTATATACACATTCTGCATCTTCTTACCGCTGTCCGTACCAATATGCAGCGATTCCAGGATCTGATTCCCCAGCAATGGCCTCCCGAAAGGGTCATCTCCGAAGCTCTCATCCGTCTGAAATTCATTCATCAAAAGCCCTTCGTACGGATAAGTCATGGTGGAGACCTTGTTCATCCATTTCCAGTAACGAGGGATATCATGGCTGTTCAAGAAGTAACCACAGAACAGGAAAAAGAGCGCCGTGAAAGCTATGACCGCCGCGTAGCCAAGAATGTAGTTGGGGACGACGGAGCTGACGAAGACGACGAACGAGTTGGTGGAGAGGAGGGACATGAAGAGGAGGAGGAGGAAGTAGTGGAAAGGGCCTCGGAGGTCGAGGGCGAACCAGACGATTGCGGCGTAGACGGCGGCCTGGAGGAGGAGGAAAGGGAGGTAGGTGATGAGGCCGGCGATGGTGTAGGTTGAGGCGCGGTACTTGTTGTGGGAGGTCTCGCGGATGAAGATGAAGCGTTCTTGGATGAAGGCGGGGACGGCGTCGTTGGAGGAGAAGAAGAAGAGGCAGACGGTGAAGATGAAGAAGCTGAGGAGGTCTGTGATGCCCTGCATGGATTTTGGTGGGTGGGTGAACATGGTGGCCATCATCACCCCCATCACGGTGAGGACTACCAGGCGAGAGAGGAAGAGCTCGGGGGTTCGCCTGATGTTTATGAAGTTGCGGCGCATGAGAATCCAGGACTCGGAGAGGAAAGAATTGGCGAATTTTGGGGCGAGCGGCTGTTGGTGGTGGTGGGGGTGTTGGTTTGTGCGAGCAACTTCTGGTGTGCGATAGTCGTTTTCATTGACGGTGTAGTCGCTGCTGTGCGGGGTGGGCGTGCTCGGAAGAATCTCACTTGAGTATATATATCCCGGGGATGAACTGCAAAACAACACAAATCATATAGCATCAACAAGTGGACAACATGAGGCCTGCAACCACAACCAAGTTGGTCAGGCCGTTAGTTGGCACTCTCAAGGGAATAGTTTATTGGTATTTCTTAGTTTGAACTGGTCAGTATAACTATAAACAACTCAGTCTTGTTTGCCCTTTTGATCAATTGGCTAGCTAGGGTTACAAAGTAAGATTTACTATGTACACGCTATTAAATAGTGGTTGTAAGTTTCCTTTGTACTAGTGGTCAGATAGCTGGCCTGGTAACCACAATGTTCTAAGCTAGTTAGTCTCTCAGGGAGTAGCCTATGAACCTTCTTGATTAGGCGCTAGACCGAGGCGATTTCAGTCCTAGGCGGCGTTTAGTTGGCCAATCGACTAGGTGACCTAGGCGCCGAGTTGAGCGCATAACTCGGCCGAATCGGACGCCTAATTCGACCCAGTCAGTGCCCAACTCAGTCGAGTTGGCGCTCAATTCGGCCGAGTGGTTTTTTTTGCCTGCTATTCCTCTTCTATATTTCTGCAACCATGTAGTCAACTAACCATTTAACATATGCATTTGACTAGTTTGAGGATTATAACAATCTAACAACTCCTAACCCCAAGTGGAAAAAAGTGGAGACAATATACTTGAATTACTTAGCGGCCTAGATGCTAGGCGCCCCCGGTGACCCAACTAGCGCCTAGCACCTTCTGCAACATTGAAACAAACTAGACAAATTTAATTACTTCCTTGTGATATTTTGTTGGTTGTGGTTTCCTTGTAATCCAAAAACAAATGAAGAACAGATAGATACAAGTGAAAATCATATGATGCAGGGAATGTTGTGAGTTTTATGTACCTTATAGGGTTTGGGGTTCTACCATCGGTGCTTCGGCGAGAAGGGGTAAGTCCAAATGCTTTCATAATCCCACTTTGGCTGGTACTCCATGACTGGGATGTGTTCCAGTTGCTTCTCAAACTGCGATTAAAATCTTTGTCGTCATCCGTCTGCAAGTGCAGTCGTTTGCCGGACTTGTCACGACCCTTTCCTGCCGCAGCCCGTGCCGGGGCGGCCGCCGGCGACGGAAGCACAGTCGAAACAGACATCTCCTCACCATCCAACGGCGGCGGCTTCTTCCCAGTGAGTGCAAAATTCGCCACGGCCTCAACTCCATGCTCAGTCCCATCATATTCTTGAATCACATCAATTAAATACTCTATAGAATTCTCCCCCTTGGGGACTTTGCGCCCCATGCGGCTTAGATGCAGCGCTACGTCCTTGGGTGCGCCCTGGTACATGAGCTGCCCTCTGGCGAGGATGATGAGATGATCAAGAAGGAGCTGAATGCGCGAGGAGGGCTGGTGGATTGTGAGGATGACGGTGCTGCCAGCCCGGGCGATGTCGTGCACCTTCTCAATCACACTGTGGGCGCTGGTGGAATCGAGGCCGGATGTTGGCTCGTCCAAGAAGAGTAATGGAGGTCCGTGTATGATATCCACCCCTATGGACACCCGGCGACGCTCTCCCCCTGATACCCCTCTTGTCCCTTCATCACCAATGTAAGTATTCCTGGTTGACTGCACAAGTGAAAGTGAGTACATAATTAATAATGTTCTTTGGACAACCATGTTACTTTGTAATTACAAGGTTACAAATTCGACTCCATAAAATATAGTCTATTGACTTTGGTTTGAACCACTGTTGAAAAAATCGACCTAAACGGCTGCCTAGGTGCTAAACGTCCCTAGGCCGTGGCGATTTCCTCCTAAGTGACCATCTAGACAAAAGGTCGCCTAGGCGCCTAACTTGGCCTAGGCCGAGTTGGAGGCGAACTCAACTGACTCGACTTTGCTAATTTTTTTCATTATATATACACACACCCACACACGTGTATTATTTTTTTTAGTTAGTCGCACCAGGCGCGCCTGGCGCCTAGGCCGTTTAGGCGTTAGGCGTACTCTACCGCCCGACTAGTGTCTGCAATCATGATTTGAATGTGTCAACTATGACCAACCTAGGCTGGTTTATCTCCATTGTAATCCTTTGCTGACGGGGGTCACAAGGCGCAGTCTAACCAGTGCACACCGTCCTTTGTCGGCTAGTCACAAGATAGAGTTCATCTAGTACATACCCTAGGGTTACAAGTTTGCCTCATACTGGAAACAGTTTATTGGCCTTCTTGATTTGAACCGGTCAGCACAATGCGGAGTTTATCTCGTGCATACCCTCATTTTTAAGTTTGACTCCTAATAGAAGCAGCCTATTGGAATTCTTGGTGACAGAGTTTACCTCGTGTACACTCTCAACTACAAGTTCGACTCCTAATAAGAGCAGCCTATTAATCTTCTTGATTTGAACGGATCCGTTACGGGCAACCTAGGTTGATTTACCTCATTATAGTTCTTTAATTTGTCAATTAGAGTCACAAAATAAAATTTATGCAGTACACACCCTTAGGTAGCAGATGCCGGTTACTTTATCACTCTAAAATAATTAATAATGTTGACCATATAATACATGAAATGAAAAGTGGTCTCACTATTAATTTAAACTTACGGATAAACCGAGCTGGTCAATGAGCTTCTCAACGCGCTTCTTCTTGTCAGCCATGGCTATAGGCCCCAACCGGAAATCAGCAGCAAACATGAGAGTCTCATAAACAGTAAGCATAGGGTAAAGCCTGTCATCTTGCATTATATAGGCAGAGGTCCTTTTGATGATGCTTGGGCTAATATCTGCCCCATCTAAAGACACCCTGCCCTTAAGACTCCCACTGGCTATCCTCCCAGCCAACCCATCCATCAAGGTGGACTTCCCAGCCCCACTAGGCCCCATAACAGCAGTAACACACCCTTTTGGAGCATACCCAGTGATCCTATGCAACAAGTCCACTTCTTGCCTCACCCAACTTCCATTCTCATCTTTCTTCTTCTTTGTCACCGTGTATGTTAGGCTCGAGAACTCCAGCCCGCCGGTGAAGTTCACTGGCCTCCCTATCTCTATCACCGCCTCGCCGCCGCCACCACGGTGGCCGTTAACAACATGCCCCATCTTTGCCGGACTGCCTGAAATCAGACGGGTTAATTTGCTGTACGTGGATGATATATATATGAACTTATAAGACGGATTTATTGAAAGGGATTGATTGAATGTTGTGAGGCAGAGAGGAATAAAAGGACATTTACAACTAATGGGATGTTCAGTGGAGGTGCTTACAAAGCTTAACTCTGAGCCTTTTCTGCATTGATCAATCCGCTTTTGGACGTTTCATTCGAAATGCAGAAAACGCCTTCTTGTTTGCTTCATCCCATGATATGGACATATGCTCTCAACTTCTTGTTCTTTATTTTGTGTTATTTTAGGGGTGTTTGGTAAATAGTTGTTAGTTGTTTTAGCTGATTGGGTTAGTAAATTTGAGTAATTGATAGCATTAATTGATTGTAGAGAGATAATGTTTGGTAAAAGCTGATTACATACAAAATGACTTTCTCAAAAACCTGATAGAAAAAATAATTTTTTGAATTTTAACATTTTGAAACTATAAACTGTTACAAAAAACTAATTAATTAAACATTTTTTATATATATTAGTTGTTTAACCGTCCAAAGCCTAAGCGGTAAAGCTAGGCAAATTATGCTCTGGACCCGTGTCCACATTGAATTGTGGACACGGGCCCAAAACGACGTCGTTTTTTAAAAAAAACGCGTCATTTAGTTATAAAAAAAAAAAAATTCGCGCGTGTTTTGCCGTTAACGGCGTTATTTTTTTTTTGATTATGAATGTACAGTTATGCCGTTATGAATATACAGTTATGCCGTTATGAATGTACAGTTATGCAATTATGAAATTATGAACACAGAGCTCTAACATTATGAACTTACAATTATGAACATATATAGTGATAAAATTATGACCATGGAGCTTTAAAATTGTGAATATAGAGCTTCGAAGATTATGAATGTACAGTTATAGAGTTATGAATCTACAGTTATGGAGTTATGAATCTACAGTTATGAGATTATGAATCTACAGTTATGGAATTATGAATGTACAGTTATTGATCGAATTATGAACAAAGAGCTCTAACATTATGAACTTACAATTATGAACATATAGTGATAAAATTATGAACATAGAGCTCTAAAATTGTGAACATAGAGCTTCGAAAATTATGAATATACAATTATGGAGTTATGAATGTACAGTTATGAAGTTATGAATGTACAGTTATAGAGTTATGAATGTACAGTTATAGAGTTATGAACGTACAATTATGGAGTTATGAATGTATAGTTATTAACATATAGTAATAAAATTATGAACATATAGTTCTATAACAAAGTGATCTGAAATTTAAAAAAAAAAAAAAAAAAAAAAAAAAAAAAAAAAAAAAAAAAAAGAGATAACAGTGCCTAACGGCACTGTTACCCGTGTCCTGTTACCCGTGTCCAGCAAGCATGCTGGACACGGGTCCAAGGCATAACGATTGGTAAAGCTAATAGTAGTCAAATAAGTCAAAATCATAAACTACCAAATGGGGCCTATATATAAATTTGGAATTTAATTTTAGGCTAAAGCCCAGAGCCTAAGCCCTAAAGCTTAAAACAATATCGTTATGTTGTGTAACCGTGTGCACCATGCAAGGTGCACACAGAATTGGATTTCATAATTTTTATACTATAAATTTATAATTTATATACTATAGATTCATAATTTCTATACTGTAAATTCATAAAATCTATACTGTAGATTCATAATTTCTAAACCGTAGATTCATAATTTAAATAAGTAGATTCATAATTTCTATACTGTAGATTCATAATATATGTATTGTAGATTCATAATTTCTAAACTGTACAGTTATCAAATTATGAACATATAATTATGTGATTTATGAATACAGAGTTCAACAATTAGAAATATAAACATCGAAAATTATTAACATAAAGTTATATAATTGTGAATATAGAGTTCAATAATTATGAATACAAAATTTAAAATTATGAATATATAACTTTATAATTATGAACATATAGTTCAATAATTATCAATATAAAACAGTATGCACCATACATGGTGCACACGGTTGCATGGCATAATTTGCCCTTAAAGCCTAAAGCCGAAATTCGAAAGCTTAAAGATTGCAACTTATAAGAAACAGCAATTGTAGAAATTTCAATGGTATTGGACCCACCCATCCACAGTACGTCACAGTTGCAAGTGATGGATGTTCTCTGATGAACTTCTTCTTCTATTTTACCCGTTTCGATAGACTAATTCTAAATCTCCAAAATTAAATAGTTGATCTAAGGGCTTTCCTTAACTTGAACCAAAAATGGGAATAGGAAAATGAACACAAGTTGTTCCAAGCTTTCACAATTGACAAGTATCATTATAATAGATTATCGTCACGAATAATGTGTCAAGATAATCGTAGCTCTCGTGATTTGTGTTACATATAACCTTTAATTAAATGGACCTTAATGACGAAAGAAACTCACAACTAACAAGCTCAACCGAGAAGGTGCAAGAACTTAACCCGTAACTTTCTTGTATAATTAAGAATTATGTTTCACCAATTCGTCCATTCATTTTAAGGCTATTTAATTTCATTTTTTATTTTGACATTGAAATCATTTGTTATATATTTTGTCCCATTCTCATGAAATTTGAATGTAAAAAGTAAATTACTATCCCCTTAATTATAGTTCATTAACTTGATTAAAATCCAAATGAAGTATATGAGTTAAAAGAGGAATTTTAATCAAGTTAATGAACTATAGGAAATAATGAAAAAGCAAAGAATCAAATGAAAAAAAGCCGTCTAACTCCATAGATCAACCACCAATGTGGTACAACTCAAGGCAACAAAACTTATCATATATCACCCCTATTAGGGTATTACACAACTGTTTACACCAATGTACCAATCAACCCATCACAAGAACACCACGAGACACATTAGCCTAAACAAAATCAATACAAACTGGCAAAAAAACCAAAGGTATACAAGCCCTAATAGAGACAATTGGTACATAGATTATGACAAATCCAACACACTTCCTAACAATAATAGAAAGCACACAAGCCCTAACAAAAGGCCGCAATAAGCATTCCCAAATTAATATACTGTCAAACATTTTTAAATGCAATATCAATATCAATTCAATCATTTCCAAACACTGATACAATATCAAGCCAAGACCCTAACTCCACCACAAAAGCTAATTCATGAATGAAGATTTGGTCCCAACTTAAGTACCACTCTACAATTTCTTGTGGAGCCGATGTGGATCGTATCATTGCTTACGGCCGACGTCAGCGGCGGCTTACTCTAGACGGCTCACACTCCAGACTCTTCTCTGTTGGATATATCATTCGTAAAACCCAATAATAATCCTACAAAATAAGGATTATTATTTTATCAGAAATTTTGGGAAGGATGATCGGTGAGAAGGACGAAAGGATACCGAGGGAAGGTGTTTTAGTATGAGTCGAGC
Organism: Ipomoea nil; assembly: GCF_001879475.1. Taxonomy (NCBI): domain Eukaryota; kingdom Viridiplantae; phylum Streptophyta; class Magnoliopsida; order Solanales; family Convolvulaceae; genus Ipomoea; species Ipomoea nil. The sequence continues at coordinate 1,557,719 of NW_017618711.1, forward strand.
GAAACACTCTTTCCTTAAAACCTTATTTGCTACCTCCCACAAGTGTTAGGAGCGTTGCAGCCTAGGTTTCCCAGGATAAAACGTAGTACGATTCAATTGTTTGAGCACCCAAACAATGAACCCGGCGAACTAGAGCAAAGTTTAGAACACAATTGGTAAAGAATGAAGGGAGTAGAAGTAGAGTTTTCGGAGCTGAAAAACGTAGTGAAATTCCTATTTTTCCTTGTGTAAAATGCTTCTTCTCTACCTCTTCTTTTATAGGGCGTTGGGATTAAATAGCATTTACTATGACATTTAAAACTGATTTAAAATCAGCTTGTAACACCTGAAACAACAGCCCACTACCTGAAATTAAATTCAAATTCAAAAATTGGAATTAATAGAGAATTAATTCCGTAACTGTTGAATTTAATCTCACAATGTTCTGGTTGCAGAAAGGGGCCGAACCCACGCTGTAACCCCTGGAATTAATAGAGAATTAATTTCGCAACTGTTGAATTTAATGTGTCTCTGTGTTGGAAAAAAAATTTGGCATAACTTAACCCGCCCGTGCCAATTTCCGGACGACATTCCCGTGCCCGCGTACACGAGTTCAAGCCTGAATCAATAAGCAAGCACCCATACGCGCGAAAGAGAGCCTTAATTCAAGACGACTCTGGATTCTTCTCGGCACCAGGTAGCCCTTTTCCCCTTTGGATGGGTTCACTTCGGACCTTATGGTATCAAGCCAAGACCCTAACTCCACCACAAAAGCTAACTCATGAGTGGAGGTTGGCCCCAACTTAAGTACCACTCCACACTCTCTTGTGTAGCCGATGTGGGAACGTATCACTCCTCTTCTGTGGAGTTGTGTTCTTACTCGAAATAGAACAATCCGATATAGTCGGGGCAATTGTATCAAACACACAATCGTAATTACAAATAATTATAAAAATTTCATCATGTTTTTTCTTATTTTCATTGATTTTTAGCTGTTAATCTTCCTAGATAGGGATGACCATGGTTCAGTTTGAACCATCCAGTTTGAACTGAACCGTGTACTAGGAACCGAATCGGAACCCAACGATTTCAGTTCTAGTTTCGAATTCAAACCGTACAAAAAAAAGAAAAAAAAAATTAAAGTTTAACTATTATTTGATTAAAGTTTAACTATAACAATTATTTTTAATTTTTTAGTTTAACTTTAAAGTTTAAATATTTTTAGATTAACTTTAAAGTTTAAATATTTTAATTTTTTAGTTTAACTATTATTTGATTAAGGTTTAACTATAACAATTAGAATAAACAATTTCCAAAAAAAATAGTAATTGTTGAATTTGGACTATTTTAAGAATTAAAAAAAATGAAAAACAAAAAACATCAGTTAAAACCACTACTTTCCTAGAAGGTTTCGGTTTGCGGTTCTCCATTTATAGAAACCAAAAATCATCGGTTCAAAAATCAAATCGAACCGTGATCACCCTTATCCCTAGATGGTAAACCATATTTGTCTGTATGTTCACACCTAGGATGATATCCACATGTTAATTTAATATTAGATTATTATATATTTAATTTTTATTTAATATATTTTTATATTTACAAATTAAACCAAGTATATATATCAAATCAAATCCTTATAAAACATATAACATGTATATTAAAAGTTTATTTAAAACCTACAACAAAACCTTTTAAATAGCCTACATATTAAATAGACTTAGGTTAGGACTATTGACTATTGTAGACTTTGGCTTGAGCTTTAAAAGAACTTATAGTCAATTTTGTGTTGTTTTTTAATAATAGATTTAAATATTATTATTAAAAAAGTATTATTATTATTATTTTTAAAATGAGTTGGAGTAATAAGGATGTAGAAAAAAATAGTGAATTGCAAATGAATAATACTATATAGACCAAAAAAATTTACCAAAATATTTCACTAGCAATTTGATGTGGCAAACAAAACTGTTTTTATTCATTAGTTATCATGAATTGAAAGAATATATTTATATTGTCACAATCAAATGCTGAAATATTTTTGTCCGTGTAACATAATTCAATATGTTAATATTTTTTTATTTAATATGAATATGATTTGCTTTATGTTAATATGAATATGAATTGCTTTTGAAAATGGAAAAAAAAAAAATGCTGGGTAAAAATAGGCTTAGAAGCAAGATCAGGTTCCCAGCTGGATTACTGTCCCGACATTGATCATTCTTGGTTACCAACCTTGAGAGAAAACCATCAAAAATTTCATATGTTATAAATCTGTACTTTACATCAAGGAGGTATAATCACCATACCAATCTCAGTGGTTTATCAATGTTGCTGTCCTGTCTCATATAAATGCCACAATTAAAAATTATAACCACATTCGGCGGTAAACCCGTATCATACATCATACTCAAACTAATCCCATTCGCACTGTGCCAGTCTAATTAAAGGGCAAAGAACCAATCTAATTAAGGGGCAAAGTGCTGACTTGACCCTTACCAACCACCGCCCAACATTATGTGAATCAAGATTCTGTTTTATCAATAGGGCAAATCCATGGAACTTTATATGTTCAATTCCATAGACCCTAGTCCATACCCACTGCTTCCATTGCCATTAGCCAGTATCCCACATTCCCACCTTCACCTAATGTTTGAATAGCAGTTAGTTCACACAAGTCTATAAGACACTATCAGAAATTCACTCTGTGGCAAGAATTCTACTTGAAAGTATATAAATGCACAAGCAGCAGAGCAAACCATCAAACAGAGTAAACAGCAGATGAAAGAAGTTTGGATAGAGAAAATGCTAGTTGCCTTCATTCATTTTGGGCTAATACAAGCCAGCCAGCCAGCCATTTCATCCTGTACACATTACTTCTATGTTCCTAAACACTATGATTTTTTATAAACAAACAAAATAATTTGTCCCAACTACTTACTGACCATACCTATAGGAACTCTTCTGCAAGTTCCTCACTAACATCCTACTCTGCCATAGCTAACAAAAAACCCATCTCAGTTACCTACCTCCAGTTACTCCCTAAATTTGGTCACTCTTTACAAATACTACACCTTTTTTAAAAGCCTCCATGCATAGAACTGCTTCAATTCTTCACCTTCCATACCAAATCTGCAAATCACATAACTCAGAACAGAATGAAAGCCTCCATAAACCCTGTCTGCCCTAAACCCATCAAGAATCACATTTTAGAGGTCTCTTGCAACTGTACACTATCCTCATCAGAGTCACTCCCACAAGAGCTTCCTGAATCTGAATCTGCAGATTAACCCAACACCCGGCAAGTGTCAAGCAAAATATGCTATTAACTTTAGGACAATGGTTGCATATTAGGGCCTTACCACTGGAAGAAGAGTCACTGCTGGAGCTTGAGCTGCTGGATCTACTCACATCCTTCTCAATCTTCACTGGGGAGAAGTTATTGATTGGACTTTCTTCCCCAATATCAACATCCTCTTCGTCAGCTTCATCTTTCTTGTCTGTATGTTCCACAGGGTTTGGTGTAGCCACATTTCCTGGGAACTAAATAGCAAAAACAAAACCATAATTAGCCAAACTAGCAACAAAAATGTCAAGTTAATCAACCCTCGTAAACAACTGCATCTCTTACATTGCTGACATTCTCTCCTAGAGCTTCTGCAATGATATTCTCTTGGGAAGCACCTGGAATGAGGCCTTGCCTCATCATCTTGCTTAAAGCCTTTTTCTGATAGCCCACAAACCTATCCAGTTCCCATAGTGTTTCATTGTCAAGTGCCTCAATGTCAAGTTCAATCTCATCACCCTCAGTTGACACAGAAGAATTTCTCCTCCTTAAGATTTGCATCATGTGCTCCATTTTATCCTGCGGCAGATTCTGCAGGTCGATCCCCAACCTTGCCTTCTCCTCAAAAGTCATCTGTCTTTTATTTGGATCCTTAGCCTTGGGCTTTGGCAATTTACCCGACCTTGTAGGCACCAATGGCTGCAGAGAAGGCTTTTCTGCAGGCACAAAAACAGGTGCGTTTGGAACGGGAAGAGAATTTGACAAAGTAGACAGATGCTGGGGAGGATCTAATGAAGTCGACAGTAAGCTTCCCATGTCCGAACTTTTGGCAATGAGCATTGGCTCAGGTGATCTTGAAGCCACAATTCGCTCTGGCTGAGGCCTAACATTCTTTTGAGCTGCAACAGCCTTCTTATGCTCAGCTTCATACTTCCGATAAGCTGCTGTGAACATATCATCAAAATTCTTGAGCAAAAGTTCAGCCATGGCATGCACATCCTGACCCTTGGGATTATAGATCATGGCGTTCTTGAATGTCAGTCTAACATCACCAGCAAATTGTAAGGGCGTTTCGTATTGACAACTATCCAGCCGGGATTTCACAGTTCCGAGATCCATCGGGTGCTTAATGATCACATGATAGTCATGAAGCCCCAAACCCTTAGTATCAACAGGTGAGTTGAACACCCACCCAAACTTGTGCTTCATTAGCTTTGTTAAGATCTGCGCGCACCTCCTCATCATACTTACCGCAGCCCCATCTAATTTAGCTTCTTTCCGCTTATGATCTCCTTCTGCGGCGTCTGGAAATGCTCTCTTTTTACCAGGGGGCTTGCTTTTACCCTTGTTCTTCGCACCAGAAACCCCAGAACTCTGAAAATGATGCCCCAAACCATTTGGTGCTTGATTCTCGGGAAGAATCTCCACTCCGGGCTGATTCACTTGAAGTCGCGGCGGTTGCGGCAGTTGCGGCAGTTTCGGTGGAGATGGGGGCTCTGGAGCTTCTCCCCGCTGCAAACCATGGAATGAAGCTCTCGTTTCGAACTCAATGGTCTCCAGCTTCTTCAAAACGCCCTGGACCCGTTCCAGATCGAAGATCAAGCGTTGTTTAAGCTCCTTAATCTCCCGTCTAGAGTAGGAACCCAGATTAAAGGTCACATACTCTCTATGGAAGGAGCCATTGCGATCAATCAAACCTTCCGGCAGCGGCGGTACGGACCTCTGTGACTGATGATTAAAGTGCCGGCGCTGAGGTTTGGTTGAACCTTCATGGATCCGTTTGGCGGCAACGTCGAAATTGCTACCACCAGCCCTAATGCTAGGGTTAAATGAACAATGGCTAGGGTTAGGGTTAGGGTTGATTCGGCCATAAAAATGAGGGTTATTGGTGGTGGAATTTGGGTTGAATTCACTCATACATAACTTCCGTTCACTCCAATGTGGTTCATTCCTGCTAGCCAAAACAGCCGATGCCATAGAAGAAACAGAGCAGACTAGCAACGGCGTTTCGGAATGCCAGAGATTCCGGCGTCTACGTCTTAATCTCGGACAGAACTCCGTCGAATGTCATGATGAAATCGCCGGAAAACTCAACCACCACCATGGAGAAATCTCTGAAATAAATTGAAAATAAAATTTTAAAAAAATGATTGAAAATTAAGGGGCGAGGGTTTCGAAGAACCTCTTTCACCTCGCCAGAGCAGTGAGCGAGGAAACGAAAGTGATTAATCTGCTATTTAAAGGCAACAAGGATCTGCCCGCTCTTTGCTCCAGGCAGTTTTTTAGACGTAGATTTTGAATCCGACGGTCATACATGCTTTTCCTGGCTGCCCGATGTGCTGACCGTGCCATCTGTAACGGACGGATAAGATCCAGCCTAAGGTACACGTGGGAAGCGATCGGGTCCCTGAAAAGGAGGGAAAATTTTGGGGAAGTCTGGATTTGGAGGGCAAAACTTTTCCCGAAAATCGAGTCCGTACTGGCGAATGAATGGGGTCGGCTGACGCAGACGAGTGGGGCCCACTTTTTCCTTTACATACCACACTTTTATTTTTATTTTCTCTGCGTTTTTAAATAATAATAATAATGATAATAAAATTATAACTCTAAATATCAAGGCGTTTGGTTGGATAGGGGGAATTACGTGAGAAAGGAATCGCAATTTCACGAAAGATGAATTTCTGGGAATAAAGTAGGAATTTAAATTTCAGTATTTGATTTACAGAAATAGAATTACTGGGAATTTCAATTTCAATGTTTGGTATACATGGGAATTGAAAGGGAATAAGTAGTATAAAGTCAAAAATGTTCATGGTTGTTGTTAGGCATTAATTTTAGGTTAAAAAAAGAATGGGTAATTTTAACTCATCACTATCTTTTTTTTCTTCCTAAAATCTCAAGAATTAAAATCCCAGGGGACATGGGATTTTAATTCCTTGAAAATGAGTGAATTGCAATTCCTTTCAACCAAACAATAAAATTTTGTGATCTTTGAAATTAGGTGGGAATTAAGTGGGAAGAAAATTTAAATTCCCTTCAACCAAACGCCTTCTAAATTCTATAAAACAACGCCTTCTAAATTCTATAAAACCGGATATTCTCCCCCTTTTCCCCCAAAAAAATAAGTTCTATGAAACTCACTCTTGAAATGTTAACAAATTTTCAATGTGAAAATAGTTAATAAAAAACATAATTTAATTAACATCTTTGTTTATTATAAATACATAGATACTACCTATTAATCCACAAAATCAATTTTTTTTACACAATCATTGCATTAGTTCATTTAGCAACAATAGAACAATTATAATTTCCCACTTTAATTAAGAAGCTTACAACACACTTTCCCTAAGAATTAAGGTTCTTAGCACTAGATATATTCAACTACTCCTGCGTATTTGTGAACTAGTGACATAAAACCCCACTTACACAATGGCTCTGTTTGGCAAACCTAGCTGAAAAGCTATAAGCTAGGAGCTGAACGCTGAAAAGGAGCTGAAAGCTGAAAAGCTATAAGCTCGGAGCTGAAAATTGAAGAGCTGTTAAGCTAGCTATTATGATTGAAAGTGTTTGGTAAAATTAGCTTTTTGATAAACTGATAAATGTAAAAAGACTAAAAAATACATCTTCATAAAATTTAAATTAGTTTGTTTAAATATTAAAATTTAACATTTTGTCTTTTAAAAAAATTAACATTTTGAAATAAAACTATTAGCATAATCATGATCTAGCATCTCATTATGAAGTAGCAATATTGTTGCAAATCTCATAATAATAATAATAATAATAATAATAATAATAATAATAATAATAATAATAATAATATTATTATTATTATTATTATTATTATTATTATTATTATTATTATTTGCGGTGAAAGTTGCGGATAAAGGTGAAGAGAAAAGGGTTTTAATTGAGAAGGGTAAATTATGTCATTTCTTTAAAATAATAAGGATAAAGATGGAAAAAAAAAAGTTAGGAAGCTAAGAGCTTATTTTGAAACGAGGTAGCGTTCCAAAATAAGTTTTTATTTTAAGCTAGGAGCTTATTTTGTAAACATTACAAACAGAGCTTATAGCTTATTAGTAGCTTAAAATAAGCTATAGACTTCATTTTGTAAACATTACCAAGTAACTTAAAATAAAAAATTCTCAACCTACTGAAACAAATAAGCTATAGACTTCATTTTGTAAACATTACCAAGTAACTTAAAATAAAAAATTCTCAACCTACTGAAACACAAAGAACCAATAACGCCTTCACTAAGGTTTGAACTCACAACCTTCCAGATAGAAGTTTAACCCAGGTACCTTTAGACCACATAGTCTTAGTCATTAGGGTGTTTGATAAATAGCTATTAGCTTATGTAAATCATATTTTCAATATATATATATATATATATATATATATATATATATATATATATATATATATATATATATATATATATATATTGTGTTTATTTTTCTCCAATATAAAAATTCTTTACATTCAAATTCATCAATTGATTATATTCGCTACATTGTCCCTACAATATCTTTATTAAAAAAAATTATTCATTATCAATAAATTAATTAAGAGAAATAATTTTATTAGTTATATTGTCTTTATATTTCTCCAATGTAAAAATTCTTTACATTCAAATTCATCAATTTGTTATATTCACTACATTGTCTATTATTTTTTTTGTGCACTATTTTTTAATTAAAAATAGTTATTAAAAAAATAATGCTATATATTTATGGAATAATGGTCAAATAGGCCATTGAACTGGACACAATAATTCAATTAGGTCACTGAATCTAAAAAACCAACAATTGGGTCCCTAAACTAACAAATTTCAAATAATTCTTCCAATTTGAAGGTTTCTAACAGGTCAACAGGTCATCCTTCTAAATTAATTATTTTTTTAAAATTAAATTTTAAAAATTAATTATTTAAACTAGTGAGACGGCCATGGAGACGAAGAAACCGGTAGGAGACGGTCGTCTCCGGGCGAAGTCCTGTTTTTTTTTTTAATTTAATTTAAAAATAATTAATTTTTAAAATTTATTTTTTTAAAACAATTAATTTAGGAGGTTGACCTGTTGGAAACCTTCAAATTGGAATAATCGTTTGAAATTGGTTAGTTTAGGGATCCAATTGTTGATTTTTTTGGTTCAATGGCCTAATTGCATTATCTTGTGCAGTTCGATGGTCTATTTGACCCTTATTCCTATATTTATTTACCAAGTATTTTATTAATACCATGAAAAAAATTAAAAAAATATAATTAATAAATCCAATTATATTAACTACTTGAGAGATTTGTAGACAAAGAGAGTTTTCAAATTACACAACAAATTACCAAGACTATGTGGTCTAATGGTACCCGGGTTGGACTGAAAGTATATGAAGAGATACTATCATACTACATTGTAATAGAAAAATCAGCAGTGCAAATTACATGACCTAAGGGGTGCATATATTTAATAATAATAATTGTTTTAAAAAAATAAACAAATAGAAAAATATAATTAAGTCAATCATATTAACTACTTCGGGATTTATTGACAAAATGAGTATTCAAATCACACAACAAATTGAAGGGGGAAACTATCTCGCAATGTCCTTGTTTGGCAATCAGCAGTTAGCTCTTCAATATTAGTATATATTTAATATTTTATGCCCTAATTTTTATTTGTTCTCCCTTATGTCCTGTATTTGGTTTCAACTATACCTATACAATTATTTTATTGACAATTATAATCAATCTTGACTATATTGTCTTGCATTTGTAAACTTAGAATTGTCTATTTAAATACGAAAATTTAACATTCAATTATCTATGCATGAACAATTCCAATATAATTTTGCCTTGATATACTTTAAAGTACTTATTTAAAAAAAAAATATTGGGCATTATCCCAATCGCACAATGCGCGCAAAAGACTAGTAATTTAATAAGAGTAATAAAGTGGCGTACATACTTTTCATCAACAATAATGAAATCATTGATTTTTTAAAATTTACATTCATTGTTGAGACAAATTATTTTGAGAGTTTGTCAATGACAATTATTACGATTCCTGTCAAGAGATGATGGAAATAAATAATTCAAAATATATAGTTACAATAGATATTGTTATAATGATATAGTAAAAATTAACTTACAAATTTCTTTAGAAGTTTTCATGCATTGATAAAATTCTGATATGTAAACTTGTTCAATTGGAGCTAGTGGGATGTCAACATTGTCAATTCGTTAAAAAATGGTCCTACCGTTTTAGAGTCCAGGTGTATTTGTCAACTTTGTAGTTAGGTCGCGCAGGCCTGACAATGATGTAAGAACAATTTTGTCCGATAAAAAAAATAATATAATATTTGTAAAGTAATGTACAATTGTACTTGTTGGTTTTAAGATTTTTAAAGGTAACCACACGGTGGTCCAACATCACCGAAAAACAAGTAATAAATGAATAATGTAGAGGAATAATAAAGGAGACACAATATTTTTAACGTGGAAATCGAAAGGTGAAAACTACAGGCCTTTTTGGGCGGTACCAAGCCAAATTCTACTATTTTCCACTATATTTTGTAAGTAGCAAGTACATGCATGTACAATTTGTGTTCTCGTAGAGAGAAGTAAAGAGAAAAGTCATTAGATGTAAATGTAGAGATATGTATATGGCGTGTGGAGAGACGTAGGGAGGTGTAGATGGCTTAGGTCAAGATGACTAGGGTAAAACCGACCTCCATTGATTGAACTCCCTTTTTGTATTTATAGAAGAATAAATACAAGACATATGGTAAGGTGGTATGTTTATGGTAATTGGGTATTTATGGTAGAGTGGATATATAGTGGAAAGTAGAAGAATTTAGGGAGTATAAATGGGTTTAGGGAATCTGGAGATATTTAGGTAATGAGATGTGATATATGGCTGGAAATAATAATTAGGAAGGTAATTTATGAGGGTTGACTTGCATAATCTCGGGATTACCATATAATAATTTCTTCCACCGTCAAAGATGATTGGCGACTAGGGATGACTGACCACTAGGGATGACTGGTTACTATGAATGAATGGTTCTCGGGAATGCCCGCTCGCCAGGGATGACTAGTTACCTGGATGACCGCCCACCAAGGATGACTAGTTGCCAGGGATGTCCGCCCACCCCGGATGGCTGGTTATCGGGGATGACCGCCCACCAGGGATGGCTGCTTGCCGGGGATGACCGCCCACCAGGGATGACTAGTTAACTGGAATGACCGCCTTCCAAGAATGACTGGTTGCCAAGACTAGCTGGCCATGATCCAAGTGCTAAGTCCGACTGGGTACCCATACTGGGTATCCCAACAGTACCATTATTATAAAAATACATACACAAAATATTAATATTATAACGACCTAAATCATACCAATAATGAAAAAGTACAATTGAAATATTAAGTTTTGTTCTGATCTAAATAATCAAAAGAAGATTAATTAAACGAAAAAAAACTGAACCTAAATTTTTTTTTTTTTAAATGCATAAAAATCAAATGATTTTTAAAGTTCTTGATTTATAATCTTTGATGCTTAACTTTGAATGTTATGTATTTAGCCGGACTAATTATTTGAATAAAGTTTATGTTAAATTTTATATTATATTATATATAATGTTATGTATTTAGCTGGACTAATTATTTGAAAAAAAAAAGTTTTATGCTAAATTTTTATTATATATTTTTTTAAATATATTTTAACATATTCGTAGTATATATTTAACAATTATGCCAATTTTAATTGGGATGAGGTTCGAACCTAAGACCTTTCTTATAAAAATTAATGAGTAAGTTAAAAATAATAAATAGTTAACGGAAATATTCCGTTACTAAAGTTTATACTAACGGAATTTAGATTTTTTAAGGGAATAAAATAATATAATAGAGGGTAAATAAGGAAAATCATTGAAAAATAATAAAATCAAAATAATATGAACCATTCATTTTAAGAAACAATACTACTAACATTATTGGCTCTTATTAGAATTGTACTAGTTTTCTTACGCGCTTTGCGCGAATGAGATAATGCCCAATGATTATTTTTAAATAAGTATTTCAAAGTATATCAACGCAATATTATATCGGAGATGTTCATGCATATGTAAATAAATATTGAATTTGTTTATTTAAATCGGTAATTCAAAATATATAAATGCAAGATAATATTTATTGAATTTTCTAATCGATATTTGGTAGTGGTAGTTTTCCCCTAGATGTTTCATGTATTGTGAGATGTGTGTCGTATGTTATCATGTGAAAGTATTGAACAAAATATTAATATTTATTATATTTGTATAAAATACTTGGTAAATAAATATATATAATGTATTTTGTATTATAACTTTGATATTTAATTACAAGATAACGTAAAAAGAAGACAATGGACAATGCAGTGAATATAATAAATTAATAAATTTGAAGGTAATGAATCTTTGAATTGTAGAAAATAAAGATAATATAACTAATGAAATTATATCTATTTTTAAATTTTTTATAATGAATATTTTTTTTTTAAATAAAGGCATTATAGACATCTAATTCTAAATTAATTAAATGTATATGTATTATTTTTTGTTGTAGCTACTACTTTATTTAGTTTAAGAGCAATAAAATGGGCAAATTATGCTATGGAACCCTGTCCACCTTGCAAGGTGTACATGCATATCGGAGATGTTCATGTATATGTAAATAAACTAGTTTTTTACGCGCATTGCGCGATTGGGATAATGCCCATTTTTTTTTTTTTTAAATAAGTACTTTAAAGTATATTAAGGCAGGATTATATTGAAATTGTTCATGCATAGATAATTGAAGGTTGAATTTGCTTATTTAAATAGGTAATTCTTCTCCCAAAGGTTGAGTCTCCAACCCGACCCTGGGGTCCTCACACTCCGACCCGACAGAGCATTGTGGGAGGTTGTAAATGCTGATATGCACAAGGAATCTGCCCACTTTGGACATAATTCCCGCACTGCCGCCGCCGAGGTTCAAACCTTGGTCTCTTCTCCCAAATACTATCCACTAAACCATTGAGCTAAGCCGGTGCGGGTTAAATAGGTAATTCTAAGTTTACAAATGCAAGATAATATAGTCAAGATTGATTATAATTGTCAATAAAATAATTGTATAGGTATGGTTGAAACCAAATACGGAACATAAGGGAGAACAAATAAAAATTAGGGCATAAAATATTAAATATATACTAATATTGTTTGAGGAGATTCCGACATTAGGATTTGTGGTTAAGTTCTATTAAGACTTTAATATTAGAATTAGATTAATGGTGTAGTTATAATTTTATATTAGACTTTAATATTAGAATTAGACTAACGGTGAATTAACGGAAAAATTAAATGGATAATCATATAATTAAGGATAAATTAGAAAATCTTAAAAGAAAAAAGTTAAAACCTGAACAATTTGAACCATTCATTTGATTTAATAATTTGGCGGTCATTTTTTCTACCCAATGTTAATAATTAAATAAATTCGCTGGTCAAATCCGCTAGTATAATCCGCTAACGCTAACCCTAACTGCTGATTGTCAAACAAGGACATTACAGTTCTCACTTCAATTTGTTGTGTGATTTGAATACTCTCTTTGTCACAAAATCTCTCAAGTAGTTAATATGGTTGGCTTTATTAATTATATATATATTTTTTAATTTTTTCATAGTATTAATAAAATACTTGGTAAATAAATATATGGCATTATTTTGTATTATAACTTTGATATTTAATTAGAAAAATAGTGCACAAAAAAGATAATAGATAATGTAGTGAATATAATCAATTGATGAATTTGAATGTAAAAATTTGTACATTTGAGAAAAATAAAGACAATATAACTAATGAAAATATTTATTTTAATTAATTTATTGATAATTAATAAATTTTTTTCACTGAATAAAGACATTGTAAGGATAATGTAGCGAATAAAATCAATTAATAAATTTGAATATAAAAAATTTTCATATTGAAGAAAAATAAAGACAATATAACTAATAAAATTATTTCTCTTAGTTAATTTATTGATAATGAATAATTTTTTTTTGAATAAAGGCATTGTGGACACGTAATTATAAATTAAAGAAATGCATATGTATTATTTTTTGTTGTAACTACTAAATTATTATTTATATAATTTAATAAGAGTAAAATAGAGTACTAATTATGCTAACTTTGATTGGGATGAGATTCGAACCTAAGACATTTTTCTATTGAAATCAATGAGTAAGTTAACGGTGAACTAACGGCAATTCTTAAAATTTTAACGGAATTAGTAACGATGTGTGGGTATTTTAGGAAATTTTAGTGTAAAATTTAAATCTGATCAATCTTTCAATCAATCTGAGCCATTCATTTGATTAAAATCTGTGACCGCCATTTTTTCTACCCATTATAGGCCTAATAACTCTCTTGGGCTCTTATTAGTATAGTTGATTGATAGTTGATATTGAATTTGTTTATTTAAATCGGTAATTCAAAATATATAAATGCAAGATAATATTTATTGAATTTTCTAATTGATATTTGGTAGTGGTAGTTTTTCCCTACATGTTTCATACATTGTGAGATGTGTGTCGTAGGTTATCATGTGAAAGTATTGAACAAAATATTAAAATACTTGGTAAATAAATATATATAATGTATTTTGTATTATAACTTTGATATTTAATTACAAGATAATGTAAAAAGAATGACAATGGACAATGCAGTGAATATAATAAATTGATAAATTTGAAGGTAATGAATCTTTGAATTGTAGAAAATAAAGATAATATAACTAATGAAATTATATCTATTTTTAAAAATTTTTATAATGAATAATTTTTTTTAAATAAAGGCATTATAGACATCTAATTCTAAATTAATTAAATACATATGTATTATTTTTTGTTGTAGCTACTACTTTATTTAGTTTAATAAGAGTAATAAAGTGGCGTATATGCTTTTCATCAACAATAATGCAATTATTCATTTTTTTAAAAAAATAAATACATACAAAAAATATTAATGCAAAAGTATAATTGAAATATTAAGTTTTTTTCTGATCTAAATAATCAAAATAATATTAAGTTTTTTTCTGATCAAATGATTTTTAAAGTTCTTGATTTATAATCTTTGATGCTTAACTTTGAATGTTATGTATTTAGTCAGACTAATTATTTGAACAAAGTTTATGTTAAATTTTATATTATATATATTTTAAATATATTTTAACATATTCGTAGTATATGTTTAATAATTATGGCAACTCTAATTGGGATGTGGTTCGAAACTAAGACTTTTCTTATAAAAATTAATGTGTTAGTTAAAATAATAAATACTTAACGGAATATTACGTTACTAAAGTTTATGCTAACGGAATTTAGGTTATTTAAGGGAAGAAAATAATATAATAGAGGGTAAATAAGGAAAATCAATAAAAAATACTAAAATAAAAATAATATGAACCATTCATTTTAAGAAACAATAGTATAATATGAACCATTCATTTTAAGAAACAATAGGACCGACATTTTTTTTGTTCCAGTTAAGGACTTATTGGCTCTTATTAGAATTGTAGATGTAGATGTAGATATGTATATGTATATATATAGATAGATGTGAGAAAATCTTATGCATTTTTTTTTTATTTTATTAAAGTCTAAAATTATGCCACCTTATGGAGTGGTGGTTTGTGAGTGATAAAATTAGGGATGTATAGCATAATCCTAAAATATATAGGAAAATTTGAAATTTTTAATCACTATATACGAATCATACAATCGAGAAAATAAACATAACAAACAAACAAAAATTGAACAAATAGTAACGTAAAACAAGAAATTTTACTCCTTTTTTTTTTTTTTGTTTATTAAAAGTAAAAATGAAAAACTCATTCAGGAATCAGGCAGCAAAAATTCATTATTATTAGCAACATGTAATCATCCAAAAACTAGTAATATGGAAATTTTCAAAAAGAATTTTTTTTTTTAAAAAAAGAAAAACTATTTTGTAAAGAAATACAGAAGGAATCGTTAAGGTTCCATGGTCTAGTGGTTAGGACATTGGACTCTGAATCCAATAACCCGAGTTCAAATCTTGGTGGGACCTAATTTCTTAGAATAGTTGTTGCATGGTTTGTGGAACAACATTGGTTTGTTAAATTTTATTTTTCTGCACACTCAATTGCAACATACATTTTTTAAAAACATAATGTACATTATTATAAAGAATAATGTACATTATTTTAAAACATAATGTGCATTATGTTACCCCAGATGTGTATATTATTTTTACTCATAATATTCACGACGATGTTTTGGACCATGGTCCACATAATAATTTGCCCCCTTCTTGGGGGTAATCTCAATTCAAATGACAAGGTTATGAGTTTGAATTTTTGCTCCATTGATTTAAGTCAGTCAGTTATGGGGTTGTGGCGTTTTCTTTGACTATTGGTGGAAACATATTCTAAACAGCTAATTTTATCTTACACCAATTAACTTATAAAGTGAATCCTGATGTCTATAGACATGTTTGGTTCGGAAATGTAAAATTGAATTTTTTTTTATGGTAGTTAATGAAACTAGAATTATCACAATATAAAATAAGGTGATTACCTCTTGCATGATCCTGAAATCAAATATCCGATTGGTAAAATCTTTGAATTGAGTAATTGGGATCATATTTCAACTAAAACAACATGCTCTATCTCTTCTAAACTCAGAATATGATCACCTAAGCCCAATATTCTGCTCCCCTCCACATTCACAATGCTCAGATGCTGGCAAGGCTCTACAGAAATGCTTGTTTCAGTTGCTCCATTGCCAGACACATGGACTCGATCGAATCCAATCAATTGTTTCTGCGGAGCTCCTGCATAAGACCTCGGCTCTCTAGAAAATAACATCACGACTTGGCTTCCATCCATGCCTCCGTCGTTCCTCAAAGAAACCCGCACAGAGAATGCCAATGAATCACAGTTTGACACTTCATCCACATGAACATAGGGCTCGTTCCCCCCGCGGTTTAGAATGCTCCTTCTCAATTTTGTTTTGATAGATTGAGATAAGCTTAACCTGCTTGGTGATGATAAGAGTTCAAGACTAAAGCTTGAATAGCTTAGTCCATGCCCAAATTCGTATACTTTGTCTCTCGTGTAAAACCGATAGGTTCTTTCTAGATAACCACGAGAGGAATCGACCACCATGTTCATGTCATTCATTGGCACCTTAGTGAATGACTCTGGAGATTGCCTCTCAGTGAGACAGCTCCTCCGGGATGGATATCGATGGATCAAGCCCAAGGGCATTGTTTCCCACCCACCAGTCTGACCATATGTTAATTGAACGGCCGTCACCCACTCTTCAAGAAGCGTTGGAGATAATGGTGTGTCTCCCCTTCGAAATGCCCTTCCAAACCCAGGACCCATTGGTGGGTACCGGTGCTGTAAAGAAGTCTCCATTTTTGACGTATTTGTCCGTCATCACTTTTACCCATAGTTTGTCGACATTGGTGCACATATTCCAAGCCAACTTAGACAGGAGGGCTTCATTAAAATGCTCCGCTTTCCGAAGGCCCAAACCACCTACCTGACGAGGTTGGCAAACCTCGGTTCAATTAACCAAGTGGATCTTCCTTTTGTCTTGAGTGTCTCCCCAAAGAAAATCACTGACAATCCTGTCAATGTTCTCACAAGTCCCCTTCGGGAGGGCAAAGGCTTGCATCGTGTAGACAATGATTGTTGCGAGGACAGATTGGGTAAGGTCTTTTTGACCTGCTAAGCTTAGGGAGTCCCTTTTCCACCTTGTAAGTCGCTTTTTCATATTTTCTAGGATATACCCAAAGGACTGATTGGAAAACCTTTTTTGAAGAATTGGGATTCCTAGATATTTCCCTAGTTTGTCGGTGATTGGTATGCCTGAGGATTCCCCAAGTCTCATTTCGACCCTGCACAAGTGTTAGGCGAGCAATAAATCAAAGATTTATTGAAATTGATTGTCAAACCTGATTGTTTCGAAAAGTTGTCGATGACGGATAGGATGGTCTGAAGCTGATATTTCGTAGCCTCTCCGAAAAGCATGAGGTCATCTGCAAAAAATAGATGGGAGATCTCAGTACCACCACGTGCCACTTTGAAGGGTTTCCAGTTCTTCTTCCTAACCTCCTCTTGAATAACCCAAGAAAGGATCTCCACGACCAAAATAAAAAAGGTAATGATCTCCCTGCCTAACCCCTCTCCCAACCCCAAAGGGCGGCAGCTTGCTGCCATTCCAATTGATCGAGATACTACTTTCTTTAAGAGAGAAAAGAATTAAAGAAATCAGCCGGTTAGGAAACTTCATGGTAAGGAGGGTTTTTTTCCAAGGAAATCCAATCAAGGCTATCATAAACTTTGTGGATGTCAAGCTTAAGAATCATGAAACCCTTCTTCCCCTTTTTCCTATCCATACTGTGAACCACCTCTTGTGTCAAGACCATGTTATCAAGGGTGGATCTCCCGGGGAGGAAACTATTTTGGAAAGGACTGATTAACTTTCTCATAATTTGTCTCAGACAGTTAACCATTACCTTCGAGACGACCTTGAGATAACATTGAGGAGAGTAATGAGCCTAAAATCCCCCACATTTTTCGGTCTATCTTTTTAAGGAATGAGGGTCATATAGGCTTCCAACATACCTGTTGGCACAGTGCACGTAAGAATGGCGTTATTGACAAAGCCCGTGACCGGGTCCCCCACAATTTCCCAAAACTGTTGGTAGAAGGCTGCTTAGATACCATCCGGCCCTGGGCTCCCAAACCGTTTCATCCCAAAAACTGCAGTGTGAACCTCGTTACGAGTGGCCCGTCTAATAAGCAGATTCACTTGACTTACATCCAAGCTACGATTGCACGTCAGCAGTGCATCACTTCTGTTGTCCACTGGAGCCCTACAAAAAAGCTTCTTGAAATAATCCGTAATATGGTCTTTAATACTGTAACACCCTACTTTTCTAAATTTAAATCCCAAATACTTTAACTTAAACAAGATAGATAAGTAATATTAATTAACTTAAAACCAACCAATCCAACATAAACGGGTGTCACCGCCACAGCCACCACTCACGGTGACTGCACATGCTACAAAAGGATAACTAACTAGATTCAAGCTCATCAAAACAACACTAACAACTTGGGGAACAAACCCCGGTGTCCAAGCACCAACAAAAGGATTAGTCAACAACATCAAAACATCAAATATCCAAAGTAGAATCTAATCTAGAATCTACCATTCATAACTACGCACTAATCTATCTCGTGCGCTCTCAAACACTGGGTCCACCTGAAAGGAGTTATAAAAACAAGTAGGAAAATAAACTCGTTAGCAAATTAATGCTAAGTATAAAGCCACTCAACCTTGTAAAGTACTATAGATATAGATTTGGAAAACGTTTGACAATCACACGTAATCTCAAGTACTTTGCAACACTTAAACAACAATCTCAATACATACTCAAACAATCTCTATATGCTTGCAACCTGTACTTCATATAAACATGTTTTTCTCAAAGACTCAACTTAACACAATTCTCATGCTTTAAACAAATATCTCTAATCATAGCTCATCATGCAATACTCATGCTCAAACTGATAGAGTGATAGATAAAGAGATACTTAAAACTCAACAAACAAGCTCATGTTATCATGCCAGCTCATAAGCAACAACGGAGTACTGTCCATCTCATCATACTCTAAATGCAAATCATGCAAGTCGTACAACAGGAAATGTCAAAATGCTATAAGTATATATATATATATATATATATATATATATATATATATATATATATATATATATATATATATATAGGTTTTGGATCCGGTGAGGTTACCTTTGTCAGGCGAGGTGGTGAAGCTTGATCTGGTGCGTCTATTTGGGTTTTTGGATGGATTAGATTTGGCTGAATACAATGCCTTGTGCGTGAGATTACTTTGCATGTGGGGGTGTTGATGTCTTTTTGGTAGTGTCTTTATTAGGGTGTAATAATTAATTAGCAGATTTTATGGGCTTGTGCACTACTAATTATGGAACTCAATTCTTGGTAAATCTTCTAAGCAAACACTTAGCAAATATTGATCATGCTCTTTAAACTTGAAATACACTTCTTAAACTCAACTTATATTTCATACTTTAGTAATTCACTTCGCTGCACTCAAATAAGCTCATGTACTGTATAAACCAAATATTTATATTCTTGACAAAATTCTCAATAACTCATAATGGTTATTTAAACATGCTAATTAAGCAAACTTGGCAAATAATGATCATGCTTTTTAATCCAACAATCAAATAATGAACATGCTTCTCATTCAAATAGCTAAGCTCAAAAGCCTAAACTTTCTTTGACTTTAAACAACTTACAGAATACAACAAGAATAATTCTCAATACAATTTCTACTGTAGTTTGAGCGTTTCAACTCCAAATTCAACGAAATCAATTTTTTACTAGTGTGTCGTAACGATCCCGAGTGTCCGAGCCTCAAGGGCCTGCGAATCTCGATCAGAACGACACGTAGCTGAGCCACAAAGAGCCCGTCCACTACACAGATTTGGCCTGGCGGGGCTTGAGGAGCCCCGCCAAGCGGCGGACCACTCCATGGTCCATCCCCTGGGACCGTTGCTCCACAGTACTAGTCGGCGGACCTCCACGGGGTCCGTTGTCTAGTACCGTGAGGCTGTCTGGTGCACTAGAGGCCTTCTCTTCACCTGTAAACCATCTCAGGGCAATTCCACACTCCCAAATCCTCAACAACACAATATAGATC
Organism: Ipomoea nil; assembly: GCF_001879475.1. Lineage (NCBI taxonomy): Eukaryota > Viridiplantae > Streptophyta > Magnoliopsida > Solanales > Convolvulaceae > Ipomoea > Ipomoea nil. The sequence continues at coordinate 1,577,804 of NW_017618711.1, forward strand.
AACAATAGATCACTTAATAGCTCAACCACATCAATAATCTAGCATTTCCACACATTTTCATCAATAAACTTGACTTCACAGAGTCTAAGTAAAGAGGTGGGCGTCCATGGGTTATACCTCTTCTTGTTCTCCTTTTTGTTGGGATTCCTCCTTCTTCTCTACTTAGCTAGCACTTCCTTCACCACCTTAATACCTCAAACAACCAGACACACACAAAGCTAAAGGGAAACTCAGAGGTTGGGAGGCAAGAGGAAGAATGAATGATCCAGGAAGACGAAATGAATGGAGGAAAATGAAGTTTAGAATGCTTACTGTGTTTCTTGTTTCCCTAGCAGACTTGGAGAGTGGAGATGAACAAATGAAAGGGATTAGGAGAAGAACAAAGGGATAGTGAAGATTATATAGGTCCAAAACCCTAGGAAACTTGCCAATGATTGGTGGAGGGCAAAGTAGTCTTTTGGCTTGAACCTTCAAATATCATGCAAAGGTATTGAAAGCTTGTGGTTCACTATGCAACATGAACTAAAGTCTAGAAAGATAATTTTAAATAGTTTGGGGGTCAAAATGCATTTTTCCAAAAATACTTTCTAGACAACCACTTAGTTTAGGCTTCTCAGATTTCTCCCGGTTTCACTCAGATTGACTTATGGATCAAAAACTTGGTACGCAATGTACCCAAGAATTTAAATTTTTAGAATTAAAATAAGTCCCAGTGTTGAACTCAATTAAAACATAGCTCAAAATAATTAATTCAAACACCGTTTTCATCATAAAAATTTTGGTAGAGTGAAAAATGTCTATTTTAGAATTTCTTAAAATCGAATTTAGAAAATTAAACTTTGGGTTGTCACACCAATGTTGTGGAACAACATACTGATCAAAGAACTTCCAAGGACCACCAACAAGCGCATCCATGCAATCTTTGGCTAGTTCAAATCTAGCCACATACCAGTTGTAGCCCATATCAATCAATTCAAGCTTGCCCTCCCAGTTCCACATACGTGAAAGGCGGTGAGGAGCACATTATACACAATGCGCTTACCCAAAAACTTGAGTAGAAGGGGCGTTCTTCCATGGTTTCACGAATTCTCTACGTAATTCCTTGGAGAACTTGACGACGGGGAGTCCTAGAGGGTTGTCTAACATACCTTCGTCATTGTCGTAATCGACATTGATCTCTTCGTCGAACCAATCTTCGCTCACGACCTCCTCCAAAGTTTGGGGCCGACGAGATTGATTGCATCCGCGAAGGAACGTTTCGTGCTTCGGAACTTCTTGAACGTGCGTGAGACCTCCTTATCGGGCGGACGACCACCCTCCGACGGTTGCCTGACCGGCATCTGCATGAGAAAGGTAAGAGCGGGAACCTCGGATCGCGCGAGACTTACAAAAAAAAAAACACAACGATCGCAGAAAACGATAGAGAATTTTCATGAGAAAAATCATCAATGGAATACTACTATACTAGTACTAGTACTAGTAATAACGTAAAACAAGAAATTTTCCGCTCTTTTGTTTTTTTTTTGTTTATTAAAAGAAAAAGAGTAAATACCCAAAATGGTCCTTCGACTATAGCTAAATTCACAAATTGGTCCTCGACTTTCAATTTTAACCAATTAAGTCCATAACTTTGCAATTTTAACACGATTTGGTCTTCCATATATTTGACCATTTGTTGACTGTGATTTTTGAGGATATATATGTAAGTTCATGGTCCATCGTCGGTTTTTTAAGGTTCCGGTTGCATTTCCAGACCGCACTGTTACATTTGCATCCACCGCCGAAAGCAATCTGCCAAATCCTGTCGTCTTTCTTCATCCTCCCTTTGGAATCAATGTAGTTGAGTTCGTACCAGAGCGAAGAAGACAACGTGTTTCCAAACCGGTGCAGCGTCATCCTGGAGGCCTCCACGTGTTCCGACGAGAGCTGCAGGTTCTTCTGGAGATCGTCTATGACGGCGCAACCACCGACGTTGATGCAGAAGTGTTCGAAGGTCTGTTTGAAGTCAAGATTGTTGGGTTTCCATTTGGGATTTAAGATTTTTCGGTCGATTAGGGTGAAGAGGAAGAGGAGCTGCTCCGACGACGGGAAGACGAGCAGGCCCATTGTGGCTATGTTGGATTTGAGGGTTTCGCTTGCGATCACCATTAGGTCTTTTGAGAGGTTGATTTCGACTTTCCCTTGCGGTTGTTCCTACTCGTAAACGCAGCGGTAGGCTTTATCGTCGGCGCCCTTATGCGTGCGGACCACGTGCATGAGCCGGTACTTGGCCTGACCCGAATCGCGCTTCTTGTTGGACACGAGAATCGTGGCGCCGCCCAGTAGACTCAGGCATGGTTGTTTGTGGCGTTGGACCTGATGAAGATTGTAAATTGGGTTGTAGCGCCGACAATGATGAATTATGTGAAGGTGTTTGGGCGATGGATTGTGTCGTGGTAGTAGGTGAAGGCTAGGCGGTGGAGTGTGTCATGGCAGTAGATGAGGGCGGTTGGGCAGTGGCTTGTGGCTAGGCGATAGACTGTGTCAAGGCAGCGGATGAGGGCGGGCGGCGATGAAATTACATATATATCCTCAGAGATCACGGTCAACAAACGGTCAAATAGACGGAGGACTAAATTGTGTTAAAATTGCAAAGTTAAGGACTTAATTAGTTAAAATTTAAAGTAGAGGACCAATTTGTGAATTTAACTATAGTTGAGGGACCATTTTGGGTATTAATTAGACTCATTCAGGAAGCAAAAATTCCTTATTATTAGCATTTAACAACATGTAATCAATCATCTAAAAACTAGAAATATGGAAATTTTCAAAAATAATTTTTAATAAAACATATTTTCCAGAGAAATACAAAATGAATCAACAAGGTCCCATGGTCTAGTGGTTAGGACATTGGACTCTGAATCCAGTAACCCGAGTTCAAATCTCGGTGGGACCTTTCTTTGGAGTTTAACTTCCCTAATTCATCACCTTATCCTTCAAGACAAACCATTTTTCAATATTTGTAGTATTTATGAATTATTATGATCATCAAGCCGCCCATTTCAAACAACACAGTAATATTTAATTTTAGTAATTCATCAAACATTGGAAGAAGATTTGAATACAAAATAGATATATATTTCTTTTCTAGCTTTCATCTGTTGTAAGGTCAATAACTTTATGTTACTCCTTGCTTGCCTAGGAGGTTTGACAGGTATTTTGTACATGTCTTTTCAATTGTTTTGCTAGGAAATATTTATAGATTCTTTAGTTTCTGATTGAAAAGGGGTTTGCCCCTATCATTATTTCCATGATAAAATCTTTGAATTGAGTAATTGGGATCATATTACAACTGAAACAACATGCTCTATCTCTTCTAAACTCAGAATATGATCCCCTAAGGGCAATATTCTGCTCCCCTCCACATTCACAATGCTCAGATGCTGGCAAGGCTCTATAGAAATGCTTGTTTCAGTTACTCCATTCCCAGACACATGGACTCGATCGAATCCAATCAATTGTTTCTGTGGAGCTCCACCTGCATAAGACGTCGGGGCTCTAGAAAATAACATCACGACTCGGCTCCCATCCATGCCTCCGTTGTTCCTCAAAGAAACCCGCACCGAGAACGCCAATGAATTGCAGTTTGACACTTCGTCCACATGAACGTAGGGCTCGTTCCCCCCGCGGTTTAGAATGCTCCTTCTCAATTTCGTCTTGATAGATTGGGATAAGCTTATCCTGGTTGGTGCTGATAAGAGTTCGAGACTAAAGCTTGAATAGCTCAGTCCGTGCCCGAATTCGTATACTTTTTCTCCCGTGTAAAACCGATAGGTTCTTCCTGGATAACCTCGAGAGGGATCGGCCCTCATGTTCATGTCGTTCATTGGCACCTTAGTGAATGACTCTGGATACCATGTGAGAGGCAATCTCCCAGCTGGTTATGTTTGAAATCGGTTTAGTTTCAATTCGGAAACAACTTGGTCTCACATATAGACTATTTGTTGAGCATATAATATAACATAAACATAAATGTGCAATCCAACTATGAGCTTAGACTTTTAGTTGAGATGGAGAACATGCTTCAATTCTATTCACTATACTAACCTGGATTGTAGTCTCCAAAAACGATCTCGGAGAGTGCTTTTCCACCTTCCTCACCAGGGTACCCGATCCAAAGAACACTGGCAATTCTCGGATCTTTCTTGGCGAATGATATATCAAGAGGACCGCCACCCGTAAGGACCAAAACTAATGGTTTGTTACTCACACCCGCAAGCTCGTTAACCAGTGCCATTTGGTGTCCGGGCAATAGAAGACTATAACGGTCGTGGTCTTCGGTTTCTTGGGATAAGTCCAGCCCAACTACAACAATGACATAATCGGCTCTCTTAGCAATCGAGACAGCTTCAGCAAAACCATCAGTGGAGTTACAAGCAACGTCTAAGCAGCCACTTGCATAAGACGTTTTATGTATATATTCTCCGAGTCCATCAAGAACGCTTTTCAGGGCGCAGGGTATTCCTGTGTAATCGCCACCGAGGCTGCTCGTGTTTGCCATTGGACCAATAACCGCGAGTGAAGAAACGCGAGTCTTGTCCAAAGGCAAGAACTTCTGCTCGTTTTTAAGAAGCACAATGCCTTGCCTCGCTGCTTCAAGTGCCAATCTTCTGTGCTCCGAACTGCACACGTCTTTAGGCCCGAAACTCTCAAACTTCCTATTCACAGCCTTCCCGTTGAAAAGTCCAAGGCGGAACTGTACAGAAAACAAGTTAAGCAAAGCTCGGTCTATATCACTTTCCACCACAATCTTATTCTCGAGTGCAGATTTCATGTTACGCAACATGTACGTTCCACAGTTGATATCGGTTCCTGTCAAAAAGCATTCAAATTAGAAACTTTAGCAAAATGATAGAACACGTTACACGTTACACGCCCCAGTGAAACGAAAAAGACCTGCTTTAAGGGCAATTCCAGCCGCCTCTTCGGGTGATTTCGCGTACTGCTGATATTCAAATATAGTAGCAACAGCATCACAGTCAGAGGTAATGTATCTATAATCACAACAATGGACAGTCACATAAAAATCTTCGAGGCAAAGTAGTCTTTTAAAAGGGAAAGAGAAAGAAGATATCACCCTTCGAACCCCCAGTCAGTTCGAGCCTTCTCTAAGAGATCCTTGTTTGCACAAGCCGGTATCCCGTTTACTGCATTATAGGCACACATCAAGCAACTCGCCCTACCCTTCTCGACACAGCTTTTAAAAGGCGGCTCATATGTGTCCTCCATATCTTGCCTCGTTACCTTAATATATAACACATTTAACATCAAATTTTTTACACACAATCACTATTTCACCATGGGAAGTTTCTACCATTTGAAAATGGAAGAAATCAACCCAAAATATGCATTCCATATTCAGTAATGAACAAATTGTGAAAATACACTGATTCATATTTACAAAATACAGTAAAAATGGTACCAAAACAAAGAATCACTATAGGTTAAAACTCTGCAACATACCAAGAAACAGATAGAACAGAGATTGCCACAACCAAATAATGCAAAATGCATCAGATTATGGAATGCAAATTCGAGATAAACTATATGCTAATATAAGACTATCATCTGGAGACCAGGTACCAAGCACTGGTACTTTCATCTAATGGGCCGTTGGTTCATAGTGATTAGGGCGAGAGAATTTCGCCTTTCGGGATTTACATCCTCAAATGCAGTATCTATTCATAACTACTTTCTCAATTTTCTGACCTCGAAGAGTCACTTCGTGCGACTAATCCCCAAATGCAGTATCTATTCATAACTACTTCCTTAATTTTCTGAGCTCAAAGAGTCAGTTCGTGCCATTAGACCACAAGTCATTGACATAATTCTGTTAATTTAAAGTAAAAAAAAAAAAAAAAAAAAAAAAAAGTAGTAAATTTACCACAGCATTGAAGCTATATCTAGAAAAGTTATGCCACAACTCCAAGTCATAAGCAGTTAAATGCTTACAACATGCTGACAACATCAACCTGTCATCATCTTCTTCTTCCTCAGGCATCCTATTCCCAGAAAGAGAATATTTTCTACCATTTTTACCCTTCAAACCCTGGCCTTGTAACCCTCTAACATACTCTACAGCGTAATCGGAAACCACCATCGGATCTTCTCCGGGCGTCTCTTGTCCCCTCCCCCATCTGGGATCCACGAAGACGTTCACATTCGGAGCCCAGAAAGTCAACCCCGCTTGACCCGAATTGAACATGGCCCGGGCCTCGACGGCGGCGGCGGCGGCGATCGAGCGCCAGAGAGTGCGGTTGAATGCGGCGGCGGTGAGGATGACCTGGGGGAAGCCGGTGGCGGATTTGACGGCGCCGTCGAAGGTGATGCCGGGCCCATTGGTGGCGATGCCGTGGAGGGACTCGGACCACCACTCGTAGGCGGGGATTCCCAGGCGCGGGATGGCGGAGTTGTTGTCGGAGAGGCGTTGGATTTTCTCGTCGACGGTGAGGAGGGAGACGAGGGAGTGGAGTCTGGCGGGAATGGGGAGCGAGGTGTCGCAGAAAGGATAGGAACTATGGGTCGGCGGCTGGCACGGCAATTGAGGTTTGGAGTACGAGGTGGCAGAACCAGAATGTACCAAGAACACAGAAACGAAGAAGACGAGGAATCTGGAATTGCTAACCATACTGAACCAGAGAGTGAAGTGAACTGAAATCTGTGAAAACTGAAAAGGAAGTCTTTACATGTTTCATTGTATACTAGATTACTAGTAGTTAATGAAGGACGGTTTTAGTAGAATTATTACTGTAATCCACCTAACTCGAGTTATTCGGATTATGGAGTAATTAATCTTTCCTTATTGGCACATAAAAGACTTGTTGGTCAATGAAGAATCGTTATGCTGTGCACACGGATGCGAACGACGCCGTTTCACTGTAGTGGAGTAAAGGTGTCGATAGTGGCACCATTTAACTCCATCAATCAATTTTTTTTTTTTAACTCTAATCGATGGCAGGATTTTCATCATTTTCGGTGTGGATATATAGTTCAATAATTATGGATATATAGTTCATTAATTCTGGATACATAATTTACTAATTATGGATATATAGTTTATTAATTATGGATATATAGTTCATTAATTTTGAATTTATAGTTCATTAATTCTGAATATATAGTACATTCATTCTGAATACACAGACGCAGCGAACTGCCATAAGCGAAAATAGAGTACCAGTAACCGGTGTGGATATATAGTTCACAACTAATTCTGTATATATAGTTCATTAATTATGGATATATAGTTCATTAATTCTGGATATATAGCACAACATAACGCCGTTAACAGCAATTGAAAGTGATTTTTTTTTAAAAGTCACACGTGTCGTTTTTAATCAATACGACGTCGTTTTTGCAACGTGCACGGCATAATTTGCAGTCAATGAAGCATTTAAACTTCTACCATTTGTGAAAAAAAAAATTAGGGCTTGTGTTTTATGACATTTATATCTAATTACTTTAAATACCTTGTAGTTTGGTGACATCATTGTGGCCCTTCTAAATGTAAGGTCACAGGTTCCAATTGATGATGTTGACATATCATGTTGTTAAACAGATATTGCGTATAGAATAAGTTAGATTGTAATTACCCAAAAAAATCTAATTACAGTATTTAACTTTTGTTAATTGTTAGTTGAAATTAGCAATTTAGTTAAATCGGGCTAGCTCACTTTGATGATCCTTTTGTTAGTTGTTAGCTGAAATTAGCAATTTAGTTACATCGGGCTAGCTCACTTTGATGAATTCTGAAATCAGACCGATTCAATGAATTCCAATTTAAGACACTAATTAATTATATTGATCAGTCTTCACCTCAACTATATATTACAATCATCAATTCTCAAATGGCTTAAATTTTGAAGGTCCAAACAAAATTAAAGTTTAATTTTTTCTAATGTTTTTGTTCTTAAATAGGATTTCCTTATCTTTAAATAAAAAGAACAATTTAACGGTGAGAATAATTTGGTAAGTTCAAATGTCAACAATCACCAAAATAGAATAGGAAAAAATTATAATGCTCAAAACCCGCACGGTCAAAGACGGAAACTGGCCTAGGCACAAGACTTGACACATATGTTAGTGGGTAGAATGATTGAACATTAGACTGAAAACAAGAGCATTTCCCCGACGAATGAGGAGTGTCATGATAGTCAACCGCCATTTGACCTCTTACCACCTACAATGAACGATGATAATCACCAACTCCTCTTCCTTGTTCCATCACCTCTAGCTAATATGATTTGTGATTTAACGATGTGAAAACTAGGCACGATTTCAAGCCGTTTTATAATGGAAATTCTATAGTGAATTACAAATTAAACAAATTGAGGTAATATGTTCAAAATTCTCGCCCATATTCCTAATTACCTAGCTTCATTTGTATGAATTATGAAGATCAAACCGATTCAATGAATACAAATTTAAGACATTAATTCTATTGATTCGTCGTCACCTCAACTGCATAGGTTGCGATCATCAATTCTTAAATGGCTTAAATTTTGAAAGTTCAAACAAAATTAAGATTTATTTTTTTCTTATGTTTTTGAGTACTACTGACTCTATTACAATGTAATATCTGTTCATAACTACTTTCTCATTAGTCAATAGGGAATATTCTCTCCCGCTTGTAGTCGTTCCATTTCATTCTACTCCTTTGGTCTCACGTGTTTGTTTTCACGTCCTCGCACATAATTAAGGGAGCCATTAAAAGGTGACTAAAACACCAGAAAGAGGGACTACCCGAACTAATGATAGAGGCAAGAACACTTTCCGGCCAAGTCAAATTAATTGATCATAACAATATCGTGGAAATGCTGCACGGACCCATACACAACCTACTAAGAGCCAATAGTTCACCTCCAGTGAGACTCGAACGTGCCAGTGGACCACAAGGTCCTTGCCTCCTTGACATGTTTTTGTTTTTAAATAGGGCTTCTTTATCTTTAAATTAATTAATTAATTAACGGAGATAATACTTTGGTAAATTCAAATGCATTACCTCAATATTACACCAAAACAAGAATAGGAAAAAAATATAATGTTCAAAATCCGCATGGTTCAATACCAAAATTGGCTAGGACCTAAGACTTTGCACATATGTTAGTAGATAGAATGATTAATGAACATTAGACTGAGAAAGAGGGCATTTCCTCGACAAATGAGGAGTGTCATGATAGTCTGCCACCCTTGACCTTCTTACCAGCAACAATGAACGATGATAATCACCAACTCATCTCCATGACGATGTGAAAACTATACATAGTTTGGAGCCGTTTTATAAGGGAAATTCTGTAGTGAATTGCTAATAAATTGATGTAATTTATTCAGAATTTGAAAAATATATGTGAAATAGTTCATTTCGCCCAAATTCCTAACAATTTGGCTTCACTTCAATGTAGTAGGAAGATCATATCGATCCATGAATTCTAATTTAATATAATAAATAATTAATTTAATTGATCAGTCTTTACCTCAACTGCATAGATCGATTACGAGCATCCATTCTTAAATGTCATAGTTTTTGAAAGGCCGATACCAAAATTAAGGTTTAATTTTATTCCTAAATCGAAAGGCCCCATGCCAAAATTAAGGTTTAATTAAATAGAATGCCCCTATCTAAAATGATTGTTACTAATGATAATCCTGAGAATGAAATAATTTGTTTGGCAAAGCAAATCGCGTGTGGTAGATGGAGGCACCCAGCTGGGCGCGAGCAGTGCACACACAGCGTGCTGATGGGCGCGCTATGATGTGCGTTTCTACTTTTTTTTTTTTTGATCAGTTTTTTTTTTCTCCTTTTTTTTTTCTTTTTTTTTGTCTGAAGGAAGGGGAGAATATCCAGGATCAGTAGCTGGTCCTCACTGAAAGTGTGCCTCTCAACAGGCCAATCTCATCTTCTTTTATCTCCTTTTTTCTCTTCCCTCTTTTCTTCTATCTCTTACATGTATCTGGAACAACAAAAAATTAAGGAAAAAAGATCAAATAAGCCCTCAAACATTATCCAAAAGTGCAATTAAGCATTCTAACTTTAGAAAGATTCAATTAACCACTCAAACTTTATATTATTATTAGTTTGGGCGGAAAAGTTAAAGAGAATGATTTTATTTTTATTAATAGTATAAATTACAACTTGAATCAACCAAGGTACTACTGTTGGGTATGCAAACACCACTGGACACACAATGACATTCAACGTGACATTCCCAGTGGCAGCATTTCCCACAATGGGAATAGATTTGAGAGTAGGTACAAGCTAAGAATAAGAGGCTTCGACTATTATTACCTCAACTCCAACCATTATGTCCATTAGCAAATGTGGCTCCACTAGCTCTCATTCCTTCGGTGGCTCCTTTGATGATGACACCTTATCACGCCGTTGGTAGGTTTCTTCCCCCAATGAAAAGTATTGACTCACTGTACAACTCGACCCAAAACTTTGTCCAACCTACTACTAACACATGTTCAAAGTCTTGGGCAAAGGATAAGTTCAGTCTAAGGTGTGAGTGTTTTGAGCATTAAACTTTTATCCTTTTTTTTTTTTTTTTTTTTTTCCTGTTTTGGGAGTAATATTGAGGTAATGCAATTGAAATTACCAAACTTATTTTCATGTTTAATTTGTAATTTTTTTCCATTTTCATTTCTTATTTTAAAATTGTTAAAATTATAGACAATTAATTATTAAATTTTAACTGCCACATCATTAGTTTACCTAGTGTATCAATTACTTTGGTCTAATTGCACAATTTCATTTAATAAAGGAGATGACTCAATTGCATTTTCGTGTGCCATTTAATGGCTAATTTGCTTATTAGTACTTATAATATGTTATTCTTATATTATTTTAAGTTTGATGTATATAAAAGTTATTAATTCATAAATAATAAAATTAAAAAAAACCATTAAAATTTTTTAAAAAAACTTTGTGTATACCCTAACTATCAAAAAGTAATTTATTTCACAGGAACGGAACATATCTAAATTATTATTTGGTTTGAATATTGAGTTCCAAATCATTATTCAAAATTTTTTAATATCTTAAATAAAATTCGGATGTGATTCAATCAAATTGACACCAAACTTTATTTAAGAAAGGACAAGATAATGATAATCTATTAACCTATGTATTTGATGTGAAGATTAATAAGTTAAAATAATTAAGGGATATGATTTGCATAAGATATATTGAAGAAAAAGCTAGTTGCTATGTACATGGGTAAGAATTAATTGCTTTAGTTATATTTTTTAAATTAGGCAGAGATTACAATCTCTTTGAAATTTATTACTGAGTTTTTTTTTTTTTTTAATGGTTTCAAACTATTTAGAGTCTTTAAGTTATTATATTTCAAATAAAATTAGTTAGAGAGTGATAGAATAAGGTAACGGAGTTGGTGATTATCATCCCTTATGTCGCCAGTTAGGCGGTTGAGGGCAATAGACTACCTTGACCCTCCTTCACCGAGACAATGTCCTCGATTGTTTGAGCCTACTATTAGCATATGTTCAATGTTTTGGGCCCAAGTTAGGTTCGGTCTTGGGTCGTGTGGGTTCTGAGCATTAAATTTTTATTTTTTTAAAGAAATATTGAGGTATTGTAATTAAATTTACTAAAATTATTCTCATGTTTAATTTGCATTTTTTAAAAAAAAAAATTGATAGGACAATATGATTTAAGAACAAAAAATTAGAAAAAAAAAAAAAAAAAAAAAAAAAAAAAAAAAAAAAAAAACCCTTAAGTTTTGTATTCTCATGTGATTATCATTCTCTATTGCTGCACGTTAGGCGATTGAGGGCAATCGACTACATTGACCATCCTTCTCCGCTAAGACAATGTCATCGGTTATTAGTTTAACAACAATATAAAGTTTTCATATTTTAACAACTACAACTTGAATCGACCAAGGTATTATTGTTGGTTATGCAAACGCCACTGGACTCGCAATGACATTCAACGTGATATTTCCAGTGGCAGCAAGTCTCACAAGGGAAAGAGATTTGCCGATAGGTATGAGAATAAGAGGGTTCATCTATCAATGCCTCAACTCCAACCATTTGGTCTATCAGAAAATGTGGCTCCACTAGCTCTCATTTCTTCGGCATCTCCTTTGATGATGGCACCTTATCATACCGTTGGTGGGTTTCTTCCCCCAATGAGAAGTATTGGCCCACTATACAACTTGACCCAAAACTTTTATCAACCAACTAATAACATATGTTTAAAGTCTTGGGCCTAGGCTAGGTTCGGTCTAAGGTCGTGCGGGTTTTGAGCGTAAAATATTTTTCCTATTTTTTTTTTCACTTTTTGGGAGAAGTATCGATGTAAGTCAAATTTTTGCAATTAGACCAAAAGTGAATACGGATTAGTATTGCATGTAAAGTGATGATGTGGTAGTTAAAATTTTAAAAAATATTAACTTTTTAAAACAATTTTAATTTTTTTTTTTTATAAAAGAAAACACCCACCCCCTCTTTCATATTGGAGACAAAGGAGGGGGGAGGGGAGGGGGGCTGGGGGGAATTTTCACTCATTTTTTAATTTAAAATTTTTAAAATTATAGGCAGTTAATTTCTAAATTTTAACTGCCACGTCATCAACAAACCATGGAGAATCAATCACTTTGGTTAATTGTACAAATTTGATTTGTTTAGGGAGTTAATTGAATTTAATATATTAGATGAACCAATTGCATTTTTATGTATCATTTAATGGCTAATTTGACACTTATTCCTACTTATAATATGTTGTTTTAATATTATTTAAGGTTGATGTATATAATATTAATTCATAAATAATACAAAAAAATTTAAAAAAAAAACATTAAAAAAAAAACCTGTGTATACCCAAACTGACACAAAGTAATTAATTTCACCTGAAAGGAATATATATCACTTACTATTTGGTTTGAATATTGAGTTCCATAAACATTATCTAAAAATTTTTAACACCTTAAATAAAATTCAGATATCATTCAAATCGAATTGACACCCAACTTTATTTAAGAGTGGACATGAAAATGATAATCTATTAACTTATGCATTTGATGCGAAGATTAATAAGTTGAAATAATTAATATGTTAAATTTGGATTCAGCAAATCCATATGATATGCGTAATATACATTAAAGAAAAAGCCATTTGAATTGCTATGAAAATCAGAACATGGACAAGAATTAATTGTGTGCTTTAATTATATTTTCTAAATTTCTAAATTAGGCAGAGATTACAATCTGTATGGAATTATATATTGCAATTCACTACTGAGTTTCCCATATAAAATGGTGTCAAAGAGTGCATGAGAGTGATAGATCAAGGAAGAGGAGTTGGTGATCATCATCAACCATTACAACTGGTAAGAATATGAGGGTGGAGGATTAGTTCGCATGGCTGGCTCAACTGGTCATAGAGGTGAAACTTTGGAAGAATGACCAGGGATCGAGTCTCACCAGCGGCAGTGTGGGAGCAACCTCTCAAAGTGTCTAGCCTCTATGGTTCATGTTCAGTTGAGTCACCATGATTAGGCCGGGGTTCCTCGTTCCCGGTCTAATGTCCAATCATTTTATCTACTAACATATATGCCAAGTTTTGAGCCTAGGCCAGGTTATTAGGTCATGGTCGTGCGAGTTCTGAGTATTATATATATATATATATATATATATATATACTTTTTTTTTTTCCTTCATTTTTCATGGTTCTACATTGAGGTAATACAATTGAACTTACCAAAAAATTTCTCATGGTTAATGTAAGAACAAAAAATTAGAAAAGATATAATTGAACCTTAATTTTTCTTTGGAGCTTTCTAACGCTACCCCGGCCCATTGAAGAATGGATGTTCGTAATCTTTGCAGTTGAGGTGAAGACTAATCAATTGAATTTATTGAGTAGTTATGCTGTGCATTCGTATGCACCATACATGGTGCATACGGATACAAAAACGACGTCGTTTTATTAAAAACACGCGTCTCCACTTAAAAAAAAATCAGGTTCGATTCCCAGCAACAACATTATGTTGTTCATTCATAATGAAATTTTAGTACATAGATTATGGAATTTTAGTTCATTGATTCTGGAATTATAGTTCATTGATTCTGGAATTGTAGTTCATCGATTTTGGAATTTTAGTTCATTCATTCTGAAATTTTTATTCATAGATTAGATTCTGGAATTTTAGTTCATAGATTATAGAATTATAGTTCATCGATTCTGGAATTTTAGTTCATAGATTCTGAAATTTTAGTTCATATGTTGTTGCTGGGAATCGAACCTGATTTTTTTTTAAGGGGAGATGTGCGTTTTTAATAAAACGACGTCGTTTTTGCATCCGTATGCACCATGCATAATGCATACGGATGCACATCATAATTTGCCGAATTTATTAGTGTATTAAATTAGAATTCATCAAATCGATATGATCTTCATATTACATTGAAGTGAAGCCAAGTTGGTAGGAAAATGGGCGATAATGAACTATTCTATCTATATTTTAAAAATTTTGTACAGATTACATTGATTAGTTTGCAATTCACTACTAAGTTACCCATATAAAACAGTTTCAAATTGTATATAGTTTTACGTCGTTATATTCCAAATCATATTGGCTCACCATTGCCACGGGTAAGAAGGTCAAGAGTGGCAGACTATCATGATACTCCTCCTTCGTTAAGGAAGTGCCTTGTTGTCACTCTAATGTCCAATCGTTTTATCGACTAATATATGGGCCAAGTCTTGGGCATGGGCCAGGTTCGATCATGAGCCGTGCGGTGTTCTGTGCATTATTTTTTTTTTCTTTTGTCTTTTTTTTTTTTTTGGTGTAATATTGAATTGAAGTAATGAAATTGAACATACCAAAATTGTTAATTTGTAATTGTTTTGTCCGCGAGCAAATGTGGCGCCACTAGCTCATCTAACTCCATTCCATTGAATACCTCTATAGACAGCAACACCACCGGTGGGTACACAAATGTTGGTTGGGGTTCATTGATGGTGAACCCAAATGAGTGGTTGAACTTCTCCCGTAACTTTAACCTATCAACATGATGAGTTATATGCTAGTGTTTGTAAAGTCATTTAATTTTTTATTTCTTAAAAATTAAATTAAAAATAATTTTTGTTCCAAAAAAACAAATTAAAAATAATTTTTGATTTGGGTACTTAGAGGTTTAAACAAGTCAACTTTCATGTCACCTCTTGTACCATGTTAATTGTCAAATAAATTAAATTAAATGGCTTTGTTTTAATTTACTTCACCCCAATGGCCCAATTTATTTAAATTCTATTTCATGAACCATATGTGCGCATGTGTGTTTAGTTGCGTAGCGTGTTAACGTGCATGCAAAGTGCGTGTGTACGTGTATGCGAGTGGCATGTGTATATATACATATTTCATACAATCATAACGCTGCAGTCAACTTAAAAATAAGGGCCGATGAAGAAGACCATTGAAAAGGACAAAAATGTCCTTTAGTTTCATGGACTAAAATTGTCTTAATAAGTCTGGGCAAACTGTGACAAAATTATTTAGGGTCCGTTTGGAAAGCAAGAAAATGACTTCTGAAAAATGTTTTCTGAAAAATGAGTCATTTTCCGAAAAATATTTTCCTTTCTTGTGTTTGGCAGTACAGCAGAAAACAGTCTTTGTGTGTTTGGTTCATTTTCTGAAAAATGAGATAGAATTGTATAATTAACCATTTTATATAATTAATTGTTTTGTTAAAATAAAAAAATTATAATAAAATTTATTTTTTTAAAACCAAATAATATTAATTAAAAGAAAAAAAAAAGAGAAGAATACGGAAGAAACCAGAGAGAGAAGGACTTCTCTCTGGTTTCCTTCGGAAGAAACCAGAGAGAACTTCTCTCTGGTTTCATTCTTCTCATTCTCTATTTTTTTTTTTTTTTTTTTTAATGTTTCCGGCGGAAACCAGTGGTCTTGTTTCCGCCGGAAACAACAGTTTCATTCTTCTCGTTCTCGTTTTTTTTTTTTAATGTTTCCGGCGAAAACCAGTGGTCTTGTTTTCGTCGAAAAACACAGCTGTTGTTTCCGGCAGAGGTTTCTGCCGGAAATATTGTTGGTAGAGACGGTCTCTGCGTTGAAGGAGGAGGCGAAGTTGCAGGGAAGCAAGTGTGTGGAGAAGATGGAAAATGACTTCCCCAAAAAAGGGGAAAGTCATTTTTCGGAAATTTGGGCACATTTTCCATTGACTTCTCTTCATTTTCCTTTGACCATTCATTTTCCAGCCTAGCCAAACACTCAAAACCCGAAAAATAATTTCCAAATATCATTTTTCGGGTTTCCAAACAGACCCTTAGAATAAACTAAATGTGTCCAATGCATAATAAGTCGGACAAAAAAAGAATTACACTTCCAATACAAAAATTAATGTAGCTATATTATCTACTTGAATACTTGAAGGGCGTTAATTATATTTCAGACAACTTGTAAAGAATGAAACTAAGAAAATTGAGATTACAAATGTGAAGACTAAAAAACAATTATATAATTAAATCCTCATTGATTAGTGGCAGCTGGGGCTGTCCAGTAGGATTTCACAGCAAAAAGAAGCTTCTCCCTCACAAGTGGGCCATCTTCATGGTCAACTATTTGACTCTCCCACTTCAACCCATCAGCAATCCTCTTCACTTTGTTTAATAAGTCCACATCTTCTCTAATTATCACACTACCCTCTGGCCTTAATATCCTATCCATTTCTAGCATTATATCCTCCATTTCACACCTGCAAAACCAATAACCCAACTAAGGTGGTCAAAGAATTGAATTAATAACCACAAGATTACAAGTTCGATTTCCAGCAAGAATAGCCTATTGGCCTTCTTGATTTGAGTCGATCAACTATGAACAATCTAGGCTAATTGGAGTTTATCCCATTAACCTTATCAGATAATGACTATGGATTTCCCTCGTGACCTCTATTGAAACCTTAAGGTGAAAGTCAATTACAATGCAATATCTATCTTTCTCTATTGAAACCTTAAGGTGAAAATCACTTACAATGCAGTATCTATTCAGAAAGAGTCAATACCTCCCCCACAGAGATCTCAATCGCATAATCTCCCATCATTTCTTGCCACTAGACCACAAGGTCCTTCGCAGGAAAAAAAAAAAAAGATTTAAAAAGTAATTAACATACCTATCCTTGTAGAGAGTGAATATTGAGTCAGCATGAATGAGATCATATGTTCTAGGGTAAGTTGACATTGCTTCACACCTACACATACATAGATTCAACCACATGTTAAGTACTACATATATACTTTAGTAACACTTAAACACAACTAATTCAACAATTTTCAAAAGAATAAAATAAACCACATTATATTACCAGCTTTGGTACGTTCCAATCAAGCCACGTTCATAAATAACACCAAGTGTATTAACCTTAGCCTCAACAGGGACAACGTTCATCACCCAAAGTGGTTGATCAATCAAGCTGGCTGCAAATCCTCCCAAGAAACCATTCATGTCCAACACATTTCTATACCTCCCTGCAGCCTTCCCCAGTTGCTCATTCACACTCTTGTAATATGAAACTCTTCTTTTCCATAGCTCTGAATCCTTCTTAAAAATCTCTGAATTAACTCCCTCAATTGTTCCGGTAGCAATCCTAGGCGGGGTTGCGTGTAGCCTCTCCGGCCACTTCTTTAGCTTCCCTCCGGCAACCTCCTCGCCGCCGGAAACTTCCGGCAACGGAGTTAAACATGTTTGCAAATCCGTGTACCTTCAAATCATTTAAGACCATAAATTAAACCATCACAAATTATATATATTGTGGACTCACACATACTGGTCAAAAACGACGTTGTTTCCATTTATATGTTCAAAAACTTACAAGCTTTATGTTAAGGTGTTCAAAAACTTAAAGTTTAACTTAATGTTCAGAAACTAGGACAATATTTAAAAACTCAAAGATTAATATTCGGAAACTAGACACTATATATTCAGAAACTCAAAGATTAATGTTTAGAAACTAGACAATATATGTTCAGAAACTAAGCACAATCATATGCTTATAAACTCAAAACTTAATATTCAGATTAGAAACTCAAAAAATTCACTGAAACGACATCGTTTTGGACTAGGGTTGAGTGTATATCTATTGTATGTTAAACCATAACAAAGATTATATTATGTATGTATATATGGGGTTGCATTTATTTGAATTCTCACCAGGCTTTGTCGGGATCACCGGCGGGGCACATGGGTGGATTCTTCCATGTTTTCCGGTGCTGCTTGCACTCAAGGTGGTTGAAGGGCTTTTGCCAAATAGCAATATCGTCCTTTTCAACGAATTTTTTCCAGCAAAGTCTCTTGGCAACTTTCTCAATCTGAGTTTGCTCGGCGTTCAGATCTTCTCTGGTTCTGTCCCACCCTTTCCAGTATTTCCGCCACCGGATCGGCGGCCCTGACAGGATCCAAAACCCGCCTGGCCGTAGCACTCTATCAACTTCAATCAAATACGATCCATCTGCACAATTAAAGTATCCACAATGTGATTTTGTTTTTTTTTTTGAGTGCAATGAGATCAAACTGCAGCCACCACTTGAGGGAGGATTGAGCGTTTATCATTAAGTACAACTTTATTTCTTTATACGACCACACATCTAGGGCGGTTGGACTGTTTACGCCCAACAATTTTACCTCCCAGCACACGGACTCAACCCTAACTCTCAAATCAAGCACTTATCACTACATCATAGCAGAGACTGCAATTTTATCCTTTTTAATTTTTATACTACCACACATTTAGGGTGGCTGGACTTGCCAACAATTACCCCTCCCCGCACTAGGACTCAAACCCTAACTCTTATAGCACTGGTTAAATAAGCGCTTACCTACTCCGTAACAAATGATGTAACTTTATTTTCTTATACAACAACTCATTTTCGAGATCGATGCTAGACAGGGCTTCTACTAGTAATATGGTGCTAGACTTGGCCCTTACAAGTTACAACTCTACCCAACATAGTCTATCATAGCAGATCAACTAAAATTGAAAAGGTCAATAAGTCGCTCTCTAGTAACAATTTGTCCTGTAATTTGTAATATTATATTGTGAGGAGGTTTGAAATTTAGGCACGCACCGTATTGGCCCCAAGGAATGAGGCACCTTGAGCAGTGAGCCATGTCAAAGGCTCTTGAAGGGTATGGAAGTCTTTTAGAGGCAATTACTCCGATTAATGCGGGGACTCCCCTCTCAAGAGCAAACTGGACTTGTGCTTCATGGGTATCCCTTGGCGCAAAAGACATCGCAACGATATTTCTTGACATTAGATATGCTCCCCAGCTAGCAACCTTCAAAACATCAAAAATGTATTATTTTAAAACCCTTTTTCATTTTTTTTTTTCTAATCTTTGATAAATTACAAAACCAGTGGGACCAATCTAACTAAACAAACGTTTCAGAGAAAAAGTATAGAATAAATAACGTATTTTAGAGAATAATTATAATTATTACCCCGCAGCCAGTATCAATGGCGGTCCTAATGGATCCGTCTTTCAGGTTAATGAGTTTTCCGATATCATCAATGTAGGCATCGGCGCCGTTGGGGAACATGGTTCCGCCGCCGGGGAACTTGAACCGGTTGCCCTCGAACCGGATCCAATTCTGGACCGCCTTCTCGACCGTCAACTCCTTGTGCGGCACGTTGGCGTACCACGCCAGATCCCGGCTCGCCGGCCACTTGAACGGATTCTTGTACCCGAACGGAGCCGGTATCCGGCACTTCAGCACCTCGGTTTTCTCCGGGCAATGCCTCTCCCGGTAAATCAAACGGTCCCGGCTGAACTTCAACGACCGTTTCGGATCCTCGCAGGGGGTGTACTCGCTGTACTTGACGTCGCAGGGCGGGTACACTTTCACGGCATCGTCCGGCGAGCCCACGCCGCCGTCTACGTCGGAGCCGTGGTGGGTGGCGAAGTCCAACGGCCGGGATTCGGCTGTGGTGAAAAGGGTGCTGGCGTTTTTCTGAAATATGCATGGGACGGCGGCGGTGGTGGTGGCGGTGGCGGTGGCGATGACGGCGGACGTGGAAGAAGCGGCTGTAACGTCGCCGCCGCCGCTATTCCAAGAACCAATAAGATACGAGAGGCAGCAGAGGATAACGACGAGGGCCAAGTAAGAAAGTTTGGTTCTTTTTAATGAAGAAAAGTTTGGGTTTGTGGGATTATTGGGTTTAGATGTTGGGGTGTAGTAGAATTGGGATGGGTGGTTTGGATTAGAGCCCGCCATGGCAGAGCAAATGAAAGCTTTGTGTGCTTCTTCTAGCCAATGATCATCCAACTTATAGAAATATAAAGACACCTACCCTGGGGAGATGGGAGGGGGGGTGGGTGGGGGGAGTTTGGAGAGGTTTAGAGATTTGAGAAAGAGTTATCAAGTGATATAGGTAAACAACAAGTTGCTCATGTGGGTGATTTCTATTGTATTGTATCATTGATATATGTTTATTTTTTTGTGATTTTTTGTTCGTTACATGACAAAATGGATCTTGTTTAAGCTTTTTTCAGTGATAATTATGATTTTTTTAAAGCGAATAATATATAATTATACGTGGAGACAAAAAAGTTGGTGTAATGAAACTTTAAAAAGGAAAAAAATCTTTTTTTTTTCAAATATTCATAAAAAAATTACTTACCAACCATATGCATCCAAATAAGTAAAAAAAGTTATACCATTTTTAGGACTTTGATCCTTGGGCCTAATTGATCACTTGTACGTTTATGTGACAAGACCGAGTACAAATTAAGTCACAACGATAAATTAAATTGATAGTTTACAAATAAAATGCTAGGCAGAAATTAAATTATATTGATTCAAATCAATATATTAATATTTTTGCCGTTAAATAATGTAATACATTGAAATTTTTTGTGATGCATTTAAAGGCACAGAAGTATGTAGTAATTTATAGAGCATTAATGATGGTTAGCAAAGGGTGTACTGTTGCGGACGTACTGAGGAAGGTGGAGATGGGAATATAGTGTATAGATGTAGTTACAAGCTTGCTGTATTCTTTTGGCTAGGGTTATAATATATGGACTTAACTTAGAGAATACTTTTGAGTTTTGAGTGGTAATTGTAAACTTTATCGTAAATCAAAGATATATGATTACTAAGCTTGGTTACTCATCATAATCCTTTTGTGCCTAAAAGTTATAGATTTACAATTTGAGCTATGTTGGTAATTTATTGATGCCGTGTGATGACACCTAAAGGATTGAACCCTGGCGGTAGGAGCATTGATTCTTTAGGGTTAAAAATGTTGAGAAAGTATCAAAAGATATACTACCTTATAGAGAATCATGAGTGTTTAAAAAAATTAATATAAATACGTATTAATAGATTATTTCTTTCCTTTAATATACATTTAAAATTAAATGATTTTAAGGGAATTTTCTATATTAAAATACTCAATGTATATATGGAAATTTCTACCATTCTGTATGTTACCATAACGCGCTTCACTTTTTATTTGTTAAAATCATAATTTTCTTTTTGAGTAATGTTGCGTTAACCTCTATAACAATCGCTATATATATATATATATATATATATATATATATATATATATATATATATATATATATATATATATATATATAATATTCACTCTTAATGTATTATTTCTGTAGATATTTATTTTTTATGTAGCAAAATAAAAATAAAGAATTTTGATATAAAATTAAACTATTACAACATGGTTGGTTTGTGAAAAAAATTGAGAGTAAATTTTTGAATGCTACTTGCTCTATTACACTTTCTCAACCTACTAAAACACAAAGAACCAATAACGCCTTCACTGAAGCTCAAACTCACAACCTTCTAAATGGAAGTCCAACCCGGGTACCATTGAACCACATAATCTTGGTAAATTGAGAGTAAATTAATTACATGAAAAAAAAATTTACTTGAAATATTGATTTTATTAATTGGTTGGCGAAAAATAATTTGTTAAAAATAATTAGTATAAAAATTCAAATTTCCATTAAAAATAAAGATATGTAAGGATAATATATGAATTTATGTTGTATTTTTTCTCCCTAAAGACATGGACAATAAAATGTCAAAAAAACCAAAGAATTCATTTTCCTTAAATTGAGAGGTTTTAATTTTTCATTGGAATAAATTCTTCATCAATAAAACAATGTAAGAAACAAGGTAAAATCTTCTTTTCCCAAAGTAAAATCTAACCAGGTTGGTTGGCGAGGGTGAACATTCACTATCATCTCTTAAGAGAAGTCAGAAGATCAAAACACTCTCTCGTATAAAAAAATCCAATATAACAACACTTTGTCCATTAATTGAGACGGTATGGTGCAAATAGAGATTAGTCTAAGTATGAATGACAATTGGTTAGGTACTTTTGGGTATCTAACTCTTCCCGTCCCCTAATAAGATGAATATAATAATGATTTTTTAAAAAAAAAACATTTACTTTAAAGGTAATGGGTCAAGTGCTTTTGGGTATCTAAGGCTATCCTTATCCTTGTAATAGTATCTCACTTTTAAAAGTGGATAACACATCCACATCATCAAATTTAAAATTATTTTACTATTTTCTCTATATCCCTGCTATCCATAAAATAACAATAAAATATTTAAAAAGCAGCTTTTGCTGCTATTTGGCAATAAAAATAGTGGATTGAAAGCTTGCTAAATTAGCAAGCTTTCAACCTACCTTGGCAATAAAAAAATAAAAAAATAGTATTTTTTGTTGCCACCTCACCTAGCAAGTGATAAACTTGCTTGGTTGAGGTTAGCAACTCTGATCTTTCCGTCCTCTAATAGGACGAATATAATAATGATTTTTGTAAAATAGCTTTTACGCTAAACCTTAAGTTAGAAAAAAAAAATTACTTTATATTTATTTATTTATGGACCTAGGTATCCTTTAATCGTTTGATCGACATCTAGTGGTTTCTACAACACCACTCTAGACTAACTCTAAATGCCTCACACAATTATTCTTCGTCAATTGTTGCTTCATTGCTCTTAATTAATCACCAATAACATATACTTCCTTAATTTAATACCCGTATATTCATCGCTCAAATTATCGATTTCATCACACATTATGATTCTAGACAATTGCATTGGTCTATAAAATGTTCGACACCAACATATATCATGTGCTTTATAGGCAAAATTTGTACGTTGAAAGAAAAATACAAAGAATATATTTGGCACAATATAATTAAGCCATGTTGGGTTTAATATGGAAAGATGGGGCCATGTTGGGTGCCCAATCGGTAAAGCCACAACCAACGATGGTGTGCTATTACGCCTGGGTTTACTATTTGTTGACATGGGGATGGGGATTGTAGTTTCTTTGTTGGTATAAAAGCCGCAACTGACTTGGGGGTTTTCTATCTCCAACCACTACGCTAAATCATAAGCTGGTGGCTACTCCCATTATAGGGCAATTTATATCCTACACCACGGCGCGCGTTGCACTATGCGCCCAGATGCAAAACGACGTCGTTTTAATTTATTTTATTTTTTTAAAATTTCCCGTCTCAGTGAATGGCAGTAGTTTTTGCTTTAAAAAAAAACCCGCTGTTCAAGAATGTACATAATGTTATACTTGAATACACATAATTGTATACATGAATGTACATAATTATATAACAAAATATACATATTCTTTTTAAAAGATAATACACATAATCTAACATAATACTTAATAAACATAAACTTTTAACATAATACACATCAACTCTTAACATTATACACACAAATTTTCTGATTCGGATGTACATAATTGTATAAAAAGAATGTACATAATTGTATAAAAAATACACATAACTGTACGAACCAATACACATAACGTTATGAACAAATACACATAATGTTGTGAACAAATACACATAATCCCAGCAACTTCCTACCGCGCCTCCCAACACGACCCCAAAACAACGTCGTTTTGGGAGGCGCGCGGCGCACAGTGCTATGTGCGCCGTGGTGTAGGATATAACGATTGCCATTATAGGATCCAAGCAATTACATAATGACGGTGAGGGTTTTTTTGTCTGCTTGTATAAGTCGGTCAACTATGAACAACGTACATATATTAATTTATCTATGTGAAAAAGAATTCTAATTTCGTGAGAAAATAATAAGATGGAAATTTAAATTTAATTGTTTGATAGGCATGAATAGAATCACAGAAAATTGAAAGTGAAGAAGTGAATACAGACTAAAATACATTCCTTAAATTGAGAGATTAAGAATTTAATATTTATTTTTTTATAGTTACTTAAATATTAATAATTATAATATTTTGACACAATGCAAGTTTGAGAAGGGACAAAGAAGGGAAAAGAATTTAGAAAATAGAGGTTATAGAGCAGAGCTTCAAGAACAAAAATAAAACGCATATTCTTTGCCCCGTTCCTCTTTATTGTCATCCCTAAATTCATTCAAAACATATCTCTAAAAATTGCAATGTGCTCCCAAAAATTTTCTAGGGATCATACACTCCAAAATCAATATTGACTATCACGAGAATTAAGATTTCAAAAAATCCTTTGCAATTATATCTCTCTCTAGGGTAAAACTAGGGTTTCAGAATTCTCTCTAGGGAAACTTAGTTTTTTTACTTTTCCGATCGTTTCTACGGCAAGAGCTGTCGGTTTCCAGTGGCGAGGAGCGTGCTGGCTGTTACTGACGTGAAGCATGGCAGACGGACGCGCGGCAGACATGGCGGGGGAGAACAGCGACGTCGAACGGTTGACAGCACGGTGGGAGGGGTTTGATTTGGAGGATGAGCAGGATGAGTTCGTGCCGGAGGGGGTTGGAGTCGGGGAACTCCAGGTTGATGATGAGGAGACATGGGCTGTTGTTGGCAGGTTCCTTACTACGAAGCTGGTAAAATTGGAATTTATGAAGCAAGTTATGGCATCCGTATGGCAACCGGTGAGGGGGGTGCAGGTTACGAAGATTCAACCGGGACTTTTCTTGTTTGTCTTTTATCATAGAACGGACATAGATTACGTCTTGGATGGGGGTCCATGGGGTTTCGAGAATAATACTTTGGTTTGCCGTGAGGTGGTGGCCGGAGCAGTGCCGGGGGAGGTGGATCTGAATACAATTGATATGTGGGTTCAGTTGCATGCATTGCCGATGGGATATACGTCGGATACAGTACTTGAGCAGGCAGGGAATTTTATGGGCAAGTTTGTGAAACATGATGAGAGGTTTGCGGGGGCACCATGGCTTACATTCTACCGAGTCCGTGTAGCTATTGCGGTTGGGAAGCCGTTGAGGCGTGGTATGAAGTTAGTGAAACGCGATAAATCGGTAAGTTGGATAACTTTTCGGTATGAGCGGCTGCACAAACATTGTTCGTTTTGTGGGATGTTGGGTCATGTTCACATGTTCTGTCTGAAAGCACGTGAGAGGCCGACGCCGGTTGAGATGCACCCGTTTCTAGGGTTGCGGGCCGGGGGGAGTAGGGGGGCGCCAAGGGCGGTGGGGGAGAATTGGCTAGTGCCGGTTGGGGGGAAACCGAAACCAAGGGTGAGGGAGGAGGCGGGGGAGGGTGTGGAAGGTGGCGGTGTATGGGGGCGGGAAGAGGGGGAAATAAGTGAGGGAAGTATGGGGGTTGGGGAGAGGGGGGAGGGAGTGGTGGCAAATGTCAAGCGCCGCCGGGGTGTTGAAGGAGAGGATGTGGCTATGACCGATGTGTCAAAAAACTTGCGAGTGGCGGGAACTGGAGCCCAGTCCCGCCCATCATCATGAGTACGATAAGTTGGAACTGTCGTGGCTTGGGCAATCCACGTACAGTTCGAGAGATTGTGGACCTTGTGTCCGGTAAGAAGCCTGACTTTGTATTTCTAATGGAAACAATGGTGAAGCGAGATCATGCAGAGAGATTGCGGGTGAGGATAGGTTTTGAAGGTTTGTTCTATGTGGATAGTGTGAGGAATGGTGGGGGATTGGCTTTGTTGTGGAGGAGGAATAATACAGCTACACTACTGGGCTATTCGAAAAACCATGTGGATATTGAGGTCCGTATGTCATCAGAAGAGACATGGCGTATGACGTGTTTCTATGGCTTCCCTAAAAGTAGTCAAAGGAGAGAATCATGGGAGTTGCTTAAATCTTTGGTGGGGAAATCTCCCCTTCCGTGGGTTGTAATAGGGGATTTTAATGATCTCTTATTCCAGCATGAGAAAAGGGGAACCAATCCACATCCAGATAACTTTCTCCGGGGTTTCAGTGAAGCTGTGGATGACTGTGGATTGCGTCAGTTACCTATGAGGGGGTATCAGTTCACATGGGAAAAGTATAGTGGAACAGATCAATGGCTTGAGGAGAGACTAGATAAGGTACTGGCAACGATGGAGTGGTGTGATGTGCATGGAGGGGCGGGGGTGGAGAATATAATTACTAGTAACTCGGATCATTCAGCTCTATTTCTTGATATGAATGCATGAAAAAGGGGAGGAGGAAGGATTCCTAGGAGGTTCAGGTTTGAGATGGCATGGCTGCTTGATGAGGGGTGTAGAGAAGTGGTGGAAACTGCCTGGCAAGGGGGGAGGACAGAGGGGTTGTTGAATTGTCAGCAACGATGTGGGGATAGGCTGATGCGCTAGGGCGGTGACCATTTTCATAAGTTTGGTGAGCATATCCGGCGACTCCGCAGGGAGCAGGGGCGGATCCGTGGTAGGAGGGATCCGGCATCTTTGGCTCAGTTCCAGTTGTTGAATAACCAGATCTCCCAGTTAGAAGCCCAGGAAGATGTCTTTTGGAGGCAGAGAGCGAAGCAGCATTGGCTTCGTGGCGCAGATGCGAATACGAAATATTATCACAGGTATGCTTCTGCTAGAAAGAAAAAGAATTCTGTTTCTAAGCTGTTGAATGAGAATGGGGTATGGGTGGAGGGACAGGATATGAATAATGTAGTAATCAATTATTTCAATACAATTTTTGCTACTAGTAATCCTGTCTGTGAGGATTCTTTATTTGATGAGTTTGGGCCCCGTGTGACAACTGACCAGAATGAGGCATTGTTGTGTCCCTATGATGTGGCCGAGGTCAAAACTGCTTTATTTGCCATGTATCCTGACAAGGCACCGGGACCGGATGGGATGAATCCTGGATTTTATCAGCGGTTTTGGGATATAGTTGGAGAAGATGTGTCCGCTTTTGCTGTTAATTGTTTGAATTCAGGTGAAATCCCGGGTGATTTAAATGCAACTAATATTGTTTTGATCCCAAAAAAGAATGATCCTACAACTGTGGCGGATTTGAGGCCTATTGCCCTGAGTAATGTATTGTACAGGATTATGGCAAAAATGATCGCCAACAGATTGAAACCTATGCTAGGGGATCTGATTTCAGAATCTCAGAGTGCCTTCATCCCAGGTAGGCTTATAACGGATAATATACTTGTGGCGGCAGAGGTGGGCCACTTTTTGAATCGTGAACAGTGTGGAGTGGCTGGGTGGGGAGCGCTTAAACTGGATATGGCGAAAGCCTATGATAGAATGGAGTGGACATTCTTGAAAAGAATGCTGGAAGTAATGGGTTTTGATGGAAGGTGGATTAAGCTGATAATGACATGTGTTACCACTGTATCATACACTGTGATGGTCAATGGCGTGAGTGGAGGCCAGGTGCAACCAACAAGGGGTCTCAGACAGGGAGATCCACTTTCACCTTTCTTATTTATTATTTGCAGAAAGAGCAGGCAGTAGGATCTATTCACGGTTGTAGAGTGGCTAGGGGAGTCCCCCCAATATCACACCTATTTTTTGCTGATGATAGTTTATTATTTTTTAAAGCAAATGTCCAGGAAGCTATGGTGGTTAAGCGGTGTTTGGAGAGGTATGGGGAATTATCTGGTCAGTTGGTAAACTATAGTAAATCTAATATATGCTATAGTAAGAATACTGCGGAACAGATGAAAGAAGAGGTGGCCGAATGTTTGGGCGTGGAACAGGCAAGGAACTTTGGAAAATATCTGGGGTTACCCTCTTTTATAGGGAGAAATAAAAGGGTTGTTTTCTCTTATATAGAAGAAAAAATCAGACAAAGAGTTTTCTCGTGGAACAAGAAATTGTTATCACAGGCTGGCAAAGAGGTGCTTTTGAAAAGTGTGGCTCAGTCTATGCCCACATTTTCAATGAGTGTTTTTTTGCTCACTGAATCAGTTTGCGAGTTGGTACAAAGGGCCATGAATAGGTATTGGTGGGGGAAAGGGCCA
This sequence comes from Ipomoea nil, assembly GCF_001879475.1. Classification (NCBI taxonomy): domain Eukaryota; kingdom Viridiplantae; phylum Streptophyta; class Magnoliopsida; order Solanales; family Convolvulaceae; genus Ipomoea; species Ipomoea nil. The sequence continues at coordinate 1,606,070 of NW_017618711.1, forward strand.
GACAGGGGAATCCACTGGAAAGCATGGAACAAATTGTGTATCCCTAAAAAGTTTGGTGGATTGGGGTTTAAAGATCTGAGGAATTTTAATCTGGCAATGTTGGGTAAACAGGCATGGCGTTTCTTAACAAATCCAGGATCTCTGCCAGCACGAATATATAAAGCAAGATATTTCCCTAAAACTTCTTTTGTTGATGCAACGATGGGAAATAATCCCAGTTTTTGTTGGCGGAGTATTATGGCTGCTCATGATTTTGTTGTTGCCCACGTCCGCAGGAGAATTGGAAATGGCCAGGAGACTTTGATATGGGATCATCCGTGGTTGCAGGATAATCCTAGTCCACTGGTTCAAACAGTAATGCCTGAACCATTAAGGGATGCAGTTGTTGCAGGTTTAATAGATCAGCAAACAAAAACATGGGACCCTCATATTTTAACAGATTTATTTGAGCCTGAGGATGTGGATCGTATTTTGAGAATACCTGTGAGCCCAGACTATAAAGACACATGGTATTGGCATAATGATGCGAATGGTTGCTACACTGTAAAAGATGCTTATAGGCGTCTAATGGGAGAATTTAATCACACCTTGGGAGAATTTGATAGATTGATTACATTGTGGAAGTTGAAAGTCCCCCCTAAGTGGAAAACTTTTTTATGGAGAGCAGTGTGTGATATACTCCCAACCACAGCAAATTTGATTATAAAGAGGGTAGATGTGAACCCAACATGCATGTTGTGTGGTCTTACAAATGAGAATGTTATGCACTCATTAGTTTTATGTGATTATTCTAGAGCCGTGTGGAATATTTCGGGATTGCCTATTATGAATATTTCTTCAACATCTTTCCCGAACTGGCTTATGACTGTTATGGATATGCTCACAGGAGAACAGGTCAGACGCGTTGTGGGGGTCCTCTATTTTTTATGGATGGCCAGAAACGAGGCGGTCTGGCAACATGCGGTACGGAGGCCGGAGGTGGTGTGGCGCCGTGCAGCTGCGGGGGAGGCGAGCTACACGGCACTTCATTCTCGTCCAGAAGCGGCACCGGCCGGCGAGGTGCAGACAGTGGCAGCCGGGCGGACGACGTGCTACGTCGACGCCGGATACGATCCGGGGACGGGAGATGCAACCTATGGGGCGGTCTTACTCGATCCGAATGGTTTGTTCAAAGCAGCGGCAAACGGAAAACTCCCGGGGTGTTTAACTCCTCTTATGGCAGAAGCACTAGCATGCAAGGAAGCCTTGTCCTGGCTTAAAGACCGAAACGAGAACGAGGTCGATATTCTTACAGATTGTCTTGTCTTCAGGAATGCGGTTCATGCAGTAACTACACCGAACTTATCTTATGTTGGAATTGTGATTGAGCAGTGCAGGATAGCTATTAATAGTTTCGTTTTTTGTTCGCTTAGTTTTATTCCAAGAACTCTAAATTTACATGCGCATACTCTTGCTAGATTAGCCCATGATCAGGATCATTCTATGTACTGGGATTTAATCCCTCCTGACTCTATCATTCAATTTTTGAATTAATATACTGGTACGCCATATTTCAAAAAAAAAATGGATTTCAAAAAATCATAAAAACACAACTCACACCTCACGTGAAGAAAGACTAGCAAAAGTCTAATTAATTTTATCAAGATGGACTTACAAGTGAATTATGGGAAATTTTATACATATTCCAGAATTTTCCACTAGGATTACGTTAGCTACTTGCCTAAATAAAAACTATTTTTGAAAAAAAAAATTATTTGACTTTAATTAATTAATTCCATCTTGGATTTTGGAACTTCTTTGACTTCAGTTAATTAATTTGGTTGTTTTCCCTCGGGAAATTCTATTCACACCCCCCTTTTTACTATTTGCACCACCTATATAATATGTCAAACCACTTTATAGGTGGTGCTAACTAAAAAATGCTATTTACACCCCATCATTTAATGTGGTCAAAAGTCTAATATTTATTTTATATTTATTTTTATTTTACAATCAAATTATTAATTAAAAAAAAAAAAAAAAAAAACTTGTCGTCACCTTCTCCGGTGAGAAGGCAGGGACTGCCTTCTCCGGTGAGAAGGCAGCCCAGTGGGTCGCCTTCTCACCGGAGAAGGCGACCCAGGTAGAAACTACCTGGGTTGCCTTCTCCGGTGAGAAGGCAACCCAGGTAGAAATTTGCCTGGGTCGCCTTCTCCGGTGAGAAGGCGACCCACTGGGCTGCCTTCTCACCGGAGAAGGTGAGTATTTTTTTTTTTAATTATTAATTAATTAAATTTTAATCAAAGTATTAAATGCAAGTTTGACAAGGTGGTGCAAATAGTATTTTGACCACCCATTAGGCTATTTACACCACCTATGTATTTATTGATTAACTTTTTATATTTTCAATGCACTTTTTACCCCATTTTAATCAAAGGGGGTGCAAATAGCAACACCCTTTCCCTCCTAACAATTGCACTGAATTTATAACGTGATAAGTGCTATTTTTTTTATCATATCATTTTCATTTCAAACTTTTGACTTTTGGTATCTTCTTTCTAACTTAAGTTCCTTCTATTGTTATTATTTTTAAAAAAATATTTTTCACTTTTTTGGCTAGCTTTTGCAGTCTTTCTAACAAACAAAAAGAAGTGTATTCTCTTTTATAACTTTTTTTTAGATTTAATTATAAAATGTCAAAACTTGTAAGCGATCGCGGATCTTTGATCTCAAAATGGGCTAGATCGCCCTAAACTAGGAGCGCAACACCTTAATATTAAATTGGCGCAAATTATTCTGTGGTTTCGGGTTCAAATGTTCACAATTTATATACTAAATGTTCACTATTTACTTTTGAGTTAATTCCAGCAATGGTCCTCCGTTTATATTGATTTTCCAAAATTAGTCATCGACTTTTAATTTGGACACTATAGGTCCCTTGACTTTCAATTTCTTTCCAATTGAGGTCCTTTCGTCAGAATACGGTTAATTGGACTTTAAATGAAGGGATCAACTAGTCCTTTCACATGCCTATGTATTATTCTTCGTATTTCGTTGTTATACCTTATAAACATCTCAATAATGGAGGAACGCACACACGAGCAGTCAGCAAATGGGGAACGACGAGGAATATCGCGTATACAAGGGACTTTAAATGAAGGGGCTTCGACTGAGATTATCTTCATATATATCGCGTATACAAAGGAGAAATATGAAGAATAATACATAGGCAGGTGAGAGGCGCGTTTACCGCTTCATTTAAAGTTCAATTAACCGTATCCTGACGAAAGGACCTCAATTGGAAATAAATTGAAAGTCAAGGGACCTAAATTGTCCAAATTAAAAGTTGGGTACTAATTTTGGAAAATCAATGTAGTCAGAGGACCATTGCTAGAATTAACTCATTTACCTTTTAAAAATTCATAATTTGTATATTACGAACACACAATGTTAATATATATGTAATTGATTACCTTATTTTGTATTCACAAGTTCCTTTCAAATGTCATATATACAATATTAACAAATTAGGATTTATGATATTGTATTGTATTCATAAACTCGTTTCTACAGCTGTTATGTATTTTGACTTAGAAACACAACTTATATTCTCATAAGTTCATAATTTTAATACTAAAAATACATAATTTATACATTATTTATGAATAAAGTCCACCTTGCAAAGGAGGACCCTGGCCTATGGTATAACAACTCGTAAATTGGAGACCTCAGGCAATTGCAACTATTTCATCAAGGAATAATCAAGTGTTAATTAAAAAATAATGCGTCACTTATGAGGCAAATTGTAGCACTTTAAAAAAAAAAAAGATTTTTAATTAATTATTTTATTTAAAATTATTTTTAAAATCCGCAACAGTCACATTAGGTAAACATGTCATTTTGAACCTATCCCAATAATTGCATGAATTTGTGTTGTTAGGAAATTCAATTGCATTTTTTTGAGTTCAATGATTTAATTGCACTTTGGTATACAGTTAAGTGGCATATTTGACCCTTATTTCTAAAAATATATTCAAAGTTTTGTGATTTCATGCTTTTAATATTTTAGTATTAGTATTAGTGAAATCATTTTAAAATTTTCAAGTTGCATACATATATACATATATACTAGCTTTTACAATACTAAATATTGATACTTATAAAATTAAGTCAACATGTAATAAATATAGGCTCATCTTACTAATTGAGATTCAAAGTTGTTGAATTCGTCAATTTTGTGCATAAAACTAATGAATGTCTTACGTCAAATTATAAAATTCAGGTTTATAATTTTGTGATACACCCATAGATAAACTCAATTGAAAATTATAACCAATTTCCGATACAAATTTCACTTTTACTCCTTGACTATTATAATATTACGACATTTATGCTCTGTTTGACAGAGTTTATTTAGGAGCTTATAATTTATTTTAAACTACTAATAAGCTATAAGTTCTATTTGATAACGTTCACAGAATAAGCTCGTAGCTTAAAATAAGAGATTATTTTGGAAGCTACCTAAAGTACCGTTTCAAAATAAATTAGTAGCTTCCTAACTATTTTTTCATTTTTATCTTTATTATTTTAAAGAAATAACATCATTTATATTTCCCAATTAAAAACCATTTACTTCTCCTTTATCTGCAACTTTCACGACAAATCCTTTATTATTATTATTATTAAACATTTTTAAAGAAATGACAAATCCTTTATCCGCACCTTTATTATTATTATTATTATTATTATTATTATTATTATTATTATTATTATTATTATTTTAAGACTGATTATTATCTAATATATATGATGAATAGGATGAAGATGTTATGGGATGTTAGATCGTGATTATGCTAATAGTTTATTTCAAAATGTTAAATTTTTTTGAAGACAAAATGTTAAATTTTAATATGTAAACAAACCAATTTAAATTTTATGAAGATGTCCCTTTTTAGTCTTTTTACATTTATCACCTTATCAAACTACTAATTTTACCAAACACTTTCAAGCATAACAACTAGCTTAACCGCTCTTCATTTTTCAGCACCTAGCTCATAGCTTTTCAACTTTCAGCTAGGTTTGCCAAACATAGCCTTAGGGGTCGTTTGGTTCACGGAATGTTAGATTACCTTAGGGATATTAAATTGCTAGGAATGTTAGATTTATGTGTTTGGTTAAATTTGGGGTATGTAATATAATCATGTTTGGTTTAGGGTTGTCTTTTATACACACACTATAATATCCTTAACATATTTTCATATATTTTAATAAATTTAAAAATTAAAATAAATAAATAAGATAATGGTATCATATATAATTACATGATTTTAAAATATTAACTAAAATCTTGAACTTGAGAAACACAATTATTTTATATGCTAACATAACATAATAAAAATAAAAAAATATATAATTACAAAAATGATTATAAATATATATATATATATATATATATATATATATATATATATATATATATATATATATATATATATATATATATAAACTAATATAACCTAGGTTATCTTACATAACCTAAGAAATTGAAGGAAATCACGTTCCCTTCAAAATCCTATATGGAAGGAATGTGACATTCTTTGGAATGTTATATTCCCTAAGATAATATGAACCAAACATAGGAATGTAAGCTTTGGAATGTCACATTCCCTTGGTTATGTTATATAACCTGAACCAAATGTCCCCTTAATCTTTTTTTTTTTTTTTAATTATTGGTCTTATTATATCTTTAACATTCATTTGTTAGTCACAATTAGTCTTCCGGTTAAATTTATGTTATTCCACCATTTAATAAAGAAGACTAATATGTAATTTCATTATTCAATAAAAGAGTTTACTAGATAGTGTGTGATAAATTACATTTTAGGTCTGTTTATTAAATTGAAAATTTAAACAAATGGCTAATCGTGTCAAATAAATAAAAATAATGATATAATAAAACAAAATTAAAATAGTAAAGCTAAATGTAGCAACAACACACTAGTCACTAGCCAAAGACTAAACTGGAATTTGCTCTTATGAAATTTATAATCAACTTCAAGTCGCTTATAAATTTAATGAGTCCATACATCACATCATTTTTAATGAAACATTACATTTTAATTGAAGCTTTACAATTGAAATAACGAATCATTTTAAGTACTCCAAGTATAATTACCAAAAGTAATTGAAGTGGTAAATCATCTACATCGTTCAATTAGGGTACATTTGGAAACTTAAAAAATGATTTCTATAAGTCATTTTTATGTGTTTGGATATTCAAAGAAAATAAAATCAAATGAAAAAAAATATTCATTCTGATTAATAAAAAAAAAATGCCCAATTAGACAGAAAATGTTTTCATAAAATTTTAGTCGGAAGACATTTTTCGAATTCTTTAATTTTATGTCCCTCTCTCTTTCTCACCATCACTACCGCACCACCATACCACCACAATCACCACCACCACACTACCAACACCACCGTACCACTACCACACTACCAGCCACTACCACCACCACCACACCACTACCATACCATCACCATCATCACCTCACCACACCACCACCAACACCACTACCACCACACCACTTATTATTATTATTATTATTATTATTATTATTATTATTATTATTATTATTATTATTATTATTATTATTATTAGGGAAAATTGTAATTTATGTCCCTCCATAATATGCCAATTATCAATGTCACTCTTGAATTATTACTTATTAGTGGTGTAAATGTTGCCCCCAATTTTTAAAATGGTACATATATTGCCCTCCCCGTAGTGTAAATGTTGCCCCTCAATTTTCCTCATGTACGGTACGAGATGGGCAATATATGTACCGTTTTAAAAATTGAGGGAAAACATTTAATAAGTGCAATGTGGTGGTGGTGGTGTGGTGGCGACATCGGCGGTGGTGGTGGTTGTGGTGGCGTTGGAGGTTGTAGTGGTACTGGTGGTGGTGGTGATAGTGGTGATGTTAGTAGTGGTATGGTGGTGGTGGTTGTGGTGTTAGCAATGGTAGTGGTAATAACAATTCAAGAACTAGCATGAAAATATGAGAGAGGAGATAAATATTGAAAAATAAAAAATTTGAAAAATTTCGTCCAGCTAAAAATCTTTGAAGACATTTCCCACCGAATTAAACTTTTTCCGTTGACTAGAATGAATATATTTTTCATTGACTTTATTTTTCTTTGAATACCCAAACATAAAAAAAATCCTAAAAATAACCTCTAGAAGTCATTTTCCGGATTTCGAAACCGACAGTTAATGAACAGCTCATGCCTTATATACATATACTCTTATATATATATATATATATATATATATATATATATATATTTATTTATTTATTTATTTATTTATTTATTTATTATGTTGCATATGAGAACCACTCCTTAAGTGAGAATATGAAGACTTATCTTGAGCGTTATTATTATTATTATTTTTTTGGATGAACTAGACTTGGCTTTTTAAGATTATACATATTGAATTTTTTAAAGTAGGGGTAGCAATGTCTTTTTTGTGTGTAACTGCTATAGATGTAGCCAGATTTGTCGAATCGGGGTTTGGAGGGCTCTTAGGGTTAGGGTTCAATCTTTTGAAAGAAAATTTTCTTGGATCACCAGTATTACGAATTGGAGGCGCTTTTTTTTTTTTTTTTTTTTAATCATCGATTGAGTGTTCTTCTATAGAAAGTGATCAATATTTTTAATTTGTTTCTTAATATTTTTTAATATAATATTGTTTATATTTGAATGTTGTTATATATGTACAGATTTGGGATGCAAGCATCGCTGGACGCTGGTATCTAGAAATCTAGAATGGATAGGCACAATTGAAATGGAGAATGGCGCTGCAAAACGTCGACGGAACGACGACTAATTAATAAAATAATTTTCATATTGGGAAGAGAGAAAACACAATGCCCATAAATTTGAAATAAAAGAAAATTTACAACTTGCATTTTAGTGAAAGTAAGTTTTATTTCTTCTTTCCTGCACGTCGTAAAATTTCAATTGGAATGTAACTTAAAAATTGTTTGTTGGTCATATATCGGTGGTCATACGCCACCTCCTACGGTCGATCCAATCATAGCGTGATTAATTATCAATTTAACATCAAATTTCCCTTATTGATTAATTGAAAAATGTTTTTATTTAACCAAATATTTGTTTTTCAACGTATTATTAATATGGAGTTTTTCCAACTAATTGTGCATATATTGAGTGCACTATTATAGATCTTGAGTGCACCATTGTTATCCGTGAATACATTATCATATATTTTTAAATATATTGTAGTAATGACATAAATGACACCATTTTTTTTAAATTTAATTTTCACCCCTTAATCATCTTAGATTGAAAGATGGGATTAGTCTACTCGTTTTCACGAGACGATTAATTCTCATATGATCCTGTTATATGTAGGGCCAAGTTCAGATGCGGACGTGCTAACAAATCTAGTTCGTTCATCTAAACATGATAAAGGTTGAAAATCAACAAAAGGGGGAAAACACGATAACATTTTTGTAATTTTCTGTATTGCTTGTGCATTTAGAAATACTTGACTGTGCATTTGGAAATGCTTTGAGTGCACAGAAGAAACTTCTTGATTCCCATCACCGTCCTCCCATATGTCATTACGATTGTGCATCTAGAAATGCTTGACAGTGCATTTGAAAATGCTTTGAATGCACGGAAGTCACTACTTGATTTTCATCACCTTCCTCGCTTGTGTCATCACATGAGTTTCTAAATGCACTGTCAAGTGTTTACAAATGCACAATTGTAATTACAAAAAATTATAAAAATGCCACAGGGTTCCACCATCCCTAGCCATAAATGTGTCCTACCCGGTGCTAAGTTTTTCAAGCCAAACTTTTCTCTACGTGCCACTTCGAAAACAATTTCGAGGTCCCCTCAATTGCCCCTTGTGACTCTGCTAACCCTACACGCAACAGTCTTATTGTCCACCCCTGCTATACGCCCAACCCCCTTTTCACCGTCAATTGCCCCTCAGGGGGTCTGCCACAGTAGGCCGGACCGAGCCAAAGTCATCTAGCCACCGGTGGATGGCATAGGAAATTGGGCAGGGGTAAAAAGCCCTCGCGGCCATCGACCGAGAGCGGCTCGCCACTCCCAGCGAAATAAGAACGAGGCGGGCCCAGGCACAACGCTTCATCCTCTACATATTTTTCCCGGATCTTGTTCTATTCCACGCTGTCAAACACACCCTTAGCCCCTTTTCCAAAAAATAAAAAATAAATAATCCACCACCTTCCTAAATGGACTCACATCCAGCCAAGCCCACCCCTAATCAATTGTATTAGCATGGTTCAATTATTATGTACATGCGGTTAACATATTATGTATCTATAGTTAATAAATTATGTATATATTTCAATAATTACAACAATTAAAAATTATGTATTTGCAGTTAACATATTATGTACCTTCAATTTATTTATAGATACTTAATCTGTTAACTAAATATACATAATATGTTAACTATATATATATATATATATATATATATATATATATATATATATATATATATATATATATAATTTGAATGTTGTTTTGGACTAAGATCCACAGTGCGAGGGGCGCCTTGGTCCATGGTATAATTTGCCACCTCACTTGCTTAAATGGACTCTCTCCTCTGGCCAATCTCATTCATAATTTGCCTAAATAAATTCCCTTTTCCTAAGCTTTGCACAATGCCAACTTGTACTTTACATTTTACTACACTTTGGCTCCCAACTTTTCCACACTTTTCACCCCATTCCTCCAGGTTATGGCCCCTCAACTTTATTTCTCATCCCAATTTAGGTCCCAAAACCAATGCTCTTGGGCTCCATTTTTTTTTTTTTTCAGACTTAATTAACCATTGAGTATTCCCTTTCTAGCCCTATTGAAATTGGGCTTACGCCCATGGCTCCATCATATTTAGTGAAATTTGTTTAATCCATATAAGTTAATGACTTTATAGAAACGTTACAAAACCGTTACTATACCATTTTAATGCTAAAGATATTATAATTTAGAGTGTGATCAAGGACCTTGTGGTCTAATGGTATCAAGTTGAATTTTCATAAGAGAGATTGTGGGTTTGAGCCTTAGTAGAGGTGTTATTGACTCTTTGTGGTCCAATAGGTTGAGAAAGTAGTTATGAACAAATATTGCATTGTAATAGAGTTAATTCAAAAAATAATTTAGGATGTGTTTTTATGAATGAGAATCAAAATTATAATTAGTGTTTGGTTGACAATTTTTTAAAACATAACTTTGCATTTGATAATCAACCAAACAAATTTTGATTACCCATTCAATTAAAAATCTCATTCCCTAACTAAAAATGAGTATCATCCATCTTATTGGTAATCTAAGTGTGTGTTTGGCTCGCACATGGAAATAATTGAATAATTTTAAAGCTCATGACTAATTTAAAAAATAAACATATTAAAATTCATCTACGTATATAAACATTCAACAAGAAGTACGTTTCTTTTAAGGACAATTGTACATATACAAAAAATTTACACGGCTTAATATATGATTAAATTGTACGGAACATTTAAATTAAGAGAAAATCATTGTTTTGATCATTCAATTGTTTTGCAACTGTTAATTTAATCTCTAATTTTAATTTGAACGAATTTGATTCTCGAATTGTTTTTAACTTCCTTAATTAAATAACTTTGGCACTATGCCGTCACTCAGCAATTAGTTGCCCATATTTGAGTCCCCGAGAAGTAAACTTACTTCTCGGCTATGTTGAAAAGTAGACTCTCACTTGTGACCGGAAGGTATGTTTACTTCTCGGTCACATGGTGAGGGGTGCTTCTGGCACTTCTTGGTTACGTCCGATCCGAGAATTATGCAATCAAATAAGGGCAACTGAGAAGTAAACTTACTTCTCGACTAGGTCGAAAAGTAGACTCTCGCCTGTGACCGGAAGATATGTTTACTTCTCGGTCACACGGCCAAGAGGTGTTTCTGGAACTTCTCAGTTACGTCCTAACGGCTGAGTGACAAAATAATGACAAAGAGATATAATTGACGAAACTTATAACAATTTGAGTATTAGGACTCTATGTATTTGAGTCAGTTTATGATTCACAATCCTAGTCTCCATCTGCCTCCTCTTGTATATATGCCTAGAATCTGTACTCTTGTAATTATCACTGTTAATACAATCAATAACAATTCTCATATGGTATCAGATATCTAGGGTTTCTTCCCAATGACCGACAGATCTGTCAATTCCTATAAACGGATCGTTTCTGATGTTAGTCTCTCATCGGTTACTTCAACTGTGACCACCCTCTCCAACGCTAATCACTTTATCAGTGTCAAACTGACTTATCGGAACTTCGTATTTTGGAGGCCTCAAGTTGTTCATTTTCTCAACGGGAATGACCTAATGGGTTTCATCGACGGATCAAATCCTTGCCCGCCGACCATGATCTCGTCCGGCGAGGAGGGGGCGTTAGCACTGCCGAATCCCTCTTGTCCACCGTGGGTTCGTCAGTATCAGGCGCTCCTTTCTATGCTCATGTCGTCGTTGTCTGTTGAAGTTATGCTCTTGGCAATCGAGCATCACCCATCCGTGCAGTGTGGACTGCCGTCACCTCTGCCCTCGACTCCTCATCTCAATCTCGCTCGTTGAACCTCATCGGGCAGCTCCAGACGCTTCAACAGGGTGACGTCTCCATCGCCGATTACATCGGCCGAGCCCAGGTTCTGATAGAAGACCTTACCCTCGTTGGCCGACATGTTCCTCTCGTTGAGCAAAATCTATATATCTTCCGGGGGTTGAGGCCCGAGTTCCGGAGTCTTGTCTCTTCTCTCAACGTCCGGGGAACGCCGGTCACGCTTCATGAGCTCTCGGATATCCTCGGTGCCGAAGAGTTCGTTACCGGCAGTAGTGGCTCCGGGCAGAACGGCGGGCAGTCCCGTGGCATTGGAGGAGGCCATCGCGGCAATGGTGGCCTGGTTGCAGCGGTTGGAACGACAAACACCAACCTAAATGTCAACTTTGTGGGATACTAGGGCACACTGCGGTCACTTGTTACAAGTGTATGAAAAGGATCCTCATGCTAATATGGTTTATTAGGGAGTTCCTTCAGATTCCTCACAGGACTCTCATACTTGGTACCCAGACACGGGTGCAAAAATCATGTTACTCTAGATATAGCGGCACTCTCTATCTCGGATGAGTATAATGGTAATGACACACTCCGTGTCGGTGATGGTACATGTTTGCCTATTAGTCATATTGGTCATGCTTCTTTTCATACCTCACTTGGTCTTTTCATTTGTCTAATATACTCCATGTCCCACATTATCTACCTCTTCATTATCTGTTCAAAAATCAACATATGATAATGAAGTATTCTTTGAGTTTCACCCATCCTTTTTTGTTGTGAAGGATACCAAGTTACCAACACCAAGGAGATTCTTGTTCGGTGCAATAGTTCTGGTGGGTTATATTCATTTAACCAGTATATTGGAACATGTTAAATGAATATTATTATATTTCATTATTCTCTCTTAAATCGTGATTGGCCCCCCGCATTGGTTAATCCTGGCTCCGTCCCTGAAAACAACATATTGTTGAAACCGGTCTTACTCTCATGGCTCGTGCCTCTGTTCCATCTAGGTTTTGGAATTTTGCATTTGAAACTACGATTTATTTAATTAACAGAATGTCATATGCTGTATTAAATAATTCCAGTCCTCATTCATTATTGCATAAATCTCCTACATCCTACTCTTTTTTTCGTGTCTTTGGTTGCCTGTGTTATCCTCACCTACGACCCTATAATCGGACCAAATTCATTTAAATTGAAAAGTATAGACTAAATCAACAATTGCAAAATAATTGAGGGACCAAAACAATGATTTTCCCTTAAATCAATATTCACTAATAGTAAATAAATATGAGAATTATAATATGTATTACAAGTCGCATTAGATGATAAAATTAGACACCAAACGTTTGGTACAAATACAAATTTATTTAGCAAAAAGGGGAGAGAGAGAGAGTGAAACAAAAGGGTAGACATTACTGCATTAGATGCAGTGTAGCGTATACCAATTTCAGAAAAGGATATGCGTGTCTTGAGTAGTTTTTAGAGTGAGAGAATGCATGTTTTTGTCAACAAATGGAGTTTTATTTCCAACTTTGCAGTTGGGAATTCCTTTTCTTTGGAAGACAAAGAGAGAGCGAAGACTTTAAGACGGCCGTTTGTTTCGAAAAGTATGTATATATACTATACTGATATACTCATCCAAATTCCTATTTGGATTCAAGCCAATACCGCATCTTTGAATGTTTGTCACGCTTAGCATTGAATTGGATAGCAATTTCGTGTTCAAAATACGTGTTGTTAATTTTGGTAATGAATTTTCTTTCAACTAACGCAATTATTAGTGGGTAACCCCACCTTATAATTGTGATTATATATATTAGGAATGCTTTAAGTGAGAAATAAATTTTTAGGTGAAAATTGAAGATCGATCTGATTTATTTATTTGGTCGAGGGTAACTCGACCTTATAATTGTGATTGTATATATAGATTTATGTTCAGGTGAAAATCTATCTTATTGTTTGAAGCTGTGAATTTGTGCACACCCTGATGTTACATCATCAAACGGTCCAGAACATGGTGCACGGAATAGTCAACTCAGGACACAATATTGTGCATTGTGTTTGCAGTGCACTACTTGTGTGCATTGTATTATAGATGACATGCACTGTTCATTAATCTAAATAAATGATCCATATTGGTTCTCAAGGTCAGATGTTAATATAGGTTCTGATATAAACCTAAATCAATATTGTGACCCCACACACATTCACAGAGTATAATGGAATGTTGTAGACAAATATTGAAATGTTGGGACAAGTAGAGGTGAACTTATTATATGTTATTAACCTTGATAGATAGATTGGCTTGCATATTAACCTTGATAGATAGATTGGCTTGCATAAAACATTTTATCATTTGATTGATCTTTCATTCACAATTCTATGTGATCAATTTTTACAATGATATCCACTACATTCAATAAGGTAAATGCAATTTAAAAAAAAAAAAATTATCCAATTTTGTGTCAATGTTGGGTGGGGTAGATATATAAGGACAAGTAAATTGATTAGGATAATAACTTTTAATCCACTTTTACTAAGAGCGTTGATCGAAATGCAGAAATTTGTGTAATTAAGCATTTGACACACACGCACACACAGAACAAAACAAAACCAAAAATAAAAAAAAATACAAAAAAAAAAACAAAAAAAACAAAAAAAAACAAAGCAAAACAAAACAAAATTAAAAAAAAAAAAAACAAAACAAAACAAAACAAGCACTATGACGAAATAATACCAGAGGTGACTAAGTTAAACTATTATTATCTTTTAAAAAAATAGACCATGAAGTTTGACACCAATATATACCATCCGATGTCATCCCATTTGATTAAGGTAGGATAAACCATCACAAATCAACACTAACCGTATATATGGATCTATATAGAAATTATTAATTATTTAACTTTTTTTTTTAAGTTATTGACTCTATTACATTGTAGTATCTGTTCATATACTTTCTCAACCTACTGAAACACAAAGAATCAATAACGCCTCCACTGAGGCTTGAACTCATAATCTTCCAAATGGAAGTCCAACCCGGGTACCATTAGACCACATAGTCCTGGTATTAATTATTTAACTTAGTTTTCTTTTTTTGGGCAAATGCTTAGTAGGATAATAATAAAAAAAAATAAAAAATACACATGGCATCTTAATCATCACAAACTTGTTGGTAACTTGCTAAAAATGCTAATTGAACTTTTTTTTGCAGGTTCATGGATCAATTTGGAGCTTATTCGAGTTCAGTGGCTTAATTGCTATCCCCAAATAATCCAATGACCTATTTGTACTTTTTTTTTTTAATTTAATTTTTGAAAAAAAAATCAAATTACCATTTATCACCTTGAATTTTACCTTTCAATTGGCCTAATTGCATTAATTTAACAAGCTATTAATTCAATTAAAAATTGAAAAGTTTATATATGTTCAATAACAACTTTTTAAAGTTCATGAGTCTAATTAATTTTTCATATAAAATTCAAGAAGCTATTTGACCATTTTCCCATAAAATTATAACAAATGGCGAGAACTAGGGCGGTTAACGAACCGAACATAAACGAACGGAGGTTGTTCGTGTTCGTGTTCGTGTTCGTTTGTTAAGGTTTTTGAAAATCATGTTCGTGTTCGTTTGTTAAGCGTTCATTAGTGTTCATTAACATTCGCGAACGTGTTTTTAAATGTTCGCGAACACGTTCACGAACGTGTTCACAAACATGTTCCTTAACAAGTACGTTCAGAACATGTTGGTTTACATTCATGAACACGTTCGTGAACCTTTAATAAGCAAACACCTGCACATGTTCATGATCACAATTCGTTCGTGAACAACAAATAATTTACGTTCAAGAAATAATCAATGTTCATGATCACAATATAATATATGTATATGTATGTTTGTAAACATGTTCGTGAACATTATTAAACGAACACTAAACGAGCTTGTTCACGAATATTATTAAACATACACAAACGAGCTTGTTCATGAACATTATTAAACGAACACAAACGAGCGTGTTCACGATCTCTTAGCAAACGAGCATACAACTGTTCAAGCTCTGTTCGTTTAATTTATTAACCGAGAGCTCTAAAATTTGTTTGTTAATGGTTCATTTACCTTAACAAATGAACATAAACGAACGCTTACCGAACACGAACACGAGTAGTTTGCCGAAAGCTCTGTTCGCTAACACCCCTAGCGAGAACTTTTACTTACAAGGAGTCTATATATCAATCTTATGATTTTTAATAAATCGAGTTCACCATAAAATCAGATAAATATCAATGACCGGGTACGAAAATAATATTAAATTAATAGGGTCCGAGACCCTTGAAACAAAGTAAAAAAGCTATAAGAACTTTTAAAGTTTTAATAAATAAATGAAATGATGTAAACCCAAGTGACCCAACCAACGAGTCCAACCACATGTTGGTGGACTACTGCTACTGACTAGCTAACACATAGAGACCAATAGTGTAGTGCATAGTTAATCAAGAGAGAAATTAATAGGAGAGGAAGAGACCTAATGATGGTCTAAACTGGACATCACGTCCTCACCCCTCCCTTTTATATTACTCCGGGGGTTGCATGTCATGAATAAGTGTATGAACCACAGTGCTCTGTCATCTCCAATCATACGTGTGTTTTATCAGGTGTCAAGCTTTCTCGCCAAATCATCCTTTGCGCTATATCACAAGACACGATCGTGACCTTGCCAACCATCCTCGCTGCCCCCCATTCCCCCACCCTCACCATTCGCACACACCACTGCCCCCTCCATAGGTCCCCCCTCAAGCCTCTGATGTTCGCCCCTCTCAGGCTCTCAGTCATACGGTCTCGCCCGGTGCCGATCCGCTGGATTCCACTTCAATTGCCCGAGGTATGCCACCCCTAGTGAACCAAGAGCTAGAGCCAGGGTTGGGGGCACCGGTCAACGCCCCACGAGCTTAGTGCATCGTCCCACCCTATTTGCATTTTATCGAATTTTGCTTCATTTAGTGTTGCCAAACGATTCTTTTGTCCCTCTTTCCAAAAAAAGGTCATATCTACTTTTCTAAATGAGCTCACCTTTAGCCAAGCCCACCAACCACAGTTTAAATTGGGTCCTGCCTTTGAGACCCATCAATATCATTTTCTGTAAAAAAGAAATTAAAGACATATACGGAGCGTTTAGTTGGAAGGAAGGAATTAGAGGAGAAATGAATTATAATTCGGTGGGAAAAGAATAAGGTGTGAATAAAGTAGGAATTCGAATTACGTTATTTGGTAGGGAGAAATAGAATTATTGGAGTTGAGAAGGAAAGAAGTGGTATAAAGACTAAAACACACTTGTGTAATAATAATAATAGTAATAACATCCAAGAGTAGTAGTGTCATTTCATCTATTTTTCTTTTCTCAAATTCATTGAATTGCAATTCATGGGGTACCCCATGAATTGCAATTCAACAAAATGAGAAAATTGCAATTCCCTCCAACCAAACAACGTAATTGAAGTATCCATTGAATTACAATTCAACTATAACTGAATTACAGTGAACCAAACGCCCTGTAGTGTAGTAAAAACATGACTAACAAAGCGGTGGGAACTTGAGGAATAGCGAGGCGATTCGCGATTTATCTCTTCCAAGTTCCAACAGCTCATTTTTAGAGTATAAATTCTGAAAATTTATTAGTTTGGTGTAAATTGAAAATCGTAATGTATCAATAAAATAAAAATAAAAACCATGACTGACAAAACAACTGAGGAATGAGAAGCCGTTGTTTAATCACATCAAAATGGGTTGTAAAGTCTCTATTGAGATACGCTCCGCGCCAGATCCTTTACTCCGCCTTGTCAAGGCTTTCTGTAGACGGTTTAGAAAATGCCACGTCAATCCGTGAGCTTGATCGGATGCTCCAAAAGTGTCGGTGGCAATAAATTCGGTGCCAAGGCAATGGTGATGTGGCACTGTTTAATTACTCTATTTTTATGTACAACAATGACCTGATTAATAAGTGATGACATTTGATTTGTCTGTGTGATAGCGAGGAACCAAATCGACTAGTCAACTACACACTAATAATTTTGATGACAAAAATAACTTTTTAAATTTCTGACTTTTATTTATGTATTATTATTATTATTATTATTATTATTATTATTATTACATTATATTAATTTATTTTTGTATATGCTTACTACGGAGCAGGGGCGAAGGCAGAGGTATGTCAAGGGGGGGCTTGGCCCCCCTCTCCTCCAATTTTTTTTTAAATATTAAATTTTTTAAAAAAATATTATATAGAATATTAAAATTTAGTTGTTCCTCTTCAAAATATTTGGCCCCACTCCCACATAAATTAATCCTACAAGTTAAGTTATAAACTTCTTCATCTTCTCAACAACTCCCGTTTGCTCCAATACCAAATTATGTATTCACTATATTGTTGACTCACATTCAAATTAAATCTCATTTAACCTACTTACTAGTTTTTCTCTCTAGAACCATACATATATGCGGTATATACGTTATAACAAGATAATTTGTCATTAAAATCTATGCATATTTTTCAAGTTAATTTCTATTTTTGTCTAACTACATGTTTGGTTAATTTTTGTTTCATATTCTATTGTTTATTTTAAATAGTGATTTTGTTTTATTCTAAATAATAGATATGAAGGTGCATTTGTTTGGTTAATTATGTAAATTTGTGGTTATGTGATAAATGTTGTACTTAATTTAACATGCATAATAATGTAAAAATTGTGTAGTATATGTATTTAAGAAAACAATTGCTATTATGTTATGTTGTGAAGATGGTAGTTTTCAAGAATAATCAATGGTATTTTTAAAACATGCGTGAATGTTTTCATTTTTTCAACCGTACAAAGCAATGTGCATTGAAAAGCATATTACAAAATAATTTAATATAGATTCAATTATAAATTATTTATTCTAAACTTTATTAAATTTGTAATGTAATAATTATTTTGAAATATGTTAACTAGATATCAATGTATTTGATTTAGTATTTCAACCATAGTTGCCCCCCGCACTATTCAATCTTGGCTCCGCCCCTGCTACGGGGTATATCTGTATATGAGTTTTTCTTATAACATATTTTTATCTAATTAACTAATAATAGGACTAATTAATACACATATAGCTAACGAATATAAAATATTTTAAACAATTACCAAAAAAGTGAAAGTACAGAATGATATTAGAGCATCCACACTAGTTTGTTTTGTTGAAAAAATAGTTTGAAAATGTCATAATAAGTGGCTATTTTGTGGTATAAATATTAGTGGCCTAGTGGGGTCTATTTTCAATTTAGGTCGGATTAATGTGGATTCGGATTTTTCGTAGTGAGACGAAGAGATTGATATATTGTACGCTCAAAACGGATAATGGGTGAATGAAAAATTGATTCTCAAAGTAGACTCATTTGAGTTAAAAAAAAAAAAAAAAAAAAAAGGCTTTAAAGTAGCCTTTGTCACATATTGGTTTAGGAAGTGAGTTTGCACCACTATTTATATAAGAGTCTTTCTAAGATTTATTGAATTGTATAGCATAAAGGCTATCTCTCGTGCGCAGGGGGTGCAAATCAAATCCCAAAATGAACCTAAAAAGGCTTGACTCGTGTACGTCGGCACTTGCGGGCATGAATGTCATCCAAAAATTTGGTTTCCCTTGCCCATTTGGTCAACTCGGGTTCGATCAAATGGTTAACCTCTTGGGTAGCGAACGTTCTGGACAGAATTAATTTTGAATCTCATGTAGTGGTCAGCTGTTACTGATTTATCCTCTTGGGTAGCGACATGGCCAGCTGTTACAATGATTGATTTATTATTAGTTTGATTTATCCTCTTGGTAGCGACATGGTTAGCTGTTACAATGACTGATTTATTAGTAGTTTGATTTATCCTCTTGGGTAGCGACATGGTCAGCTGTTACAATGACTGATTTATTATCAGTTTGAATGTCAAACCTCCTAGCACATTTGGGAGGCAGCAAAAACCTCTTAGCACATTTGGGAGGCAGCAAATAAGGTTTTAAGGAGGGAATGCAACTCAACTCGTATTAAAATGACCCTCGTACTAAAATGGCTGATTTATCCTCTTGGATAACGACATGGTCAGCTGTTACAATGACTGATTTATCATCAGTTTGAATGTCAAACCTCCTAGCACCTTTGGGAGGCAGCAAATAAGGTTTTAAGGAGAGAGTGCAACTCGACTCGTACTAAAAAGCTACTCAACTCAGGGTTCCATCGAATGGTTAACCTCTTGGGTAGCGACCGTTCTGGACGGAATTAATTTTGAATCTCAGGTAATACAATGACTTATTTATTATCAGTTTGAATGTCAAACCTCCTAGCACATTTGGAAGGCAGCAAATAAGATTTTAAGGAGAGAGTGCAACTCAACTCGTACTAAAAACCTACCCAACAATCCCTTTCTTCCCTGTGGTTGTTTATCCCAGAAATTCCCATAATTTTCTAGAAAAATAATAATCCTTTTCGTAAGATTATTATTGTGTTTATTCGACCTTATTTGTCAACATGTTTTTTGCACAATATTTAAGAAGCCAATTAGGAGAGAGAGGAGGGAGAGAAAATAAGGAAAAAGCAAAAAGAAAAAAAAAAAAGAAATCTGACGCAGGAAAACAAAGGTACAGCAGACGCGCCAGCTGGCAACTGCGTCTGCATCACACGATTGCAGATGATTGCTTTGTTTTTTCTTCTCAATCAGTGGTCCCCAACCAAGAACCTCTCCTTCAAGGAGAAAAAAAATCCAAAAAAACTCCACTCCACATTTGTTCCACACATGATTTTTACTGTACCCAAAATCTCCTAAAATCTATTGATATGGATGCTCTAAGGGGTGGAATAAGATTTTTATAATAAAAATATAAAATATTAAGTTGTAAAAGCACAAAAATTTGCTTGTAGTTTAGCAAAGTCTTATACGGAATTACAGATGTTGGTTTTATTGACCATTGGGGTAATCAAATGGCGGGCCAACACCACCAGAAAATAAATACTCTTTATTGCTTTTAAGCGTGTGAAAACTCAACCTCTTTCCAAGGTATACAAGGGTCTATTTATACTAGAATGCTAGCGCCTAAACTAGGCAAGTTCTCATTGTCATAAATGCATTTGGGATCCTCCTTCCAAATATAATTGATTCATTTCCTTAAGTTCAACTGATCTTCTTTCCTTATTACCTCCCTAAGAAGTCGGTCATATCGCCTACCGACATATTGCCTTGCCTAGTCAGTCAACTATGCTTCCTATCCGACTGCTCATGGCGCCTCAACACACTTTTCAAACAACTTTTCTCCTGATCAGTTTTATAAAATTTAAATCGATTCAAGTTGTATAAGATTTTATTTATGTCAAGTTAAAAATTAATTAAAATTGAATCGATGTGTCCAATTTAATACTCCGATCCGTAGTAAATTAACAACTTTAATCATAATTGAATTATCACAACTCACAAAAGTTTATATTTTTTTCTACCAATAAACATACACACTCGTGTATAAGAATAATGTCTCACGTGAGAATATAATACAAATAAATTTTGATTATTATTCATCACAAACATAGTAGACAAATGATATCTATATTTAAATGAAAAATGTAGTGATGATTTTATAAATACGTTGAATTTTCATTGCATCATTTTGGAGAAAAATAGTATGTATCATTTAGAAAAAATAACATTATTCTAGAAAAGAGAAAAATAACAAAAGAAGAAAGAAAGAAAGAAAAGAAAAGAAAACAACATCATTTTAGAAAAATCTAATAAAACATGCAAATATATATTTAATTATTTATTTATTTATTTGCACTATTTCTTGTAATAAATGTATTGTTCAAGGATCCAAATACCTTGGAGATATTGTTATATTTTGTATTCAACTCAATTATTTTTCTTTAATTTTAAGAAAAGCTAGGTCTTTATAGTTCAATATTTATAAAATTAAAGAATAAATTTAACACAATATATTTATAAATAATAATAATGATAAAATCCATGGTTCAACAATTGTTAAGATTTTAGAAAAGAAAAAAAAAACACTTTTTCTATTAGCAAATTAGGGTAATACATGGGTAATTTATAAACTAGATATATCTTTTAAACTAATAATTTTTATATTTTCTTAAAATATTTTTACTACCACTCAATCAATAAAGAATAAACTAGGGTCACCAGTTACACAATAAAACTTTTGTGAAGCAAGGAATATTCAAATGATTTAGACTACTTTTTTGAATCAAGTTTCAAAATGTTTGATGATAGAGTTTAGAGGACTTTTAAACAAATGTTGCATACACGAAAAAAAAAAAAAAAAGTTAAATAAGAGGACCAAAATCGTCATCCTCCCACATCTCAAACACCATATGTACAAAGAGCATATAGGATTAGGTAGCCATATGGGTGTTTTGGTAGTTAGGATACATTTGAGTAATAAATGTTACATATTTTATATACTAATACTAACAAATTAACAAAAAATTGGTTAAAATGTGATAATTGAAACTAGAATCAAATATCTAATAATCATAAGGTTTCTGTTTTGTAGTAAATTGAAATTGAAATCATTATTAAAGGAAGGAAAACATGGACTACTGGGGTCAAACGCGACAGTAAAGGAAAGAATTATATGACAATCATGCAATTATAGAAGAACAATCAAAGTCAACCTAAATTATCCTTTTTTTTCTTCCTAAAATCACTTTCTAAATCTCATTAATTACCCTACCTCACCATAAATGCAGTATTACCATATAGATCTCAAATTTTCGGGTCTTGTATTTCTCCCTATAAAAGCCTTAGTCAGTCACAAAGAAGGGGGGGGGGGGGGATCGAAACCCTCTCATCCCACATCTCTCTAGAGAGCACCCTATTGTACATGTACTAAACTACTAAAACAGAGTGAAATTTGAGCTTGACACCGCCCAAGAAGGTACATGATTTTCACCTTTCAATCTCCACGTAAAAATTATTGTATTTCTTTTTTTACTCTCAAATCTTTCATATTATATTTATTAAAGGGGTTATGTTGGACTACCTCGGTGGTCAATAAAACCAACATATACATTTGAGTAATAAATGTTACATATTTTATATATTAATACTAAACTAACAAAAATTTGGTTCAAATGTGATAATTGAAACTAGAACCAAATATCTAATAATCAGGTTTCTCTTTTGTAGTTAATTGAAATTGAAATTATTATTAAAATTAAACAAAAAGACAAAAAAAAAAATCAACAAATTTTGACAAGTCAAGTTTTATTTTAATAACTCTAAGGTAAAATATTAGCTCCATTATTAATGTAACATCTCTATATCTCTATCTCTATCTCTATATATATTAAAGCAAAATAAAGTAAGGAAAAATTTTTCCCATCAAAATAAGATTAGCAATATGAATACATTTATTGTGTTTACGGTTGATATGGTTAATCCCTGTATATCTAAGACGGATGTATGAACCATGATGTATGTATGAATAACATAGAGTAGACAATAAGAAAATAGCTAAAGAGATCCTCTTTTATTTCTAATTGTATGTTTGTAGATAGAGGGGAGAGTGTTTAGATACTAATACACTTAGAGAGAGAGTGTGTAGGGTGGAAGAGGAGGAACCCCCAAAAATGGAGGGTCAAGTGCCCTTAATATAGGTCAAACCAAGTCGGGTTTGACCTTGACCCGTTGACTTTGACCCAAATCGTTTGACCCAACCCAAATAGGAGCACGGAGCGTATGAGGAGCCTGAACCCGGAGTATATTCCCCATCAACGGTAAATTTTATATTTAATATAATTTGTGTGTGTGTGTGTGTATATATATATATATATATATATATATTCATTTAAACCTCAATTATAATTAATTTGACTCCACATATATAAAAAGGAGAAATTAGATATAAAATAAACATAGTTCTTACATAAATAATCTTTTTAAATTTTTGACAAATATTGCTTCTTATTTTATTTATGTAATTAAATTAGTTATTTCAAATTCAAATAATTAACAAGTAACAACAAACTAACTATATTACATTATTGTATATATTCAAACATACTTTCTCAACCAAGCACACAAAGTCAACAACGTCTCCACTAGGGCTCGATATCATGACCTCCCACATGGGAGATATCACTACATGTCATATGAGCATAAGGTGCCTGACTTAGACTTACATTTTTAATAAAACTAATTTTTCTTAGTATCATAACACTAGAACAATACCTATAAATTTTTGTCCGTGCATCACACAGGGCAAATACTAGTAAATACATATGTAAATATATCAAATTAATAAATTCTTCTTTGATAATGAATTAAATGTTAAACGGAAGTTTTTTTTTTTCTTTTTGATAGACCACGAGGTATCTTGAGCATACTCTAACTGTATGATATGCATTTAAGCCCGTACCATACTAAGACTAATATCCGTTCGCACCGGACCGGTCCAATTAAGGGTCAATGTGCTCGCCATATTGGTTCCTTATTTGAGTCGGCCCAGTGTGAATGGGAATTACACCTCATGGCCTGACCAAAACGGAAGTTTTTCTTTATTTATTATTATTTATTTTTTTTACAAAAATTTAATGACATTGGAATTCTATTTCTGAATTCAATAAAAGTTATGCATGAAATATGTTTATGACTTACTTTATTATAGTAAAATTATGAGCCAAACGTCCTCCAATATTAATAGGAATTATAGGCCGATTATGGTGTTTCTCGACGCGGTCCGGTAGCGTCTAGGCGCAATTTTTATAACTATGTTAAAAATAGAAAAAATTATGAAAAGAAAAGTATCTAAAAAATAATAATTGAGATGTTAAAGTGTAAAAATGATAATTTAAAACTAAATTTGAAATTATTATATCAAAAGACAAGAGATTTCCGGTGGAATTAACTCTTTTTATTTTGTACGTAGAAAAGAGGGGACAAGATTTTGTTCTCCTTGTTTCTGTTTGCTTTTTTTTTTTTTTTTTTTGAGAGTCCTTGTTTCTGTTTGCTGTGTACCCATTTGTTTATATATTTATAAAGATTTTATGCTATATTTCTACCGTCATATTCATATACTACGCGCTTCAGTTCTCCCGAAGAAGAAGTGAAGAACCACCATAAGCATATTCTTTTACTCCAAATTATCTTCATATATTCTTCACTCTCCTCGATCACCGTTGACATTTAATTCCCCGAAACCTTTTCCATTGTTTTGCTACATCTCTGAATTCCTCTTCATCATCTCCAACAAGATCCAAGCTTTTCTGTGTCGGTTTCCGCCGCCATTTCCGGCGGCCGTTGACACTTCCCGCCGGCCGGAAGTTTAAGGTTTTGTTTACTTTTTTTTTTTTTTTTTTTTTTTTTATTTTGCTTTAATTGAGTGTTATTTATTGCTGCTATTATTGCGAAAAGGTTGGAAACTCCGTTTCTCTCTCTCTCTCTCTCTACACGAGGGGAGAAGATACAAGATAGCGGTTTGGACTCGTGTAGTTTCTCAGTTTCAGAGCTGGGTCTGATCCGGTTTTATCGGTTTGGTTTAACTGATATGATTGTATCTATTATCTCTGCCTTCGTTCCGTGCATCTGCGTATGAGTGGTGGACACGTACCCTAGATTCTCCGGAGCAGAAGTCAATGCTCTGATCTGAGCCGTCGTCTACAAGGCCACCAATTTTCACCGCCAGAATTTGAGTTTTTGTGTTTTTTTTTTCGCGCCTCCAGGATGTTGAGAATGAAGACTAAAACCACCTCTCCGGCGGCGGCGAACGGCGGCGGAAGTGCGAACGAGTGGGAGATGAGGCCGGGGGGAATGCTGGTGCAGAAACGGAGTCCAGATTCGGAAAACCTACCCCCTCCTCCTAATATCCGGGTCCGGGTCAAGTACGGGTCTATCTACCATGAAATCAGTATCAGCTCCCAGGCCACTTTCGGTAAGTTTGTTTTTCCATTTCCTTCAATTTTATAGTGTCTCCAATTTTATGGTATTTATTTGAAGAATTGGATTTGCAGGGGAGTTGAAAAAGATGCTGACAGGGCCAACTGGGATGCACCATGAAGATCAGAAGCTTTTGTTCAAGGACAAAGAGAGGGACTCGAAAGCCTTTCTTGACATTTCAGGGGTGAAGGATAAGTCCAAGATTGTGCTAATTGAGGACCCTATTAGCAAGGAGAAAAGATATGTTGAGATGAGAAAAAATGCTAAGATGGAGAAGGCTGCAAAAGCCATATCAGAAATTAGCTTGGAGGTTGACAGGCTAGCTGGTCAGGTAATAATCAATCTAATCTACAAATCTTATACTATGCTTGCCATAATTGTTCATATTACAATGGTGGGTTCTTAATTTCTTATTGTTTTGTATATGAACTGATTTTAGTTTATTCTAGATCATAGGCTTATGTATTGTGGAAACCAATTTATTGAATTGATGAGATTAAATAGGTTTCTGCACTAGAATCTGTGATTTCGAGAGGTGGGAAAGTTGCAGAGAGGAGTGTTATTAATGTGATCGAGTCATTGATGACTCAACTGGTTAAATTGGATGGTATTGTTGCTGAAGGGGATGTTAAAGTGCAAAGGAAAACACAGGTGTGTAGTGTGTTCTTAGTTTGCTACATAGAGATTTGATGATCAAGTACTCGATTTGATTTGGCTATTGTATTTGACTTTAGGTGGCGAGGGTGCAAAAGTATGTCGAGACTCTAGATGTGTTGAAACTCAAAAACTCGGTGCCAACTAGCAATGGTAATCACACTCCAATAGCTAGGGGGGATTCACCTGTACTAACGCCAAAACACCAGGTAGAGCCCTCGAGGCACTCGGCCTCGGGGCCTGTTGTGATAACTACACAATGGGAAACCTTTGATCCTGCCCCGGCTCCTTTGTTGGACCCCTTTTCAACAGTCACGAGCACCTCGGGTTCAGCCCACCCGAGAGTCAGCTGGGACTTGCTTTCTTAAGTAGTATGACCAAGAATCTGTGCCATTGTGTGGATATGCCGTGGCTTGCATTTCTTCTTCAAGTTGGTTTGATTTCGATTCTCCATTCTTTTCTGTATTTACAGTTTTTGGTATAGACACGTGAGAAATAAACGGGGTTACCACACGTTGTAAGATGCTCCCTTCAATGGTATTTATCTCTGTTTTCTGTAGGTTAATTGATACATATTCAGTCATGTGTACATTGATACTTGGATATTACTAGGATATGGTTATCATAATCTTCAATGAAGAATATAAGTATTTTGGAAGATTGCATTAATCCTCCTTTTGTGTCTTTTATATTTCTTGATGAATAATTATAATGTTGTTTATTCATTTGCTTCCTATTTTGGGCACAAAGTGACATAAGGGAACATGAAAATGTGGATTTTTTGGTGATTGAACAACTAATGATTGAAGGAAAGATATGATTAAAGTGATTAAAATTGGATTTTGTTTAACCACTATTGATAGCTTTTCATTATATGTAGTTATGATTTAATTGCAAGTTCGAAGCCCTTTTAGCCCCCTTTTGTTGAGACTCTAGTGGATGAAGGAAACCTTTTTCAATCCAACTTTTAAGCTAAGGAAATTACTAAGAAACTTGTACAGTATTAGTATAAGCTACTAACTTCAAGGGAATCTCCAATGCATATACAAAATAGAGGAGAAAGAAGAGGAGGAACAGGGAGAGAAGAGTTGGTATATCTAGTATTTAAAATTGTGTATTCTATTTTAAATGTTAATTTGTTTCATAGATGATTTCAAAGAGGAATATTAATTTATGAAATTATATTTTGATTAGTTTATGAAATTATATTTATTCTATTATTTAAAAATTAATTTATTATGTTATTTGAAATCAAAATTTTGAAATTATAATTATATAATTAAAAAAAGAAAAATTTTGAAAACATATAATTAAATTATTAATTATAGAAAAGTGAATAAGTAGGAGTGTGGAGGAGTAGGGCCTACAAAAAGGGCAAATTTTACCGTGTGGACCATGGTTCATATAGTAATGTGGTGCATAATCTAAGTATCATTTTAATTAGAGTAAATGATATATATATATATATATATATATATATATATATATATATATATATATATATATATATATTGATTGCCTAAGTTAAGAGAAGGTCCATGCTCAACTTAATTAGTGAAATAATAAGAAAAAGAAATATATTAAATTTTGCATTGTGAAAAATATAATAGAGCAAGATATTAAGTAAAATGAAATACATATAATACAACACTTAAAGTAACGCATTTGTCTTTCATGGACCAAACTCGTTTGAATCATGCATATATATACATTATAAATTTGAAGTAACATGCATGATAGATATAAATACACATAAATTCTAATCGCAACAGCAGAATTCAGACGCAATGAAACTCCCGTCTCATTTCACTTCTACCTTCAGATTGATACAACATAAACCTGGAAGAAGAAAAAGAAATATGTTACTCTTCTAAGAAGACTTGTCCTTGTCGTCTGAATCGTATAATAGAAAACGAAATTGGAAAACGCCTTCATTGCCGTCATTGTTGAAATATGCAGGGTCGATCTCCTCAGCAGTGAGTAAAGGAAAGAATTCATTCCAAGCATCTGGCAGGACAGAGTTTTGGGCTAACGAACATTGTGGAAGATTTGGGTTTTGTTGGGTTGTTGAAGTTGCAATGGAGTTAAGGTTTTGGGTTGAAGGTTGTGAGTGATGGAAGTTTTGCTGGGATGAAGTTGCAACGAAGGTAGAGTTTTGAGATGAAGATAGTGAGTGATTGGGGTTTTGCATAGATGAAGTAGTTGCAATGAAGTTAGGGTTTTGGGTTGGTGATGGTGGGCGATTGGGGTTTTGCATGGTAAAAGTTGCACTAAAGTTAGGGTTTTGGGTTGGATATAGAGATGAAGTTGCATTGAAGTTAGAGTTTTGGACTGGTGATGGTAAGTGATTGGGACTTTGCATGGCAAAAGTTGCATTAAAGTTAGGGTTTAGGGTTGGATATGGTGGGTGATTGGGATTTTGCAAGGTTGAAGTTGTAGTGAAGTTAGGGTTTGAACAAGGAGTTGGAATGAGATGAGAGCTTTGGAGATTTTTCATAGGATTTGTGTTATTGCTCTTAGATTCTTGATTGTTGCCTATGTTCTTCCTCTCTCCGTGATAATAGATAACACAAAGTGCCAACTCATGTTCTGTCTGCACATGGTAAAATAATTTTCAGGTTAAAACAAAAATATTTAGCAATGAAATTAAATATATATTTCTTAAAGAATAGTAGCGTTGCAATAATTCTTCAATAGTTCGTAGTTTGCACGTTTAAGGCTGGTTCGCATCTGACCGCAATCCTGATTACCTTACAGGCTTACATACATGTTTGGGGTACATTGACAACCCTAATATTAAATATTTAACACTTCAAATAAATTTAAAGTAGATGAGAAGATTTGAGTACCTGATTATAAAGTGGGAGATGATTGAAATTTTCAGGATATCGAAACTCTGACATGAGCCAAGAAGTTTTGCTGCCTTTACCATCGTGAAACACCAAGGATTGTTTGGTGCCGATCACTACTCCCCCGCCGTCTTTCACCTTTTCTCGTGCCTGAGAGGCTTTCCAGAAACCCTTCCCACCGCCCACCACTCTGTCGCCTCTCTTTCCCTCTTTAGTCTTCCTCTTGAACGCCGTAAAGAAATACATTCGCCCATTCCATTCATTCAAACCATAAGCACCTGCATATACATACACATATCAGGAATGAGTATCAAAGTCATTGTTATTGTTTGGTTGACAGGTTTTGAAAACACTACTATGAGTTTTGATTACCTCTTAATTGAAAAATTCATTCTCTAATAAAATAAAGGTTTCATTCTATTATTCTTCCTCATACATAATCAAACAGCAATATTGATAATCATTCATGCATATTCCACTCTACCATCAAACATGCAAAATACTTTTATCAAAACCCATTACCATTACCAAGTATTTGATATTAATTCTGATTCCGATTCTCATGTGCGAACCAAACACCCCTAAATTAATTAGCGTTACAAACTACTATACCTTCAAGTTCTTTAGGATGATGGTCGTAAATATCAAGATCGTTAATGATTCCTGGGTGAATTTTCAGATTTTGAGCCCTGTATTTGAGATATTTGGTAATGAGTTCTTGATCAGTGGGATAAAAATCATGTCCGGGAGGCAGGCTTCTCTTCCACTCATATTCATCACCATAGCCATTAGGTAGTTTATTAGCACTGCAAGAAGCCATGACCACAACGTAACTCTGATATGATGATCTCTGGCTTTTTTTTATTATTATTTTTTCTTTTCCTTTAGTGGAGTTGATTAATGAGGCTATTTATACAGAAGAATTGTTGAATGACTACTTCTAATCTCCTAGTTAAGGACAGTTTAGGACAAATCCAAATCATAATCCCGTTTTAAATAGGATTTTAAGGATTAGACAATATTATATTTTAGATTATGCACATAACTAATACTCTGTAATAATAATAAATCTAAATATAATTATTAATTATATCCAGTCAAGAAATTAAAATGGGGTTGAAATAATTTTTGATCAATCAATAAGAAATTGACCCACATTTAAAGAACTAATTTTAATATATAAAAATATAGATATATTATATATGGGTAATTATAATAAAAATAATATTTTATAGAATTTTTCTTTGGTGCCGATTGTGCCAATTATAATATACTATATACTCGGTTATAACATGTTCATGTACTATTAACAATTATGACAACTGGTTTTTTGTCTGTTTTGGATTTGTGATTTTTATCCCGCATGTTTGTATTGCTGAGTTTTTGAGTTTTTAATGAATTTTTTATTCTTTGGTTTCAAAAAAAAAAAAAAAATGTTGACAAAGTAGCAAAAAGACATATGACGTCAATTTTTTTTTATTTTACCCATTTAATGTTGAATTTTTTAGATAGTAATAAATCCGAGTGTAGTGACACCAAAAAATCCGAGTGTAGTAGTATCAAAATTTTACAACGTTTTCTTGTTCAATCCCAGAATATTTACATTCATCTCTTCCTTCCGAAACAAACCTAATCCTCCACTATGCCAATCTTATCAATTCAATCCCAATTTAATTTTTAAACACTGCAACTTATTTTGTTCTAATATGGTTTCCATAAAAAAAAAAAAAAAAAAAAACAACAACAATTGTCGCCTCTTTGAGCAATCGTTATACCGTGCGCCCCGCGCCTCTCAAAACAACATCGTTTAGTTAAGTTGTTAAAAAAAATCATCTATTTCGAATGCACATAAACTCATAACAGAATACACATAAACTCATAATAGAATACACATAATCTACATAATAATACATAATACACATAAACTTTTAACTGAATACACATAATGGGGTTTGGTTAACATAATACACATAAACTCTTACTGAATACACATAAACTCATTACACAATACACATTAAACTTTTAACTGAATACACATAATGGAATTTGGTTAACATATAATACACATAAAGGCCTTGTTTGGTTATTGACGGATTCGCCGTTTTCAATGTTTTGACCATGTCAAAACGTTGAAAACTATGTTTGGTAAATGGCGGTTTGGAGCAACGGATTTGCTCCAAACTGCCAAAATCTGAAACGCTGCTATGTGCAGCGTTTCAGAATGGCGTTTTGGGCTTTTGCCCAAAACACCCTTAATTCTTTTTTCTTTTTCTTTTTTTACTTTATTTTTTGTTTAATAATTTTAACAGAAGCCTCAGGCTTCTAAATAAAGAAGCCTGAGGTTTCTTTTTTCCTACCCATCCGATGTGGGACATCGGATGGGCCGGAATGAATAAGGGGCGTTGAGCTCCCTTTTTAATGGGGAGCTCAACGCCTCCATTTCCTTCACATTTCGATCCCACATCAATTTTAGTTTTTTTTTTTTTAGTAATTTTATTTATTTATTTATTTATTTATTTATTTATTTATTATTATTATTATTATTATTATTATTATTATTATTATTATTATTATTATTATTATTATTATTATTATTATTATTACATCAATTTTTTTTTTTATTATTATTACCTTTTGGTCATTTTACATATTAACCGCTAATCTAAACAACTAATTTTACCAAACGTTTTTTTACAAACCGCTAGTACAATTCGATGGTCAAACTCGTAATACAATCCGCTATTTGATAACCGTTAATACGATCCGCTACCGCTAACCGCTGATAACCAAACAAGCCCAAACTCTTAACTGAATACACATGAACTCATAACACAATACACATAAATTTTTAATTGAATACACATAATGAAATTTGGTCTGTTCGGATGGACGGAGTGACGTCAGTATGACATCAGCATGAAGCGCGCGCGTTTTGTGCCTGGATGTACATTGCTATGTGTGTCATGGTGCACGATATAAATTGTCCTCTTCAATCTTTATGCCATGGAACCGTGTTCACCATCCATGGTGAACACGGTCCCAACAGTAACGGTGCACCGTTGATTTTTTTTTTCTTTCTTTTTTCTTTTTCTTCTTAATTAATCGCGCGACTTTTTTTCTTCATTTTCACATTTTGCAGTTTCACTTCCTGTTCGTGCAAGCTTCTTCAACATTCATAAATTATGAATGTGCAGTCATGAATTTATGAATGTGTAGTTATGAAATTATGAATTTTCTTTTATGAGATTATGAATTTATAGTAAGTTCATAATCTCATAACAGAAAATTCATAATTTAATAAATGTTTTTCTTTTATGCGATTATGAATTTTATTTTATACGATTATGAATTTTCTGTTATGAAATTATGAATTTACAGTAAATTCATAATCTCATAACAGAATATTTATAATTTAATAAATATAAAATTCATAATATGAAAAAACGGCGCCGTTAAGAGCACATTAACTAATTTTTATTTTTATTTTCGTAAAAACGATGTCGTTTGGGCCCGTGTTCACCATTCATGGTGAACACGTTTTCAGGACATAATTTGCGATACAAGTAGGGCAAATTATTCTGTGGCCCATGGTCCACACAGTATTATGTGAACCATAACAAAAAGTACATTTTTAATATATTAAATGTACATTATTTTTGTACTAAGTGTACATTATACAATATAATGTACACTCAGTACAAAAATAATATACATCCCCTGAATACAATATATGTAATGTAGATATGTAACACAATATAAAGCAATAAATGAAGCACCTAAATAAGTACACATCTGAATTTGATAACTCAGTTGGATAAAACCTCCTAATCTGCGAAGCCACGCCCAAAAACTTTTTCAATCAAGATCCACCCGCGATTTTTATAATTACGAGGTTCAATTCAATGAATTACAAAACTAGGTCTACCACTTATTTAAACATTTAACCCCATAAAATAACTATATGAAAAAGTTTACATGTATAGCTTGAACTAATTCTACCAATAAAACAAACTGTAACTGATAGGGATTATTCCCCGACCGTAGGTCAGATGATCGGTCATGGGTTTTCGACGCCTAAGGGATACGACCCGACCTGACCGTCTCGCATAACCTCCCGACCTTTTGTCTCACTCGACCTCCCTTGTGGGCAAGCCCATAGGTCGCTTGAAGGCTAATTGGTGAACCGACCTCCGGAGGTCGAACAGACCTGGTGAGCTTCTTGCGGCATAGTCTTGTCTCGTCAGGGATATCATGACACATGCTTAGGATCCCTTCCGCCCCGACCTGGTCATGTGCATTGGCACCACGTGCCCGCCATGCCGAGGGCCCGGAGCCTGCCTCCTCTCCATCTCTATAAATATCGCATTTATTACTGAGAGAAGGACTTTTTACCTACTTCACAATCAGTATTCAAGTTCGGGACTCTTGACAATGGAGTAGGTGAAGAGTTAATTTGATTAATAAATTGTGAATAAGACAAGTAATTAAAGTGCAATAGGGGTATAATATTTATGTTTATGAAGTTCACTTTAATTTGTAGTTAGATTGCAGGCTAGGGTATAGTACATAGGATGAAATTCCTAAAAATGTCTAGGTTGGGGACAATGAAATGGAAGCATTCAAATCAGCAAGACATTCACTTGGGAGGCTAAGGAAAGAATTCAAGAAAACATCATCAATTGGTTGGACTGTTGCCACCCCAACCAGTCTGCAATTATTATTCTTCAGCCTCTCACCTCTTCCTTTCTTCATCTTTCCCTTCGATTCCTCCGATGTAAGAACTGTTTCAACTACCAATGGCGGCGCTCTGTACACACTCCCGATTGAAAACCAGAACTTCGCCCGGAACTCAAGATCAATCTAAACTCAAAAAAAAAAACAATTTTTTTCTTTTTAAAAAAATGAATTGAACAAGCTTAGGGTAAGAATTATAACTCAACATTTAATCATTCGAAAAATGACATTTTTTCCCACAATTATATGCTTATGATACTTTTTTTTCCGAATTATTCATATATCCACATTAGTTCTTTCAATTATTTTAAAAGTGTTGATTTCTTTCTTTTATGTTAAAATGAACATTTCTACCCTTAAAATAAGGGCGAAATAAGTATTTAATTTATTTTTCTTTATCACCAACAAAATTATTGCTTATACGTAGGAATTAATGCGAAAAATAGTAAACACCATTTGTAAATATTATAATTATAATTTTAAGTGAATGCTAATAACAGAATTAAGACTTTTTTTTAAAAAGAAAAGAAATACTCACATATACAATCTATGCTTACACCGAGGCTCGAACCCTAGACCTACCACATAAAGGAACACTCCGTGTACCACAAGCCACTTGGTTAACAAAATTAAACCTAACAAAAATAATTCATTAATGCTAAATTTAGCATTAATGAATTATTATTTGTGTTTAAGTCTTTGTTATTATTAGGTTAAAATTATAATTATAATATTTGCAAATAGTACAGTTCTTTTTGTATTTATTCTGATTCACATATACAATTAATAATTTGTTGGAGAAGGAAAATAAATAAAATACTTGATTTGTCCGTATTTTAAGGATAAAAATGTCTCTTTAATAAAAAGGAAGAAAAATCGTCATTTTTAAAATAACTGAGACACTAATGTGAATAATTTATTGGAAAAATCACTATAAGCATAGGGAAAAAAAATGACATTATTCCCCCTTAATTATTCCTGCATATATAATATGTTACCTTGCCTGATTCTTGGTTGATGGTGCCTGTGAAGAGCTCCGGTACGATGTCAATTTTCAACAGCGGCGGCAACGGCAGCCCCAAGAACTTGGTGGTGGCGGTGGTCAACGGCGGAATGTACAC
Source organism: Ipomoea nil (assembly GCF_001879475.1). Classification (NCBI taxonomy): domain Eukaryota; kingdom Viridiplantae; phylum Streptophyta; class Magnoliopsida; order Solanales; family Convolvulaceae; genus Ipomoea; species Ipomoea nil. Next base: position 1,641,035 of record NW_017618711.1, read on the forward strand.
GCTTTTCAACTCGAAATCAACTGAGATTTCATCGTCTTCTCCATTCTTTATGCCTTTTCCACTCCCCCTCCCACCTTCAGCATTGTACTCGAAATCCGGGTATCTAGAAATCCCAAGCTTGCAGGCTCCCAGGGTCCTGAACTCAACGTCGTACACCACATCATCGGCGGTCGGAACCGGAGATTCAGTGGCTGTCGTAGTTGAAGAAATTGGGTGGAATAATCTGCAGGTTTTCAATGGACGATGAAGTCTGGGAAGTGGAGATAGATAGTAATTGGGTATATATTTTGGAAGCCTGCATGAGAGTTGGGGATTAGGGAAGTATGCTTGACAACCCATTTTCTAGTACCTATTTTATTTAAGGTTGAAGATCTCTGCCTTTCTGAGATGGGAAAAGGAAAAAAAAATTATAATAAAAGTTTGAGGCTATGGAGAAAATGTGGAGAGTGTGGTGTGAGGCTTAATTGTTTTGTGTCCACAAATGAGGGGACCTTAGCTTATCATGGACTAGGAGAAAAAATATCTTATCTTGTGGATGGCCATTCTTTGTCTTCTTTATCTTTTGTCATATGATCCCTCTCCAACAATTATATTGTAGCCACTTTGACATAAATTTAGGCCGGGTAGCTAAGTTTGGAAATTCGAAAAATGAGTTAGGGAATTTTTTGTAGCCATTTTTTAATTTTTTGTGTTTGGATATTCAAAGAAAATATTTATTTTGGTCAACGAAAAAATGTTTAATTTGACAAAAAGTATTTTTCTAAATTTTTAATCAGAAAACATTTTTTGGATTGTTTATTTTCATGTCTCTGTCTTCTCTCTTATCTTTCTTCAAGCTAATTTTCAAATTATTATTATTAACACTTCCACCACTATCATCACCAACACATTGCACCACCACCACACCTTATTAAAATTTTTAAAAAATGCAATTTCTTAACACCATCACCACTGCCACCACCAAACCCACCGCACCTTAAGAAAAACGGCAAGCAGTCACTGCTGCACGTTCAAAGTCATTACACTTAGGGGTGAGCATCGGTCTGTTGTACTGCACGTTCAAAGTCATTACACTTAGGGGTGAGTATCGGTCCGTTACTGAACGTAACTTACTGAAAATTGAATAATTGACCAGGGGTAGATATTTTTTAATTTTCATAACAAATCGAAACCAACTGTTAATATAGATATGAGCAAATGAAAATCGAAGTTTAGTTTTCAATTGATTACTGAAAGCCCAAAGGTCATAACCCATCTAAATATTCAAATTACACTAGTTATGCTAAACTAAAAATAACACACACACACACATTATCCGTTATTTGGTGACCGAGGTCTTTGGATGTCTATAACCGTACCGACTAATAGCCAATTCATTAATGATTGCCTACTGAAAATCCAAATTTTCAGTCAATTCAGCTATCAGTTTCACCGATTTTGTGGTAATTATGCTTATCCCTAACTAGTAACTACACTATTATAGGTTCATAAAATCCCCATTGTATGTTCATAAAGTCATTATTATAGATTTATAAAATCATTACTACAAGTTCATGAAGTTATCTTTGGAGGTTCATAAAGTTACTATTACAAATTTATGAAGTTATTGCTATAGGTTCATAAAGTCATTATTATAGGTACATAAAGTCATTGTTGCAAGTTCGACACACAATTACTGAAATTAGGGGTGGGTACTTCGATTCGGTTTATCCGAACCGAACCGAATCGATCCGAACCGAGCTGAACTAGTAATAGAAAACCGAATGGTTCGAAATTTTGTAACCCGAATGGTTTAGTACCGAACCGAACCGAAACCAAACGGTTTGACAAAAACCAAACCGAACCGAATGCTATATATTTTTTTTAATAAATAATAATAATAATAATAATAATAATAATAATAATAATAATAATAATAATAATAAATTAATAATAATAATAATAATAATAATAATAATAATAATAATAATAATAAAGAAGTAAATCCAAGTTCCTTGATGCTTGCTCCGCCGTTCAGTTCTCATTCTGGTACTGAACCTTAAATTTTTTTATTTGATTTCTTTATAGATTGTTTTCTACATTGCACTTTTGTTGTTTGTCGCAATTGTTCTTTACCTCACAATTATATCTAACTTGAGTTATATTTACAATATTCAGTATTTTCCTTAGTTTCATGTTTTTCTATAAATTTAATGTGCTTTACAATCATTCTAATTTTGATTTCCAGTGCATTATAATTATTTTTTAGTACTGGAATATATTTCGAGTGCACTAGCAATGACAAATTGTGTCCAAAAATTAACTATATAGTAATTGACACTTGTTCTTTTAATATCAACTATACAGATAAATGATTATTCATCTTATCAATAAAAATATTCCAACTGAATATTTTTATTTGATGTTTCATGTTTGTACTCTTTAAACATTGGATTTGAAGTTTGAACTACGTGATTCATGTTTGTAATGTTTGAACTTTGAACTTTGGATTCTAATTTCTAAGTATTTGATGTTTTGGTAATTAGATTGCTATTAGTATGTGATGTTAGTATTTACTATTTAGTAGTATGTTTAAACTTTGAATTATTATTTTGTTATATAACGTTTATATTTTAGATGTGGATTATGTGAATAGGTATTGTTTGGTAGTATGTTTAGAAAATTATGAAATGTTGAAATTTGATGATCGTAATTCTCGTAAAGTCTTCAACCGAACCGAAGTCCGAACCGAATTAACTCCGAACCGAAACCAAACCGATTGAAACCGAACCGAAGCCGAACCGAACTATAATGTTAAACCGAATGGTTCAACTTTTCTAAAACTGAAAAACCGAAATCGAAACCGAAACCGAAAAAAACCAAACCGAAAATCGAAGTGCCCAGCCCTAACTGAAATGATATATTGAGAAAAAGAAAAAATGCCGGTTTTAGTCTATTATTAGTTATGCATAAATTATATAGACTCATTCAATGAATTATTACCCTATACAAAATTTCCTCGTTAATTATATTGAAAGTAATAGTTTCAATTCATTACTTATAAATTTTATTAGCATTAACAATTTATTTTAAAATTTCAAATTATTAAAGGACATATTAGTCATTTTGTAAACTTTTTCTAAATTCCCTCCATGAATCTCCACATATATATATATATATATATATATATATATATATATATATATATATATATATATATAGACACACACACACACTAACTACTCTTGCCGCAAAATCCTTGATAAATACTTGTCTATCTTGACTGATGAGGAATATGAGAAACAAGATATTACTTAGGATTGTAAATAGACCGAATTGTAAGTAGTTTGATATATTAGTTTCTTTGAAAAGAATATATTAGTTTATTATAATTTTCAATTCTATTGTATGTAAATTATTATTTTTGATATTTTATTGAGTTCATATCTTAATCGGTAATATATATATATATATATATATATATATATATATATATATATATATATATATATATATATATAGTGAAAGGTTCCCGTGCGGATGTGCGGTGGATTAATGTGCGTGAGATTTGTACTCAATGTGCGTGAGTGTTGTGCTTAATGTGCCTGAGATTTGTACTTAATGTGTGTGAATGTGTAAAATGCAGCAAAAAATATTGATGTCAGCTTCTTCCCCATCCCCAGTAGCCATTGCCCCATCCCTGATGATGATGATGCAAAAGCGGGCTATGGTGGTTAACAATTATGGGAATAATACAACAGAAATCCACACTTAGTTGCTGTGCAAATTTTACTGTGCGTGCGTCATCTATATAAACATTCAACTGCACTGAAGGTAGCTGATAATCCTAAATCCATGGCCAAATTGAAGGAAGAAGTAACAAGAAGCTTGGGCGTTAATGTGCGTGAGTTTCTGTTCTGCTTCCTTCTGAGCTCGTAATTATGAAATACTCACGCATATTAAACACAAATCTCACGCACATTAAACACAATACTCAGGCACATTAAGTACAAAACTCACGCATATTAACATGACGCACATTAAGTACAAATCTCAGGCACATTGAGTACAAATCTCACGCACATTAAGTATAAACCTCACGCACATTAATCCACCGCACATCCGCACGGGAAGCCACAAATGCACCTGATCCCTTCCCTATATATATATATATATATATATATATATATATATATATATATATATATATATATATATATAGAGAGAGAGAGAGAGAGAGAGAGAGAGAGAGAGAGAGAGAGAATCGCACTCACATGCGAATGCTTCGCCAAGGAGCGAAATAGGAATGGATTTTGTTCGTCCACGTGTCCAGATCTAATGGATGAGAAACACTGATTTATTAAAAAAGCGCGGTGGCATTTTCGTAAATAATTGAACATCAAAGTGCAAGTAAAATGTATTACAAGTGCATGTAAAATGTATTATAGGTGCAAGTAAAAATTTACACTGAGCATCAATACTAAGTGCACCTATAGTTATAAGTAGTTGCACCTATAGTTCTAAGTAGTTGCACACATAGTTATAAGTAGTTGCACCTAGGTGCATGAATGTTTGCGGGTGGTTTTCAGGGGTACTACTACCCGCTGAACTCAAATCAATGAATGTTAACAATGCAAAATTACATGCACTTATAGGTGTAAGTAGGTGCACCTATAGTTATAAGTAGTTGCACCTATAGTTATAAATAGTTGCACATATAGTTATAAGCACACCCAGATGCATAAATGTTTGCGGGAAGTGAATGCTAACAAGGCAAAATTACATGCACTTATAGGTGAAAGTAGGTGCACTTGTAAGTGATTTTACTTACACTTCGATGTTCAATTATTTACAAAAATGCCACCGCATTTTTTTAAGCTATTAGATCTGGACACGTGTCGCGTGCTGATTCGTTCACATATTCCTTCCTGGACACTTATTCGCACCTGAGTGCATCCCTATATATATATATATATATATATATATATATATAATTTAGTTATTAATATATTAAAATAACTATTTAAAAAAATTATTATGTAAGTGAAAAATAATACATTGTTGCTCGAGAAGGCGTTTCTATGTCAAAGTTGCGGAGAGTGGTTTGATAATTCTCCCTATTATCTTGTTGATTGTCTTCTTTCTAATTTAATGAATTAATTTCTTATTCTAAAAATAAAATATTTACCTTCAAAATCTAATAGTAAATATTCAAATGTTGTTTCCCATAGAATCTTCATTTCTAATCCATCTCAGAATTCTGCTCCATCAATAACATACAAGTTTATTCATAAGGAAATAATAATGAATATAATACATGGGAAAATCGCACTTTTGGTCCCTCAATTGTTCTCCAATCTGCAATGTGGTCCCTTACTGTCAATTTCATTCAATTGAGTCCTTCAAACATTTAAATCGTAGTCGATTTAGTCCTCCGATCAAATTTCTCTCAAACCAGGATTAAATCCATGGATAATTTGATAATTTCACAATCCACTAAGATTTAGTCCTCCAATTTCCTCCTCGTCGCCGCAAGAAACGAGAACCGCATAAGGAAGTGGTGGACCTGAGAGGCCTATTAACTCAATGCGCGCAGGCTATGGCGAACTACGACGGCCGGGAGTGACAGAGCTTCTGGCGAAGCTCAGACACCACTCTTCTCCGCGCGGCAACAGAATGGAGAGGCTGGCGTTTTACCTGGCCAACGCGCTCGAGGCGCGGCTCAACGGCGCCGGCACGACAATCTTCACCCTCCAATTCTCCAACAACATCTCGACGACGAATATCCTCAAAGCTTACCATATGTACATTAAAGCCAGCCCCCGTTCAAGAAAATCTCAAATATTTACGCGAATCATTACATCATGAAAATGGCGGCCGGAAAACACGCCCTGCACGTGATCGATTTCGGAGTTCTCTACGGTTACCAATGGCCGTGTATGATTCAAGGCCTCTCCAACCGCCCCGGCGGCTCCCCCAAGCTCCGGATCACCGGAATCGATCTCCCCTAGCCGGGGTTCAAGCCGGCGGAGAGAGTGGAGGCCACTGGAGCTAGGTTAAAGAAATACTGCAAGCAATTTAACGTCTCGTTTGAGTTCAAAGCCATAGCCAAGAGATGGGAAACCATAAAACTCGAAGATCTCAAGATCAGGAGGGACGAAGTTCTCGCCATGAACTGCCTATACCGTCTGGAGAACGTGTCGGACGAGACGGTGGTCCCCGACAGCCTGCGCGACATCGTCCTAGGTTTAATCAAACAAATCTGCCCCGACATCTTCATACACGGCGTCGGCAACGGCGCGTACAGCTCCCCATTCTTCACAACGCGGTTCCGGGAGGCCGTCTTCCACTTCTCCACCTTGTTCGACATGTTCGAGGTCGTCCGGGTGCTGGTGAGATTAAATCTTAGTGGGTTGTGAAATTACCAAATTATCCATGGATTTAACCCTGGTTTGAGAGAAATTTGACCGGAGGACTAAATCGACTACGATTTAAAGGTTTGAAGGACCCAATTGAATGAAATTGACAGTGAGGGACCACATTGCAGATTGGGGAACAATTGGGGGACCAAAAGTGCGATTTTCCCATAATACATTTATGATAAAAGTAAATGGAATTAGAAGAACCTTTTTCAAACTGGTCTGATATGTTGGCTAGGGCAGTCCGTTCTCAAACTGATCCGATATGTTGGCTTTCTTCAGTTTCCTCTTGTATTGAATATTTGATTGAAAAAAGTGATTTGTTGTTTCAAAAAAAAAAAAAAAAACAAACAAACAAAAACAAAGAAGAAGAACCTTTCTCTAATATAATTACAGTTAGCAAAATAAATTGGAGAGCCAAACTGCAAAATTAATGTTTATCTTCAATCATAAGTAATTTCTTGCTTGTTATTTTTTTTTTCTTAGATTCCTCATTAATCAAGACAGATAAGTATTTAGTAAGGATTTTACGATAAGAGTAGCGTATATATGAAGATTCATGGAGGGAATTTCTGAAAATTTTACAAAATAACAAATATATCTTTTAATAATTTGAAAATAAAAACAACTTGTTAATATTAACAAAATTTATAAGTAATGGATTGTGCAAATTTCAACATAATTAAAGGAGAAAATTGTATAGAATAATAATTCATCATGAACTAAGTCAACAATTTGATTTTTTTTTTTTAAAAAGAAAAAGTTAACAATTTATGTATAACTAATGAACTAAAATCGTTATTTTGCCTTGAAAAAATATATTAATATATGTGTTGTTTAAAATATTTTAGCATGTTATTTTTAAATTTATACAACAAATAGAGAATAATATATTTAAGGAATTATTGATCAATTGGTGTTACTGACCTATATTATTATTTTTATGAATCTAAATGTTCTCATAAGTTTTCAGGTTTATTTTTATGAATTTAGTCCATTATACCATGTGGTTTCCAGATCTTCTGGTATTCCGGCGACTAGACGCGTGTATGCGAACCTACTCATTACTCATTAGTTTAAGGCCGCGTGTATACGAAGTTACGAACTTAACAATACAATTGATGGGCAATTTGACTTTTCAATGAATTTCGATTTTAATTAATTCATTTTCTGAATTAATTTTTATTTTTTTTTTAGAAAATCTTAATTAGAGCTTTCCATTGATATATTTTTTTGAGAAGGAAAACTTAATTCATTGAATCAGAATGGAGAACGTTCACAAGAAAAGATGGAGGGGAGTCCAGCCACTCCCCGCAACCTGACATAGAAAAGGCCTCCCTAGCAACATAGTGGGCGGCACAATTCGCAGATCGCTTAACAAAATTGAATTCGACATCCCCAATCTCGGATGCTAAATCCTTTACATTTTCTACTAAAAACCAAATGCCGAATTAAAAGACGAGGAATGAATAGCATTGTACACAATTTGTGAGTTCATTTCTACATCCACGGCCCCTAACCCCGTACCCTTGAGCCAACTTAGGGCTTCCCAAACGCACAAGGCCTCAACTTCCTTGACCAAGTAATTCCCAGTTGCAAGCACGTTCTTCGCCGCCATGAACCTCCCACGGTCATCACGTAGTACCCAACCCAACCCCATCCGGCTCTTGCCTTGCCGCACGGAAGCATCGGTATTCAACTTAATTCTGCCAGCTTGCGGTTTCCTCCACTGCTCGACGTTCAGCGACACCCCAGACACTACTGCAACCTCATTCGCACAACGCCACCCTTCCAGAAAATCAAGAGCCCACTGCACCATCATGGCCGAGTTATACGCAACCCCTTTCCAGACATTTTCATTTCTGCTTGACCACATTCCCCAACATACCATCACAAACCTTGGTAAGGAATCAGCATCCAACTTACTAACACACCAAAAAAACCAGTCAAAGATGTTGTTACCTACATAAGTATTTAGGTGCGGCACACCCAATAAATTCCATACACGCCTCGCCTCGGTGCAATTGACAAAAAGATGGATCGCAGATTCCGCAGCCGACCTGCACATATGACAATCGAGTGAACAGGCTACCCTCTTGGAGATCAACGCATCACGCGTAGGGAGATACGCAGATCCCAACTGTCAACAAAAACATTTCACCTTGGGGGAACATATAGGCTCCTATACTTGACCACGGCCGAACATCAGTAACAACCACAGTAATACGCTTATAGCAAGACTTTACTAAATACGCCCCTTTTTTATCCCAATACCAAGACCATTGGTCACAAGGCCTTCGCCTACTAACTGGAATATTCAAGATCAAGTTAGCATCACGGGAGTTAAAAATGTCACTAACACATTCTACATCCCAACCCGTACCTTGTTCGTTTAAAAGAGACGAGACCCGAGCTTCATGGACAGACTGGTGCAGCTCCGTTTCAACATAAGGATTCTGGTCATCAGGCAACCAAGGATCCAAGCCAATGATCGTGTCAGCCCCATTACCCACCACCCTTCTCTCAACATCCCTTGTACCGCCAATATACCCTTCCAAATGTAAGAGGGATTACTACCCTCCGTTGCATCAAAGAAACCACACCTCGGATAGTAACGTGCTTTGTAAACACGGGCAACCAAAGACATAGGCCTTGTAACCAGCCGCCAAGCTTGCTTCCCAAGCAACGCTTTGTTCATCTCATGCAGCCTCCGATAACCCAATCCACCACAAGTTTTCGGCAAACACAACCCCTCCCAAGAGCGCCACCGGATGCCACGGCCACTTCCTACGTTACCAGTCCACCAATACTGATTCATTATCGTCTCAATCTCACGACACAAACCCAGGGGCAAGAAAAAGATCATCCTTGCATAAGTGGGCATTGCCTGGATCACGTTCTTCAACAATACCTCCCTACCCTCTCTTGATAGGAATTTAGCATTCCAAGACCGAATTCTTGCCAGAATTCGAACCTTGATGAATCCCAAAATCTCCTTCTTCCGTTTGCCAACGAGGGAGGGCAAACCCAAGTACCTTCCGCTGGTTACCCCTTCTTCAACTCCCAAAATCTCCACTACCTCATTCCGCACACTTTGCTGAACATTAGGACTAAAACACGCAGGAGACTTATCATAGTTAATGTACTGGCCAGAAGCCTTAGAATAAGTATCCAGAACATACCTCATCTGCACACTCTCACTCAGATTCGCGCGATGGAGCAAGAAGCAGTCATCTGCGAATAGAAGGTGAGAGATCGCTGGGGCACCCCGGGCAACCGTGACGCCATGCAACACACCCCCAACCATTCTCTTCTCCAGCAAAGCACTGAGCCCTTCCGTTACAAAGAGAAACAAATAGGGCGATAGCGGATCCCCCTGACGGAGACCCCTACCCGGTATTATGGGCCATAATTGCCGCTGCTCATGTAGTACACTACACCGCACAGATGTAACCGTTTCCATCATAATATCCACCCAATGCCTGGCAAACCCCAATTTCAACATTACAGCTTCCAAAAACAACCACTCTACCCTATCATATGCCTTAGACATATCCAATTTCAACGCAACCACACCATCTCGACCTTGAGTTTTCCGTTTCAAATAGTGGTGCACCTCATATGCTAACATGATATTGTCCGAGATTAGCCTCCCTGGTATAAAAGCGCTTTGTGCACTGGAGATCAGTTTATGCAGCATGTCCTTTAACCTGTTAGCGCACACCTTCGCCGTTATTTTGTAGACCACGTTGCACAAAGCTATAGGGCGGAGATCCTTCATAATCACCGGGCAAGACTTCTTAGGGACCAACACAATGAACGTATCAGTTGCCTTTTGAGGGAGCTTCGCAGAGTCAAGAAACTGCTTACAAAAAGACCAGACCTCCCCGCCCACTATATCCCAGTAGTGTTGAAAAAACCCGGGCCGAAACCATCTGGTCCAGGGGATTTATCCGGATGCATTTGAAACGCCGCAGACCGCACCTCTTCCATATTTAGCGACCGTAGTAAACCTGCATTATCCCTATCGGTAACCCTTTTAGAAACAACATCGATAACCTCCTGCATGTCCCCATAATCATGTGAGAACAACTCCTCAAAATAGGCCACCATCAGACCACCCAAGCCTTCCTCATCTTCCACCCAATTACCCTCATCATCCCGCAGCCTAACCACCTTATTCCTTCGTCGCCGGGCCTTCACAAAATTATGGAAGAACTTGTTAAACATCACCCCCCTTATACCAATGCTCTTTGGCCCGCTGCTTCCAATACATTCTCTGTTGTTCAAGCAAGAATAAAAGCTCCTTTTGTGCAGCAGCATAACCACTCACCCCGATCCCATCACGTCGTAAACTCAACCTATCCATCTGATGCTTACAACAATCTATCTTTTGCTGGAAATCCTTATTGTAAAGACGACCCCATTGGCCAATATCAGTGGCACACATTTCAACCCTAGAAACAGTATCCAAACCTGGGGACCGGTTCTAACTGTGCACAACAATTCCCCTGCAGGTGTCCTCCCGAAGCCACATATTGTCAAAACAAAACCTTGACCGTCTTCTTACTCCGGGCAAAGCAATGGGCGTTACCATCAGAGGCGAATGATCACTATAAGGTACTATCAAAGACTGTGCCCTAACCCCCTCAAACAGAATGAGCCAATCCACAGACGCTAGGACACGATCCAACTTTTCTTCCACCATACGGTCAGTTCCCCGTGATTTCACCCACGTAAACTGGTTCCCACTAAAAGGAACATCCTGCAGCCCACAATCATCAACTGCCGCTTTAAAGCCATTAATCATCCACTCTGGGTGTGGCATAAAATTACCTGAAGTTACATAAAATTTAGAGTTAATTCTCAAAATAATCCTCCGACTATGTCCTTTTCTCAAATTGGTTCATTGACTTTTAATTGCACTCAAAGTAGTCTTCCGACTATAAATTTTAAGTTAAAATATCATCCGTTATTCTTAGTCTGAGGCATTTAGTCAATAATTCACTTTATTTCTCAAACGCTATAAGTTTTCTTTTTCAATAACAAATGAAAATCTTATTGTTAGTTGGTTTTGTTATAGACTTGTGACTTTTCTCGAAGGTTGGGGTTTTTTCCTATTTTTGCATTTTTTCATTGTGTTTTGCAATAAATCCTTTCTTTACAAAAAATCTTTATAAAAACAACAATGAAATCATTTTAATTTGTTTTTATTACAAATTTTAAAATATTGATTGTAATTTGACACATAAATACCTTAGTTTGAAAACTGAATTGGATTACACATCAACGATTTTTAACTAATTATCTTATGGTATAGATATCCTACAAAAGGACTCAATTGCACTATTTTTGTAGGTTCAAATATGCATTTGGAGCTTAGTTTAATGGTTTAATTGTTACTTTGATGAAAGTTTAAGGCTTATTTGACCATTATCTCTTAATTTAAATAAATTTAAAATACATACTTTAACATATAAAAACTATTGGAAAAAAATGATCAAATATGCCCTTACACTTTATACGAAAAATTATTTAAGCATTCGAACTTTTAAAAGTTACAATTAAGCCATTGAACATGTCATTTTTGTGTGTTGAAGCCCCAAATCCAATTAATAATGACTTGTAATAGCATATCACTAGGTTTCAGAGAGACTCCGATGATTAAATTCGGTGACCGGCAACTAACGAACGGTTGCTGGTTGCCTTTGAAGAAGGCGACCAGTAGGTCGCTTTCTTTGGTGAAAAAAGTGAACAGATTGTTGGCTTCTCTGATGAAGAAGGTGACCACTAATCGGCTTATGCTCTGAGAAGGCAACATAGATGTTCATCTTCTTCTCATCGAGTCGTCAGAGAAGGCTACCTTATGACCACCTTATTTTCATAGGAGAAAGCGAGCATCTAAGTTGCCTTCTTTAAAGGCAATCGACAATCGACAACCATTCGTGAACCCCACCCGATTCCTGCTCTTATCGTTGTTGGGGAAAGAAAAACTTTCCCCATTCCTATCTTCCCTTTCCTTAGTTTGGCTAACCAAACTATTACCTTTATCAATATTCAAGTACAATAAATATAAATATTGAGTTCTTAAGTATAAAATAAAATACTTAAATCTTCATTAAATCCTCAATAACAATTGAAATTTCAATATAAAATGTGAATAATATTCATTCAAATGAAAACACAAATAGGCAATTACAAAATGCTTACACATTTAATATCAAAATACAATACAAATAATCTTTATAATAGTAGTAGCAATATAATAATAATAATAATAATAATAATAATAATAATAATAATAATAATAATAATAATAATAATAATAATAATATAAAATAATAATAATAATAATAATAATAGTCAGCTTTTCAGTTTTTTTTTTGTTTGTTTTTTTTTTTTAATTTCCTTTTATATATTTTGTTTTGTTTTGTTTTGTTTTTGTTTTTTGTTTTTTTTCAATTTTCTATTTCCTCATATTTTCTCTTATCTAATCACACTTACAAAACTCCTCAAAAACCACACAAAAAACTTACTATTGAGGATGCCTTAACGGCACCGTTATTTCAGACGCGCAAAACTGGGTCGTTTTGGACTTGGGTCCACCTTGCAAGGTGGACCGGGGTCCATGACATATCAATTGGGCATTTTATTGTGGACCACGGTCCATAATGTATTGTAGTCCAGACATCAAAACGGTGCCGTTTCTTTTAATGAAAAGAAACGGCACCAGTTTCTCACCATTCCACGCCGTTCCACAAAAAATAACTCTGTTTGTCAGTTTCATTTTATATACACTGCACTTTCATTTCAACACAACTACAATTTCATTTCGATATAACTATAATTTCATTTGACATTATAAACTCAAATATGTGAAACTGTTATTTAGTTTCATTTTATATACACTATACTTTCATTACAACACAACTACATTATCATTTCAATATAACTACAGTTTCATTGGACAATATACACTCAAATATTTGAAATTGCTATTCAGTTTTATTTTATATACACTGCAGTTTCATTTCAACAAAACTACAGTTTCATTTCGATATAACTACAGTTTCATTCGACATTATACATCAAATATGTGAAACTGTTATTCAATTTCATTTTATATACACAAATACACTATAGTTTAATAACAACACAACTATAGTATCATTTTGATATAACTATAGTTTCACTGGACAATATACACTCAAATATGTGAAACTGTTATTCAGTTTACTTTTATATACATTGCAGTTTCATTTCAACACAACTACAATTTCATTTCAATTCAATTGCTGTTTCATTTGGGCTCTGTTTGGCAAACCTAGCTGAAAAGCTATAAGCTAGTAGCTGAAAGCTGAAAAACTATAAGCTCGGAGCTGAAAATTGAAGAGCTGTTAAGCTAGCTGTTATGATTGAAAGTTGATAGTGTAAATTCCACGTAGAGCGGTCAAGATAAAGATACGATCAAGTCAAAAGCAAGTAAAGTCTTTTATTGATCGGTAAAGGACTTAATACAATCTAAAAGGGCTACTCCGAGGGCCGACTGATTGCGGTCGGGTAGCTTTGTAAATAGCCTATCGATCGTCTCAAAAAGTCCCTCACACTACAGCCGCCGTGGCTAGGCCGGAGACACAATTCCGGCCGGCCGGCATGTAACCCACGTAGCACCCACGTGTCTTCACCCAGCGAGCCCTGCCTGTCATCGTGTAACGTTGCCACATGCTTCTTCTCGAATCTCTCGTTCAAGGGCCATCAACCGGGTGTTGAAGACATCGATCAGGAAATACGCCAGTCGGGCCCGACCGGCTTCCTTCAGGAATGTCCGACCTGTAAACCTGCACGAACAACAAGAAAAGACGTGGCATGCCAGTCGGGATATATCCTACCAAAAGTGTTTGGTAAAATTAGCTTTTTCATAAGCTGATAAATGTAAAAAGACTAAAAAAGGACATTTTCATAAAATTGAAATTAGTTTGTTTACATATTAAAATTTAACATTTTATCTTTAAAAAAAATTAACATTTTGAAATAAAACTATTAGCATAATTATGATCTAGCATCTCATAATGAAGTAGCAATATTGTCGCAAATCTCATAATAATAATAATAATAATAATAATAATAATAATAATAATAATAATAATAATAATAATAATAATAATAATATTTGCGGTGAAAGTTGCGGATAAAGGAGAAAAGAAAAAGATTTTAATTGGGAAGGGTAAATTATGTCATTTCTTTAAAATAATAAGGATAAAGATGGAAAAAAATTAGGAAGCTAAGAGCTTATTTTGAAACGCTACCTAAGGTATCGTTCCAAAATAAGCTCTTATTTTAAGCTAGGGGCTTATTTTAGGAACATTACCAAACAGAGCTTATAACTTATTAGTAGCTTAAAATAAGTTATAAGCTCCTAAATAAGCTCTGCCAAACAGAGCCTTGATAATATAAAAACAATATGTGAGACAGTTTCATTTTAGATACACTATAATTTAATTTTATAATTAACACACCTAAACTACGCGCTCTGTTAAATTGTTATTTTTGTTATATTATATTATATATTATTATTATTATTATTATTATTATTATTATTATTATTATTATATTATATTATATTATTTTTGTATTTCTCAAAATTTACAAAGTTAGATAGGCATCAGCAATCTATATCTATATATCTATATATATATAAAAGTAAAATCCTCCTACCAAGTTTTCCCCCCAAAACTTAGTGGCATTTTTGTAATAATAATAATAATAATAATAATAATAATAATAATAATAATAATAATAATAATAATAATAATAATGTTATTACCTCAACATTACCTTAAATAAATAAATTATTATTCTTTCCTTTTGAATTAGTATTTTCTACCTATAAATACAAACTTATAATTCTTCTAATCTCTAGCCTCCCCCATCAATCAAAGAATCTCAGACTTATTTTCCTGCTTTCTTTTCGTATGATTTTTTTTTATATTTTTTTAACTATATTCTCCAGTACTTCAATAGGTTTTGCAGGTTATATCGTCTGGTATGAGCTTGAAGATACGTAAGGATGCTCTGCTTCAACAAAAGAAAATTGAGGAGGAAGAGCCTTGGTAATAGAACCCTAATGGTTTAGTTTTTATGAAAGATTGTAGAGATACGATCGAGAATAATAATGACGGTAAAATCAGATCTTCAACTTCACAATGATATATATATTTTAAGAGTCTACATTAAAAATATATAAGAGAGAACATACATGTTTATTAGATGTGTGAAAACTCTAATATTGTGAGTTGATATAATGATTGTAGGTATTTGGAGTGGTGATGAAGCAAAGAAGAAGAATGATTTGCCATGCAAGACAAATAAGGATTGTGTAGCTCCCTATCCTTTGAGTGCTTGCTATTGTGACCATCTTGATATTTTCTTTTTCTTTTTTAATTTAGTACACGACTGATGTATGATGCAATGCTATAGTTTGTTAAATACAAAGAATGCAGTCATCTCAAATCTATTTCGTTTCCCCCACATTGTACTATGTCGTATATCATGGTTGGATGATTAGAGTAAAATTATTGGTACAAGTTTTTTTTTTTTTTTTTTTTTTTTTTTTTTTTTTTTTTTTAAGGTTTCCTAGAATAAATAAATAAAAAAAATAAAAGCAGGGTGATTGACAGTTAGCAGCCACCCAATGCTTTCGGAGTTGTCCTTTTTAACTTTTAAGAAAAGAGTTGTACTATATAGACTCACTGCTGTTAGTACAATATTATTAGTAATTAATGTATAATATTATTAGTACAAAATCAATTTTACATGCCTTAATAATTAATTATTAATATTATTGCCTAATAATTATGTATTGTCACCTTTTCCGGTGTAATTATTATGGTAATTTACATACATATATATTTTTATACTTAATATATAATATGATTGGCACAAAATAGATTATACTTACCATAATATATAGATTATTTTTTAATATAATTTCCTAATTTTTATTAAGGGTAATTATTCTCATAATTTTTCTTTCATTATTTTGTGTAATTATTATGGTAACTTTATGGTAATCTATTTAAATATATAGGGTGATTTAATTTAAATAATTTAATTTAAAATACTATACTATAATAACGAATTATTATTACTATAATAATTACTATAATAATAATAATAATAATAATAATAATAATAATAATAATAATATTAGCAGTAGAAAAAAAAAGAAATGAAAACGGGATTCAGTTAATAATAATAATAATAATAATAATAATAATAATAATAATAATAATAATAATAATAATAATAATAATAGCAATAATAATAATAATAATAATAGTAATAATAAGGTTAATTAGCAGTAAAAAATGAAAATATAAAAGGAGAGTAATACTAATAATTTGTTAGGAGTAAAAGTAGGAAAAATAGAAAAGGAAATGAAACTAAAATAAATGTACAATAATTTTGGATATAAATTATTAGCTTAAAAAGGAAAATATAAAAGGAGATTAATACTAATAATTTGTTAACAGTAAAAAACATAGAAAAGGAAACCAAATTAACTAAAAAGGAAAATGATACCAAAAATTCACTAATTAATAATAATTTAAATTTCTATAATTTCTATAATCAATACGGAACTAATTATATGTAGAGGATAAATAATTATTGAGTAAGTAATTATTTAGATAAGTGCTGACATATTTTATTTTATGGAGTAAGTGCTGACATATTTTATTTTATGGAAATATATTTTTTTCATTATTTAGCCAGCATAATATAAGTTAAATATAAATAGTAATTATATGGAAAGGATTGTCACTAATTATGGAGAGGATTGCCAGCCAGAATAATATGGGTTAAATAAAAATTGGAGCGTAATCAATAGGTAAATAATGGCATATTAATTGGATTGCCAGCCACCACAATAGGGTAATGAATAATAATAATAATAATAATAATAATAATAATAATAATAATAATAATAATAATAATAATAAATGATATTACAAAAATGTCCCTACGTTTTGGGGGAAAAATTTTTATGTCAACCATTTTGCTTTAATATATATAGAGATAGAGATAGAGATATAGAGATAATGATATGCGTCTGATTAGAGTTTATATTTATTCATACAAATATTAGAATTTACATTTTTATTGATTTTTAAGTACAATTCTCTTAATTATTATTATTCATATTTTTAGAATTATAATATATATGAAATACAATTTGGAATAAATCAATTTAATTCTATAAATTTTTTCTATAAATTTATCTAAATATGTACATTATTAGAGATTATATTAACCATACAATATTTAAAATTTAATTTTGTATGTTATGAAAATAGGTACTTGACCAAATATATAAAAATCCAACTATATTATTATATTGTACATTTTAACATCTTTTTATTTTTTTTATTTTAATTTTAAATTCATAACAACAAAAAATTTTCCCGGTAAAACACTATATTTTACAAAATACAATTTGATAAATATCATAAATTAATTAGTACAATATTATTTATGTTTATAATAATTAAGGAAAAAAAAATAATTCAAATATGGGAACCAATGATTTGAAAATGAAATTAATATATAGTTACAAATAAATATAGCATGATTACAATTACTTTAATTAGTTTTAATTACCTTAATGATATGACTTTTCTTTATCAGTTTTTTTATGGAGACTAAGGGAGTGTTTGAGTTGGTGATTTTTTTTTTTAAATACTTACTAATAAAAAATAATTTTAAAATATTTTTTTAATCCCTCATAACATGTGTAAATCTTATATTTTTTAAAAAAATACAATTTGATAAATATCATAAATTAATTAGTACAATATTATTTCTGTTTATAAATTATAATAATTAAAAACATATTGAAATATGTGAACCAATGATTTCAAAATGAAATTAATATACAGTTACAAATAAATATAGCATGATTAGATTTACTTTAATTAGTTTTAATTTCCTTAATGAAATGACTTTTCTTTATCAATTTTTGATGGGAGGCTAAGGAAGTGTTTGGATTAGTGCAAAATATTTTAAAATAAAATGCATACTAATAAAAATAATTTAAAATATTTTTTAACCCCTCATAACATGTGTAAATGTTATATTTTTTTAAAAAATACAATTTGATAAATATCATAATTTTTGTTTATAATATTTAAAGAAAAAAAAATAATTCAAATATGTGAACCAAATATTTCAAAATAAACTTAATATAGAGTTACAAATAAATGTAGCATGATTAGATTTATTTTAATTAGTTTTAATTTTCTTAATGAAATGACTTTTCTTTATCCGTTTTTGATGGGGGGCTAAGGGAGTGTTTGGATTGCTGGAAAATATTTTTAAATAAAAATGCACACTAATAAAAAATAATTTAAAATATTTTTTAATCCCTCATAACATGTGTAAATGTTTTTTTTTTAAATACAATTTGATAAATATCATAATTTTTGTTTATAATAGTTGAAAAAAAAAAAAATAATTCAAAGATGTTAACCACTGATTTCAAAATGAAATTAATATACAGTTACAAATAAATATAGCATGATTAGATTTACTTTAATTAGTTTTAATTTTCTTAATGAAACAACTTTTATTTTTCATTTTTTTTAATTATAGACTAATGGAGTGTTTGGGTTGCTGAAAAATATTTTAAAAATAAAATTACTTACTAATAAAAATAATTCTAAAATATTTTTTAATCCCTAAACATGAGAAAATTTTATATTTAAAAAAAAATACAACTTGCTAAATATCATAAATTAATTATTGCAATATCATTTATGTTTACAACGAGAATAATTAAAGAAAAAATAAATAAATCAAATATGTGCACCAATGATCATAAATAAATTAATTATTGCAATATCATTTATGCTTTGGCCTGGAGATTTAAAGTTGCTCACCTTTGGTTAATAAGGATGGATGTGTCCCTTCCACTCAACCACAAGCTCCAGGTTCTTAGTGAAATGACTTTAATAAAAGTAAAATCCTCATTTACAACATTTCAGCCCAAATTAACATGAATATTAATTAATTAGTAAAAAAATAATAAAGCTTAATTGGTAACAAAATTTTATATAAAAATTAACTAATATCTAATGAATTGTTACCACAGATTAAAGTCAATATGTACATAAAAATAGAAAATGGTTACCAAATTATGAGAATAATTAAATTATTATAATTGTGAAAATAATGGATACAAATTCTGCGTAACAAATGAGAAAATTCGTTCGAAATTTGCGTAATTTTATAAAGAAATAATAATTTATTAATTATTATTTACTTTATACTATTAATAAAAGTAAAATTCGCATCTTCAACATTTCCGCCCATATTAATGTGAATATTAATTAATTGATAAAAAAAATTAATAAAGCTTAATTGGTAACAAAATTTTATATGAAAATTAACCAATATCTAATGAATTTTTATCACAAATTAAAGTCAACTTAAAAAAGAAAAATGGTTATTAAATTCTGAGAATAATTAAACCATTATAATTGTAAGAATAACAGAAACAAATTCTACGTAATAAATGAGAAAATCCATTTGAAATTTTATGTAATTTTATAAGGAAATAATAATTTATTAATTATTATTGACACCAATCTATATTTATACTATTAATAAAAGTAAAATCTTCAATTAAAATGTCTTTCACCCTTCTGATACGAGATTGCCCTTCAAGTTCTAACGAAAACAACTCATGTTGATGCTCGCATATGCCACGACTATCAACAAAAGTCAGGGTCAAACACTAACTCACGTTGAGTTATTACTGAAAAAATCAGTCTTTAATCACGGTTAATTGTATGTGACTTTTTCCCGAGTCACCCATCCTGATGGTTTGGTGATTTTAACTCTAGACGAGGATGAATAAAATTGTGTTACTACTACCAATGTTGTCTACAAAGAGATTTTCAATAATGTATAATTCAAGTCATTGATATTATGGTTTTTTATATATAAAGATGACAAAATTGTTATATATCTACATAGAAAATATATCTTCCGTATAAATAATTTCTATAACTGAATTGCTAGACAACGAGCTAATTAGCCCAATTAATACAAATTTTAAACACTGATATATAAAATCTCTAAAGTTGCAGCACCGAATGCGTATATCTACACGTTAGCTATTAATTGGGCAATTATTTACTCAAATTCAAGCATTGATAACATCAGAAAACATAATCGGTGCAACTCAATTCTTCAATTATATTATATAATATTCGATGTTATAATTTATACAATTGTATATCGATCTAAATATTTATAAAATATTATAACAAATTCATTCCGTGCAACGCACGGGCGCAAATACTAGTTCAGCAAATAGCAATGCCGTTGCAATTCGGAGTAATATATTAACAATTACATTACCGTGTTTATCTCGTCGTTAACTCTACGCTGTTTTCTGTTCTGTACTAAATCAACCAGATCTCTTTGAACACCCTTTCCCTTAATCATTAATTCCGGCTATTATCCACTTACCTCCGGCGGAACCCTTGTTTTTCCCTCTCGGATTCTTATCGCTTTTCTTGCAAGTAGAAATTTGGGGAGGGTTTTCAATTTCATCGTCTCGAAAACCCTAAAATCCTTTGATTTCTTGAAATTAATTGGTTTTTAATCTCAATCTTTAGCTCAATCGAGTCTTCGCATGATCAAACCCAGATTTTATATCCATTCACGCGATCTGCGATTCAGTGATCACAAAGAAAACCTTAATTAGGGGCTATGGATATTGATGGAAGCAAGCGAATTTTCCGGCGGCTTGGCCCTTCACAAGGCGATAACGGTAGTAGTAAACAGCAGCAGAAAGTTTGCTTCCATTGGCGAGCTGGTCGGTGCGATAGATTTCCGTGCCCGTTCTTGCACAGGGAACTGGCTGCGCCGCCGCCTCAGGCACAAGGCTCATTGACTAACGGTACGGCGTCGTCGAAGCGCTCTCATGGCTACTCCGATGATTACCGGGGCGGGCCGCGGAGGAATACGAATTTTAATAACAATTGGGGTCGAACGCCGGCTCATGGCGGCGGCAACAACGCTAGAGCTGTGACGAAAACGGAGAAAATTTGTGCGTATTGGCTTCAAGGGAGCTGTAAATTCGGCGATAGCTGCCGGTTTTTGCATTCCTGGACCACGGGGAACTGCTTTTCGTTGTTGACAACACTTGAAGGCCACCAAAAGGTGTTGAAACCAATGCTTTATCCTTAATTGATAAATTAATGACATTGTGTACATTACTGTTTTACCTTAGTAAAGTTGTACCTATTCATAGCAATACTGATTTTATTTCAGTACAATCTATGTGTTTGTCCCTGGTTTAATGAATTCAAGCTTTGTTGTTTGTTTGTTTATTGAAAGGGTTTATTTTTCATTGATGTTAGTGTCGATGCTGGTGGTCTAATTCGAAGTTTTTTGCAACAGGTTGTTAGTGGAATTGCTTTACCATCTGGCTCAGACAAGCTCTATTCAGGAAGTTCTGATAAGACCGTGAGAGTATGGGATTGCCAATCAGGGCAGGTTGTTATATTTTTCTTTCCCATGTCTTCAAATTGTTCACATGATGCTGCAAAATGGTGAATTAGAAAAGTGTTCTTTTGATTGATTTCTTGCAATGTGGACTTTGTGCTTTTGTTTATATGACTCAGAAAGAACTACTATGCTGCTGAAATTCATTTTGTATCGATATCTGACACTCTTGCTTCACATAAAAGGATGCAAATTGTCAAAGAGTTGTTTGGTTTTGACAAACTAGTCTTAAATTCTTACTGAACTTAAAACTTTTAACTCAAAAAGTATAAACCTTGAAGAAGTCATTTTTAATGCCCCTACATATTTTGCAAATTATGTGTGAGTAATCAATTAATTTCTTTCTTTTGGTTTTTCTTGTTTTTTTACAGTGTGCAGGGGCTGTCAATCTAAATGGTGAAGTAGGTTGTATGCTAAGTGAAGGGCCATGGATATTTGTTGGCCTTACAAATCTTGTCAAGGTAAGGCTTAGTGTGTAAACTGGTCATTCTAACTGCATGTTGTAAAAATTGAAGGTTACAATCAAAAGTGAAATTTAAGGTTAACGTGTTACCATTCTCTACGTATTTTACAGGCGTGGAATGCTCAAACAGCAGCAGACCTTAATTTAACTGGTCCAGTTGGGCAAGTTTATTCCCTTGTTGTGGGTAATGATATGCTCTTTGCTGGTACAAAGGTAATTTGTGTATGATTAGGTTTTAAGATCCAGTCTCACATTGGCATTTCTTTCTCATAATGTAAACAAGAACTACAATGTTGCTGCAGGATGGGATATTAGCATGGAAATTTAATGTGGCCACCAACTGTTTTGAGCCAGCTGCATCACTCAAGGGTCACTCTCATCATGTTGTGTCACTGGTTGTAGGAGCCAATAGACTGTATTCTGGTTCCATGGATAACACTATAAGAGTATGTTATCTCTGATTTGTTATGACCGAGCTTTTAGAGTACTTTTGCTGTGCTAACTTTTTCATAGAGCACAGCATCTCTTATTTTTCTTTATTTATTTATTTTGACTGTTACTTATCTGTTTTCAGGTATGGAGCCTTGAAACTTTGCAGTGCCTACAGATTTTGACCGATCACACCAGCGTTGTGATGTCGTTTCTTTGTTGGGACCAATTTCTTTTATCATGTTCTTTGGACAAAACAGTAAAAGTCTGGGTTGCTAACGAGAGCGGGAACTTGGAAGTGACGTACACCCACCAGGAAGAACATGTAGGCTTTAATAATTTCTATTCTTTATGATTGTTCTGATCCGTCTACTTAATTGCATTGACCTTTCATGCACAGTTAGTTCTCATTAAAGTGTCAACTCTATAGCATTTATCTACTAGTATAGATAATTTAAATACTGAGAATTCCATTTCAGGCAGAGTACACAATGTGCTATATTTGCCTAGATTTCCAAAGAAAAGTAATAAGAGTAATAACAGTAACACTAGTGTAATAGATACATAATAGGGAGGAATCTGATGACTCTGCGCTGTCTCTTTAGTCAACTCACAAACAGAGACATTTTTGTTGGTAAATCTGGACTAAGTTTTTAGATTTTCACCCTGGATTGATAGTCTGTTCTTTATGGTTGGTGTTAGAAATATTCACTTGAAGTTTTGTCTTTGTTCTTCTGCCAATAAACTGCTCTTTTATTTTGTGCAACTCAATGAATTGCATCTTATTTGTTCTTTCACAGAATGAATAAATTTCATATTACAACATCCATTTTCTTTTAGTAGTTAATAGAAAAGAACTTTTTATATGGAGTAATTATCTTTGTGATTGTGAATTTAATGCATGGATCTATTGATAGGGAGTGCTAGCCCTGTGTGGAATGCATGATGCAGAGGCCAAGCCGGTACTGCTTTGCTCTTGCAATGACAATACAGTTCGTGTGTATGATCTTCCATCGTAAGTTTTTGAAGTAGACTTCTTGTGATATCTGTTTCCTTGATTCTTGTTTCCCTCATTACTTTATTTAACATATGTTTTTTAAAAATGTTGTAGCTTTTCTGAGAGGGGGAAGATCTTCTCCAAAGAGGCAATACGTTGCATAGAGATTGGCCCTGGTGGTTTGTTTTTCACGGGTGACGAATCAGGTCAAGTACGAGTGTGGAAGTGGTTGGCTGAAACGACTACAGCAGCAGCATAAGGGGCAACTAAATTCATTTACCGTAACGTATTTCTATTGTTATGGTCTGTATATTTTCCCCCTTCACTCATTTATGAGCTCATGAAGAAGGCATAAGATAAGGAATAGCAGTTTTGATCTGTTAGCGATGGCAGTCGTTAGCTTGTTTTGTGTAGGCGGCTCCTTCTCCTTGTACCTGTTCCGAGGAAAGGTTGGGGAGTATAAGAGTGTATTTCTCCTGTTCTTTCCTTAAATCTAGAAATAATATGGTATTCTTGTAATTTTCGAATGAGGCTCTTATTAATGTCTCTGATATACGACCCCAGATTACATTTCCTGAATTATTTTGATATTGAGGATGTTGTAACTCTTCATTTCATTGCTTAAGAGCTTTCTCTGCTCCCTGTGGCTGTGATTAGTGATAGTGCAAGTGAAATTCCTGTTTTCTACTCTTCTTCAAAAAATTGCACATTTCTGTTAATGGTGTACTGCACTCCTGTAATCATCAGATGCTTATTCTTCTCATTTATGAGCTTAATATAAATTCTGTACACAAAACTGAAGAGCTAATCTTCCCATAAAAGGCAATATTTCTCGCCCGGCACCACAACCTAGCCCGAGCATTGTAAAGCGGGTAAATTTATAGTAGACTCATTAAGTGAGAGGACCAATGTTTGGTACATGTTCGAGACTTTTATACCCTGGTCTGATAGGATTGTAGAGGGATAAATTAGTAAATTATTACAAATTATACCGTGCATTAGGACCCACAATGCATTGTGCGCCCTGACCCAAAACGACGTCGTTTTGTACCTTTTCGCGTGTTTGCTGTTAACTCCTTAAAAAAAAAAATCATGTTTCGAATGTACAGAATTGTATAATAGAATACACAGAATTTTATACCTGAAAACACAAAATTTTATAACTGAATACACATAATTTTTCTTGAAAGGATAACACATAATCTAACATAATGCATAATATACATAAACTCTTAACATAATACACATAAACTCTTAGGGGGCGTTTGGTTCAGGTTATATAAGATAACCAAGGTTATATTTGCTTGGTAATGTAAGATTCCCATGTTTGGTTTAGGTTATATAACTTTTTCAGGGAATGTCAGATGACCTCCGCATTAAGTTTTTAGCTATTGGAAGGGAATGTGAGATACCTTCCAATTTCTTAGGTAATCTCACATTCCCTTGTCTTATTACTAATGTTGGGCTTTGTATTTTTTAATCAATTTATCTTATTATTGTTATCTTAGTTTTAAACCAAACATAAGAATCTAACATTCCCAGCAATCTAACATTTCCTAAGGTAATCTAACATTTCGTGAACCAAACGCCCCCTTAACTCTTAAAAAAAAAAATCTATGTTTCGAATGTACAGAATTATATAATAGAATGTACAGAATTTTATACCTGGAAACACAGAATTTTATAACTGAAAATTCCCATGTTTCGAATGTACATAATTATATAATAAATGCACAAAATTTTATACACGAAATTAACAAAACGACATCGTTTTGGAAGGTGCGGATGCTATGTGCGCCCTGGTGCACGGTATAACGATTGGTAAATTGTAGGAGTTGTTATATATCATGGACCCTGTAGAAGGGAATTTGTGAACAATACACTGCAGTATTTGAAAGAAACTTGTAAATACAAAACAAGGCAATTAATTACATATATGTTAACATTGTGTGTTCGTAGTATATAAATTGTGAACATTTAGTATGTAAATTGTGAACATTTAGTATGTAAATTGTGAACATTTGGACTCAAGTCCACCTAATAATTTGCTAAATTAATGGTCCATTAAGTAGGAAAATCAGTGCTTGGTGCCCATAAGAAGCCATTCCACAAGAAGGTGAAAAGCAAATCTGCTCCAAATATTTTATGCTTTATCTGATTGATTCTCTAGACAGATTTCCTTGCACAGTGAGGAGTATAATCCCCAAGAACAATTTCTTTGTTACTGGCATTCCTAGTTTCTATTGAACTCCAACCCAGTGGCCTCTGTATATCACCTTCATCTATCAATTCTCTCATTTTCATGGCATCTTCCCATCTCTCTGCACTGGCAAAAGTGCTGGATGAGAGAACATAATTTCCACTATTACCAGGATCCAATTCAATAAGCTTCCTGGCAGCAATCTCAGCAAGACTCACATTCTTATGAAGTTTGCAGGCCCCAAGTAGCATTCTCCACATCACAACATCCGGGGCCATTGGCATTCGCATCATAAACTCATACGCTCTCTCTACATTCCCAGAACGGCTCAAGAGATCAACGACACATCCATAATGCTTAGTTTCCGGTAAGAGCCCATACTCCTTTTCCATGCTTTCAAAATACTCCACTCCTTCATCCACCAATCCAGCATGAGTGCACGCAAGTAGTACTGCAACGAAAGCTCCATGGGTCGGCTTAACGCTCTCCTCTCTCACCATCTTTGAGAAGAGTTGAAGGGCACGAAAGCAGAACCCGTTCACTGCAAGGCCTGCAACAATGGAAGTCCACGAGACCGAGTCCTTCTCTTGCATACCATCGAACACTCGTGAAGCCTTCTCTACCGACCCGCACTTGCAGTACATGTCTATCAGTGCATTCCCTACATAAACGTCCATTTCTACACCATGCTCGTGTATATAATCATGCACAGCTTCTCCCACATCTAGTGTGCCTATATGTGCAGCAGCAGAAAGCACTGTAGCCACAGTTATCTTATCAGGCCTTACCCCACCAGCCATCATCTCCTGAAAAAGCTTGATAGCATCACAAAACCTCTTAGCTTGAGAGTAGCCTGTGATCATAGAAGTCCAAGAAATCACATCCCTCTTAGGCATTGCATCAAAGAGCTCCCTTGCAGCACTTAAATCTCCTGCTTTTGCATACCCCATAATCATAGTGTTCCAAGAAACTACATTTCTCTCCACCATTTTATCAAAAGTTTTTCGAGCTAAACCAACCAATCCGCGCCTTCCATACATATCAATCAACGTATTCCCCAAGTACACATCAATCTCTATGCCATTTGCCTCAATGTATTTAACCACTGATTCTGTAGTTTCAGAACCACCTATATAGCTACAAGCCAATACAACTTTCACCATAGTCACCCTATCAGCCTCAACATTCACAGCCTGCATTGCATCAAAAAGTCTCAATACATCATCATACCTATTACACTGACTATACCCACAAATCAATGAGTTCCAAGAAACCAAGTCTTTGTTTGTCATTTCATCAAAAAGCTTCTTTGCTTCATCCAATTTACCACAAGAAGCATACATGCTGATTAGAGCGTTGGAAACATAGAGATAAGACTCGTACCCAAGCTTTATTGTACAACCATGGACTACCTTCCCATTAAAAAAATCCGAAATTCGACCGCAGGTCTTCAAGATAAATATGAAAGTCAGGTTATTTCCGTGCAGACCCTGTTTACGCATTTTCTCAAACATATGGAGCGCGTCAATGGGTCGATCACTTTGCGACAATCCTTGGATCATGTAATTCCAGACGGGCAATGTTGGGCATTTGATTTGGTCGAATGCGAAACGGGCTTTGTGCAGAGAATCTGGGGAGAGAGCATATGCCCTGATGACATCAGAAACTGCGTATGAGTCGGTGTGTTGCTCGGTTCTCAGGAGGTGTCCATGGAGCTCTTCGATAGAGACGGCGGCGCGTGAATAATGGTATACTCGCTCTGATTTCGCCGGGGATATAGAGTTCGTGAAGAGGCGAGAAATGGGTCTCGCGAGTTTCATAAAGACTCCCTCCTAGCATTGAAATTTGAAAGACGGAGAAGAGAATATGGGCGTCGCGGAGGGAGGCCGGGGAACTTGGAAGTCAATAATTCGAACCTAGTTACCTAGGCAGCGGTATGAGGATTATGAGATATCCCTTGTTCGCACTTACCCTACTAAGTTTTGAGTCACTGATTTACATTTTCTTAAATGCTTTATCGGGTAGGGATGCGGAGCGTGGGTTAAAGATTCAATCTTTTGAGAGAAGAATAATTCGATTCGAAAGTCGTAGCAGGCCAAGTTCAGGTGACCACGTGCTCAATAGTGAAGTATCAATTGAGTAAACTTAGCCAAATTGATTAAACGGTTGATTTGGTAATTACAAAATTATAAGTTCTACTCTCAACTGGATGACTCATAGCTTGGCTCGTTTAACTCCATGTGGTCTCTTGTCAACTAGGGTTATAAATGAAGTTTATCATGTGTACACCCTTAGGTAGTGACTGCGGTTTCCCTCGTCATCCAAGGACACGGACACAGATGGGCGTGGGAAATAGGAGAAAAGAAGGTGTGGTTTTTTCGTGACTCGCAGGAAGTGGTGGATTGGATCAACAAGGATTTGGAGACTAGGGGCTCGATTCAGAGTATGATCCAGAGTTGTAAGGAGTGGATTTTTAAAAACTGGGAGATGAGAATTTCACATGTCCCGAGAGAGTACAATAAGGTGGCTGATTAGTTGGTGAAACTTGCCTTGAGAAAATGTTGCGATTGAATTGAGATCATGGAGACACCCGAAGAGGTGATGGATTTTTTTTAGGCTGACAGAGCACGTATGGTTGTCCAGAGAACGAGTCAAGAGAGCTAGTTTACTAGCTTGGGTACCCCCTTTCGTTTTCCCCAAAAATTAAGATAATATAAGATGTTGATTCAACTTTTATAGAGTAAATGAGACTTAAATTAAAGAATCACATTTCACACATTTCTTACAATATATGTAAATTATTTAGTGCTCTAAAGTTAAAAAGTAAAGTGTAGTTATGTTAATTGTTGAATAATGCATGCATTATACATATATACAAGCAAGTTCAAACATAATATATCCATCAATTAATATCTAAATTAAAAGTACTTAATTATTTTTAGAATTAAATACTATAATTAGATAAAATTGTGACATGCCACGAATGTTTGACATTAAATTATTAACTTTTGAATATTTAGATATAGCAAAATCTGTTTTCAAAAAAAAAAAAAAGATAGAGCGAAATCTACTTACTTTTTTTTTTTTTTTTTTTTTTTTTTTTTTTTTTTTTTTTTTTTTTTTTTCTTTTAACTATATATTGCCACACTGCCACAATAATCATGTTTTTAAAATTTCAATTTCAAATTTGATCATGTGACTGTTGGGATCTTGTTAAGGTGCGTCAATCGTACAACCGCATGGGAAACCTAACCCACACTTAAATCCTTCTATATATATATATATATATATATATATATATATATATATATATATATATATATATATATATATATATATATATATACACACACACACACATATGATTTTAAAGGTTGAAGGCACAACAATGTGCTCTAGAAGAAAGGACAATGTGCACTGAAACTCTGGAAAGACAAAAATGTGCATGGTAAGGTTTAAAGGTTGAAGGAACAACAATGAGCACTCTAAGGCACAACAATGTGCTCTGGAAGAAGGAACAATGTGCACTGGAACTCTGGAAAGACAAAAATGTGCATGGTAAGGTAGAAAATATGAAATAATTATTGAAAAGACTAAATTTAATACATGATCTTCAACACAAATTATAAACGATCACAATACTAAACTAAAAATAGTAATTAGTGATTCATTCAAGATCAAATTCTCTTTAAATTATATATATACATACATACATACATACATACATATATATATATATATATATATATATATATATATATATATATATATATATAAACACATAACACCTACAAACATATAAAGGTTGAAGGCACAACAATGTGCTTTGGAAAAAGGGACAATGTACACTGGAAGGCCAGGAAGAAAAAAAATTAACTTAGTTACACAAAATTACCATAATGTCATCGTATTTTTTTTAAATTGCTTCATTTTGAACGTTGATCTGAAGTCACAACAATGTGCTCTGGAAGGAGGGACAATGTGCACTGAAAGGTCTGGCAAAAAAAAAATTAACTTAATTACACAAAATTACCATAATATCATTGCATTTTTTTAAATTGCTTCATTTTGAACGTTGATCTAGACTGAATCAATTGTGGGATTAAATCTTATTTTTCACCTAAGGCTTCTTTTTCACTTGATCCTCTCTCTCTCTCTCTCTCTCTCTCTCTATATATATATATATATATATATATATATATATATATATATATATATATATATATATATATATATATATATGTTCTGTTGCGGTTGGCAGCCCCAGGCGCGGTGAGAGGAAAGCCATTGATTTTGTTTAAATCAACGTCCAGGATTACCAAAATTATAAAAAAAAAAAAAAAAGCGGTGGCAATTTGGTAATTTTTGTAACTAGGTCAAATTTAAGGTGCGTGAGTTTTGTACTTAAGGTGCGTGAGTTTTGTGCTTAAGGTGCGTGGGTTTTGTGCTTAAAGTGCGTGTGTTTGTACTTAATGTGAGTAGTTGTTGAAACTTAAGGTGCGTGAGTTTTGTGCTTAAGGTGCATGGGTTTTGTGCTTAAGGTGCGTCGTGTTTCTTCTTTGCGCACCCTTCTCTGTGAGTCACGGGTAGTTCATACCCTCAAGAAGAATAAAACTTTTGAACTAAGGGGTGGTTCACACCCACAAGAAGAACAAAACTTTTGAGCTGAGAGGTGGTTCACACCCACAAGAAGATCAAAACTTTTGAACTGAGGGGTGGTTCAGACCCTCAAGAACAAAACTTTTGAACAAAACTTAACGTGTGTCATTTTAACACTTAAGTTGCCTGAGTTTTGTGCTTAAGGTGCATAGATTTTGTGCTTAATGTGCGTCCTGTTTCTTCTTTGCGCACCCTTCTCTGTGAGTCACGTAGTTCAGACCCCCTCAAGAAGAATAAAACTTTTGAACTGATGAGGGGTGGCTCAGACCCACAAGAATAACAAAACTTTTGAACTGAGGGGTGGTTAAGACCCTCAAGAACAAAACTTAACGTGCGCAATTTTAACACCTATGGTGCATTGTTATAACACTTAAGGTGTGTTGTTCTAATGCTTAAGGTGCGTGTTTCTATCACTTAATGTGTCTTCCTGACACGCGTTTTTTTTTTTTAAATTTTTATTGATTTGAGCCGTTGATTTAGATTTTAATGCTTAAGGTGTGTCAACCGCACAACCGCACGGGAAGCTTTTATTGCACCTGAACCCTTCCATATATATATATATATATATATATATATATATATATATATATATATATATATATATATATATATATATATATATATATATATAAAAGCAGGATTGACTTATAACATGGTCCTCTTGTAAAAAATGAGGATTGATCTTAATTGTTCATTAGGTTTATCAATGGTTGAAAGTTTTAGTTAAAAAAAAAAAATACATGGTCAATTTTGTAATCATTGTAAGTTTTCAAGTTTTCAATATTTATAAAATGAACTCAACTCTTTTTTGTCTTACTTTCTACCAATCCTTAGTTGTTGATCTACCCAGATTGATGGATCAAATCAATCTTCACTTTTTACATGGCGGAGCGTTTAGGTTAGAACATGCTCGCATTTAAAAGTAACAACTGATATGATTCATCCATCTGGATAAATGAATGGCTAAAGATTGCTGGAAACTAAGAACAAAAAGAGCAATGTTTGTTTTATAAATAGAGTAAATACCCAAAATGGTCCCTCGATTATAGCTAAATTCACAAATTGGTCATCGACTTTCAATTTTAACCAATTAAGTCCTTAACTTTGCAATTTTAACACGATTTGATCCTTTGTCTATTTGACCGTTTGTTGACTGTGATTTTTGAGGATATATATGTAATTTCATGGTCCATTGTCAGTTTTTTAAGGTTCCGGTTGCATTTTCAGATCGCACTCTAGTTGAGTTCGTACCAGAGCGAAGAAGACGACGTGTTTCCGAAACGGTGCAACGTCATCCTGGAGGCCTCCATGTGCTCCGACGAGAGCTGCAGGTTCTTCTGGAGATCGTCGATGACGGCGCAGCCGCCGGCGATGATGCAGAACCGCGGCGAATAATGCAGAATCGTGAAATTACATATATATCCTCAAAGATCACGGTCAACAAACTGTCAAATTGACGGAGGACCAAATTGTGTTAAAATTGCAAAGTTAAAGACTTAATTGGTTGAAATTGAAAGTCGAGGACCAATTTGTAAATTTATCTATAGTCGAGAGACCATTTTGAGTATTTACTCTTATAAATATTGCAAACTTTATTATAAAATTGATAGCGTATTTTTATTTTACTAAACCATCAACCACTAATGAACCATGATGAGTGGCTGAGATTAGTGCGCAATTTTTACAGGAGAATTATGTTCTCATTTGATCATGCTAATATATTTATATATGAGCAAGTTCAAGTGAGTCTAATACATACTGCAAAAAATACATAATAATCACATACATTTATCTGAGTTTATCAATAGCTAAAAATAAAAGAAAAATGCAAGATAATTTGATAAATTTTATAAACTTTTTATAATTACAAAAATGACACTATGTTTTTCTCATTTATTCTTCTTATTTTCCAACCCTTACTCAAATAAATGGTTGAGATTATTTGACATTTTTTTTTTTTTTTTTATAGAAAGTGATGGATTAACTTAATTTGGGTAGACCGAATCAAATAATCCGATAATAAAGAAACAAACAATAAAGGAATAATGGTACAAAAAGATAAGATATTGAGCTCGAGAAGATAAGACTTGTATTAATGAAGAGTGTAATGAGATTACAAGATATAACTGAACATGATCTATAATGCCAAGATAGTGTAGTATTTATACAAGATATGGGTCAACAAACTCCCCTAAAGTCGTGGTAGGCCACAAGACTAAGTCTAGGCCCAAGTAGTGAGTTCGCAAGACTAGGTCAAGGCCCATTATTTTGGCGCTCGGAGGCCTGCTCGGGGTATTTTCTTTGACTTCAGGCTATGCATTCCTAGACTCGAGTCTCTGTTATTGGGCCATATATTTCCAATATATCAAACAGAAAGTATTATTCTTATATATACCCCTTTACTTTGGGGAGTTTTATCAGCCATAACACACATTAGTGGCAAATTATGCTGTGCAACTGTGTGCACTATGCATGGTGCACACGAAATTGGATTCATAATTTCTATACTATAGATTCATAATTATTGAACTCTGTATTCACAATTACAAAATTCTATGTTCATAATTTTCAATGTTCATATTCACAATTGTTGAACTCTGTATTCACAAATCACTGAACTATATAATCATAATTTGATAATTATACAATTTAGAAATTATGATCTCTACAGTATAAAAATTATGAATCTATAGTATATAAATTATGGATCCAATCCGTGTGCATCATGCATTTGATGCACACGGTTGCACAGTATAAAGCTCCCACATTAATCATACAATTAATGATCTGCCGCGTGGAAAACATATTTGCACACACATATAAGTCTCACACACACATATTAGTCATGCAATTAATGATCTGCCGTGTGGAAATCATATTTGGGATGGAATTTGAACCGATCAAGTTAGATGCTGAAGGATTCAAAGAACACAAAAATTATATATTCATTCTTTCTTTGAAGAATTATCAACCACGTGTTCAATTAACTAAGATTAGAGAAACCAAACAACCATGATTTCTAGCCACTTATAGCTCACCAACAAATAAGTCAAAAGCATCTTCTCCTTTAATTATGATCTAGTACAGAAACTTGAGAGTACCAGAAAAGATTTTGCTAATTATGCTCATTTTTTCTACTTAAAGCATCTTAATTAATGTCTTTAGATGCTTTATAAATATTATTACATTTAATAATTTTAAGTCTTGTTAATTGTTTTTTTTTTTTTTTTTAACAAAGAAAAGCCCCAAACTACTTACGTTTCGTTGTGACAATAATATTTAAAATTTCAAATTTTAGAAATATAATCCAAAACATTTGTATATCCAATTTGCATCAAATTTGCCTATTTTCTCTCTCATTTTTGTATACAAATACGGCCATTGTAATCATTTCTTACATCAATTCATTATTACACTTTGTGTTCTCCATTATAATCTTTATGTTGTATTTTTCTTCCTTTATTTAATTTCTCCTTTATCTTTATACTAGTTTTTACACGTGTATAGCGCGACTGGTTTAATGTTCAACGTTTGTATTTAAATAAGTAATTCAAAGTATATCCATGCAAGATTATATAGGAAAAGTTCATTATAGTTGGCATTAAAATTAATGTTTGCACTTTTCTATAAAATTATCTAAATACTTATTCTAATTGGTATGGTATAAGGGAGTAGATACTACTTTTGGTTGAAATTACTCTAAGTTTTGTTAATTCGCTTTTGTATAGGTTTGTCATTGTCTTCGTCTTCATTGCTTGTCCGCTTCTTTTTGTTGGTAGTGTCTTATGTGCAATTGGGTTACTGGTGCTAGTTTGAAAAAAAAAATTAAATCTAAAATAGGTCAACAATATTATTTTTATTTTTGGGTGATTGTTGTTTCATAATTATATTCGAGTTAAAGGTCCGGGCTTTATTGTATGAGTTGCAAACATGAATACCGTCAGAAGATTGAGAATGCATTACTTGCACAAATTGAATGCTAAAAATATACCAAAAGAAGTGATAGAGAAGGGGCAAAATCATATCATTGGCGTATCCATTTCACTTATATTCGGGAAAGAGCTAAGCTAAAGGGAGTCAATGATGCACATTGCCCTCAATCCGATTTGCCAACAAAAAAAACACTTGAAGGCTCGATAAATTCCCTAACATTGGAGGAATCAATCCTGAAATCTGGTTTGTATGAAGCTACAATTGGCACTAAACTTTTTGCATTTGACAAAATAGAGGGAATTGAACCAGAAACATTGTTGTTATTAAGTAGGAGCCACCACTTATCGTGATGGAATCGGTTGAAGAGGCAAGAAATACATGCCAATTAAATATCTTAGGAGTCAAAGATCTTAGCTGGTGAGGCTCAACCAATTGTTGACACTCCCTCGTCTCCTACATTTTCTTCATACTCCACAAGGTTGATGAAGTCACAGTATAAGATGCTGGCCAATTAGATGCAATTGGTGACTTTAGCATCAAAGAATCAATTTCAAGATTGAATGAGTTTGACAGTGACATCGATTATAGTGGAGTAAGTATTATTGTTCTACATAATGCTAGCTCTATTATTCCGTGACAATCTATATGTGTATTAAAGTCAGGTTTATACAGCAAAAAGCTTCATGAAATCATAAAATCATGAAAATTTTCTTGGTATTAATTATGCAGTTCTTTAGCTCTCATATGAGTATTTGTTTTGAACATTTCAGGTGGTGTGGAGTATTTTGGATCAATTAATCAAGAAAGTTTAATTTGCTTAATCAAATTTTTCATTTTACTGTTGGGGAAGAATTCAATATGCACATCCCAAAAGCAAGGTGATTCATTGACACTACTTTTGTGTTCTTGATACATTGATTCACTACAGAAATAGAAAAAATGGGTGAACCAGAAGTTGATTTTTAATTGATCAAATTGAATATAGGCGGATTTCAAATCAGTGTTTAGAGAACTTTTCGCAACTCATCTAATGCTAGAATTCTTACACTATGCACCTGAATTTCAAGAAAGATATGGTAACTTATTCTCTTTCTCCACCCCCCCCCCCCCCCCCCCCCTTTAAAGGTTCTGATAAATGACATAATTACTTTTTAAAATGAAGATATTTTCTAAAGCATCTTACACCTTACAATCTAATTAGTTTTGTTACATTAAAGAAATAGATGCATGGAATCCCTAAGTTGATTCCCTTATACTAATATTTATAAAATTGAACCTGTCATTTTTTTAGTCATTCATTGATCATCCTAGATGGATGTATCAAATTAGTCCACACTTATCACGAGAACTAAATTGATCTCTCTCTCTCTCTCTCTCTCTCTCTCTCTCTCTATATATATATATATATATATATATATATATATATATATATATATATATATATATATATATATGCTTTGTTCATACCAAAGTTCATGTTATTGTATATTTTGTAATGCATTATAACATATTAATAGTATATGTTCAACAATTATGTCAATTTTGATTGAGAAAAGTAAATAATCTAATAAAGGGTATAGTAGAAAATAATAATAATAATAATACTAAAATCAAAATAATGTGAATCATTAATTTCAACAAAAAATTGGACCAACATTTTTTAGTTCAGGTTATAGGTCTAACTTTAATAACTCTTAGTAGATAATTGAAAATTTGATATTTATACTTTTACCCCAAAATTTGGCATTCTTATATTTCTCCATAATATTTTAACTTTTTTATTATTCTCAATTTTTGATTATTCGTTACTTATGTTGTAGTTATTAATTATCCTAAAAAAATGTATTATAATACAACAATTCGATGAGATTGATGGTAAGATTCACATTTTGGTGTACAAGTTGAAAACGAAAAATACTTACAAGTTTCACAACACAAAATATTTAATTCCATACA
Source organism: Ipomoea nil (assembly GCF_001879475.1). Lineage (NCBI taxonomy): Eukaryota > Viridiplantae > Streptophyta > Magnoliopsida > Solanales > Convolvulaceae > Ipomoea > Ipomoea nil. The sequence goes on from NW_017618711.1 coordinate 1,677,643, forward strand.
TATATGCACTTGAATTAATGAATTCAATGTTGTGGGATCATACATTATGGTCGCGGATCGGAGATGACAGAAGTTGGTAGAGCTAGAGGACCAAGTCTAAGAATTTGTGGTTATATATATATGCATGGTAGGGACCTGGCGAAACCGCGAAACATCTCATCACGAGCGCTGCCCCAAGATATCATCCATTATTACTTGAAATGGTCAACTTCTTCATTTTGTAACCCTATCTCTAACTTTTATGACTTTTTGGGTGGGGGCATACCGGCCTAAACCCATTATTATTAAATGATGATGAAGATGGTGAAGAAAAGGGCCTATGCGAAGATTGATCGCAAATTATTCTGTGGACCCGAGTCCAAATATTCACAATTTACATACTAAATGTTTACAATTTGTATACTACGAACATATAATGTTAATATATATGTAATTGATAACCTTGTTTTGTATTTACAAGTTCTTTTCAAGTATTGCAATCGCATAATACTAAAATATTAAAATTTGATGACCCTGTATTGTATTTACACATTCCTTTCTAAAGTTGTAATGTGTTTTGACTTAGAAACACAATTTATATTCCAGAAGTTTACAATTTCAATATTAAAAATACACAATTTATACATTGTTTAGGATCAAGATTCACCTTGGAAGGTGGACCTTGGTCGATAGAATAACAACTCAAGATTGATCTCATTTTTTGTTGGAATATAATGAGGCCAGATAATTACTTATTCTATTGTTAAAAATTTAAACTATTGTAATATGTCGTGGGATTAAAGTAGTGTTTTCACGTTCGAAACGTGTTTCATATTAAAAACTTACTGACAATTTCATGAAAGCATTTTTGAACTATTTATGTAATTAAAAAGTTTCAAGACGTGTTTAAAAAAAAAAAAAAAAAAAAAAAAAAAAAAAAAAAAAAACAGAAATGAGTTTTAGGGGATTGTAAAAAAATTAAAGAAACATGTTCTTATGTTTTACTTCAACCCCTATTAGCATGTTTGATTGGTAAAATACACCAAAAAGAGAATAGTATTTCCACAAATAGCCCAATTTAATTGTTTAATAATTTTTTTTAATTCTCAAAAATATTATTCTTGATACCAGGCCGTAAATTGAACTTCTTGCTTCTAGCGTGGGGGACGTTGTCTTCCAACACGCCCGAACAGAAGACGAGAAAACTATTAAAAACTGTTTGTTAAATGGAAAACAAAATTATTTATCATCTATGTGGATAAATGTTATTATAATCACATTCTCACCATTATTTACTTACATATTTATTCATTACTATGATTACATTTATTATCATCTTCTTTTACTGATCACCATCTTCGATTTTTTATACTTGCATTACTTATTTAAACATAACGTATTTGCTTATGCTTAAAGTTAGACATTATTCACATTATCAAAATAAAAAATTGAACTTTATACCAAGTTTTAGATTTGGATTGAACTAAATATATTATTGGTTCGGATTCAGATATTGAAATTTCACATATAGTAGAATTCAAATGAAAAAAAATTATATAATTACATACATGTCATTCAAATGAATATAATATTATTGTTTAAAAAATAAACAACGTTGGTTCAAATCACAAATCGACGTCGTTTAATATTTTAAATTAAATTTAATAAAAATAGACTTAAAAATATTTGTATTTGACTTAAAAGTAAAAATTATATTTATTCTATTTAAACCAAACATATCTAAAAAATATTTTAAATATAAGGTGAAAAAAATAATCAAAATTAAACTTGTGTTAATTTTATAATGTTAATCTATAAAAAAAAATTAAAAAAATGAGTGTTAGTAAACAAGTTTTCTAAACATAAAACAGAGAATGTAAAACAAAGAATTAAAACTGAAAATTAGAAAACTGGGAACGGAGAACAGTTTCCGTTAGTAAACGGACCCTATGTTCTTTTAGTCTACTTTTTATGAATCATTTAATTAATATAGTATAGAGGTTTATTTATTTATTTTTTTATATTATAGTTCATCGTATTCGAATTAATTTAGAAAAAAACTTAAAGTTGATAACTAAAAGAAATTAAAATTAAAAATTATTTATGATTATAGTATCTTTTCTATTCAAATTATTTTATCTAATTGATTATGTTTCATATTTTGTTAAAAATATTTTTATAGCAAAATTATTTGTGCATTTATATTTATACTAGTAGACAATTAATATTTATACATATTAAAAAAATATTTGTGCATTTATATTTTAACATTTGCATGATTTGGCCTACATTTAAAAAAAAAAAAAAAAAAAAAAAAAAAAAAAAAAAAAAAACCAGAGTTACTTTCCATCTTACATACGTTTTGTGTTCTATATTATTGCTACCTAGATTGTAATAATTTGGAGAGAATCTTGGAAGTGGGTGGTCACTGGTCACAAGCCATCATTAATCTTCTTCTCCCATTAGAAGAATCCATCATTAATCTTCTTCTCCCATAAGAAGAAGCCATCATTGAGCTGCCCATGATTTTTTACTTGTGAGGTTTTTGCATTATAAAAATTAACGAATATAACTCTAGCCTAAACTTTCAAGCTCGACCAATCTTAAACTCGAACTTGAGCTACTATAACTATTCAATTTCAAATTTGAGTCTACCTAAATTCAAACGCAGCTTGGCTCGTTAGCTTTCTTCTCCCATAAGGTTGAATCCCCAACTCCAAGAGTCCCCCACACCCCAGCCCGACAGAGCATTTAGGAGATATAAATCATATTGACTCAATGGCTTAGCCGATAGAGCCAAATGTCGTGCGCATAAAGGATTTGCCCACTTTGAATATAATTCACATACTGTCACTGCCGAGGTTCGAACTTACATAGTCTAATTGGTGATTTTAATTATTATTTTTGTTATTCCAAGAAATAAAGTGAAAATGGACAAAAGAATTGAAGTGAATAATGGGTGTCAATTATCCATATTTAAAATTTCAATGGTGCAATAATAATCGTAGACCCATTCAAAATTTGAAACACTTGAACTCAACAGTCAACGTCCCCAAGTCTAAACCTTATTGAACGATCCACCAACGACCCACTCAACCGTCCACGCCCAATTGCCCCATCCCGTGCATATATATAATGCATTTTCTTTCTTCTTTCCCAAAAATTTTAGCCGACCAATAAAACACTTGATGGTTATATCTTTGGCTAAGATTCACATACTAAGATGAGAAATTAATACGTATATATTTATTTTTAATATATTATAAATTTATTTCAACGTAATACACTAAAAATAAATATGAAAAACATTAAAAATGAACATATATCAAAATATAAGAAAGATACTAAAATTGAAAATGTCGTACATAAAAAAAATATGTATCAGGATCTAATTTATAAATATGGATCTTAAAGTGCACAATATAATTTTCTTAAAACACTATTAGAATATTGAGTACTAAACGGTGCTTTCAATTTTTGCTGACCTAAAATTTATTGCTTTTTTTTCCCCACAATTTATTGTTTGGTGATCGTTTGTTAGCCGTTTTTTATTATTATTTAAAGTAATAATAATTTCACCAATTTAATGTTGCGGTGTTACCTTTATCCATAATCAATTGTATTTATTTATCATTTGACTATAATTTAATTTACATTTTCATATACATAAGTTATCATTTGAAAATAACAAAATGTGATTTTTCTTATATACTGAAGTACATTGGAATTTTTATTTTTACCTTAAAGTTTTGTTGAAAAAATATAATTATTATTGTGTGAATCATGTGTGAACCATACTATCAAATAATATACATTCATTACATAAATGATATACTTTTAGTATATTAAAAATATTTTTTGTTATAGTCCACAAAATACTGTGTGGATCATAATTTGCCGAAAAAATGGAGACCGACAAAAAAAAGAAAGGAATTTGCACATTCAATGAAACAAGGCACTTAAAAAAAATCCATACTTTGAAGTTTGAACTCTGTAAAAGCCCATAAAAAGTAGAGAAAGAAAAACAATCAATCGTTATACCATGCACCAGAGCGCACGTAATAATGTGCGTTCCGCGCTTCTCAAAACGATGTCGTTTTGTTAACTTCAGGTATAAAATTTTGTGCATTCTATTATGTAATTCTATACATTCGAAACATGAGAATTTTCAATTATAAAATTCTGCGTTTTCAAGTATAAAATTCTGTGTTTTCAGGTATAAAATTCTATGCATTCTATTATATAATTCTGTACATTCAAACATGGATTTTTTTAAAAAAATAGTTAAGAGTTTATGTGTATTATGTTAAGAGTTTATGTATATTATGTATAATGTTAGATTATTTGTATTATCCTATCAAAAAAGATTATGTGTATTCAGTTATAAAATTATGTGCTTTCAGGTATAAAATTCGGTGTATTCTATTATACAATTCTGTACATTCGAAACATGAATTTTTTATGGAGTTAATAACAGACACGTGAAAAGGTACAAAATGACATCGTTTTAGGCCAGATTGCGCGCCCTGGTGCACGGTATAATTTGCCAAAAACAATACCCCTAAGTTATATTTTACCTATTATATTTAATATTTAAAAATTAAACTAATTTTTATTTGCCCGTTTATTTTTTTATATATTTTATTATAAATTTCTAATTTAATTTATGCTTTTGAAAAGTAACATTTTATAAATAGAAAATGTGATGATATTTTTATAAATAGAAGTAGTTTTACTTTACTATTTTTAAAAATCAGTATTATCTCTCTTTTTCTTTTACCCATGAAGCTCGTAGCTATCACCAAAGGTATGTACGGTGTAAACCTCGTTCCAACATAATAACGCTCAAATCACATAAAAAAAAAAAAAAAGTAAACTATAAATGAAAGATCATGTACAATGAACTCGACCGATATAGTGTTGGCTAGAATTGAATTTTTGAATTTAGGTACAAGAATCCTAATTCATTCGTTTATAGTAAAGGGAAAATGATACAATTCTTTCTCTTTGTTTTTTTCCTCCCAAAATGAATACAAATACCAATCAATAACTACATAAAACGAGACCTGACAAGTCTAACTATGTCAACAAAGATAATCATGTTCAAACCCTTTAAGGACGATTAAAGCCTTATCATCCAAGTATGGACAAATCATGGTACTATATATGGTTTTTGAAACTAACATTGACCTCCTTTTGAATATATTCTTCATATAGTGATCTCAAGTATTTTTTTTTTTTTTTTTTGAGTATTACTAACTTCTATTGTAATATATGTTTAAATATACTTTCTCAACCTATTAAAGTACAAAGAGTCAATATCGCCCCACTAGATTTGATCTCATTATCTCCCATTCAGGAGAGTCACTTCATGTCATTCAACCACAAAGTCATTGAATTGGCACTCAAGTTACACTATATAAAAACCCTTATGACAACACAATAAATGACTATAATAAATGTCAATCTAAAAGAAAGATCACATGCCCACTACTCTCCTTAAGAATTCCAAATAATTCTTCCCAAAAAATAATACCTCATATTGTTACTATAATGTATTACAAGTTGGTTTTGATTTGCAATACACTAAAAATAAAATTATAATATATGCTAAAAATTAACTTGTATCACTATTATAAATAAACTTCTAATACATTAAAAGTAAACCTGTAATGTACTAAAAAGAACATATATTAAGACTTGCTTTATAAGATGGACTAGAGATACCCAATATAATTTGTCATACTAGTAATGAGTTAATACATCCAATAGTCCTCCGAGTATTAGGAGTTTACCAGATGTAGTCCTCTGAGTTTTAAATGACCTCCAATAGTCCTCCATGTTTTAAAAACTAACCACCCGCGGTCCTAATTCTTAAAAAAACTCGAATTTAAAATGACTACGAGACGTCCTAAAAGGACCACTTGTGGTTATTTTTTAAAACATGGAGGACCATTGAAGGTTATTTAAAACTTGGATGACCACAACTAGTAAATCGCTAATACTCGAAGGACCATTTCAAGTATTAACTCTGGTAGTAATTATACTATGCCGGATGGGCCCTTGTAAGGTGGACTCATGTCCAAAATACACAATTTACATACTGAATGTTCACAATTTTATAAAAGGTAAATTATGAACATTCAGTATGTAAATTGTGAACATTATATTCAATATGTAAATTGTGTATTTTAGACCCGAATTCACCTTGCGATCCTAGTCCATAGTATAACAACTCGCTTAGCACTTACTATTCAAATTTTTATATTTTTATATTTGTTCAATTGAGTCCATTTTATAAACCAAAATTAAGAAGATATAACAGAATTAAAAAATAAAAATTCTCCCTCCGTTCTATTTTTTCCATGCCTATATATCCAACCAAAATCATTTCAAAATTCTCAGAACTCAGAAGGCAAAAGCCATTCCCAATTCCTTTCTCTCTCTCTCTCTCTCTCTCTCTCTCTGTGTGTTAACATGGATTTCTTCAGCTCATCAACAAAGTCCATGAAAACACAGCTAGCCATAGCAGACGCCGCCTCCTGGTACTGCGGAATCGTCCTGCTCTGTCTCCTCCTGCTCTGCTCCGACAACTCCTCAGACGGCTCTGCCGCCGCCGACGGCGTTTCCGTACGAGGAAATCAGCTGTCCAACAACCGGCCGTGCGACGAAATCTATGTGGTCGGAGAAGGCGAAACGCTCCACACCATCAGCGATAAGTGCGGCGATCCTTACATCGTGGAGCAGAACCCCCACATCCATGATCCCGATGATGTCTTCCCCGGCCTTGTCATCAAAATTACTCCTCATACTAGGTAGTTCAAATTTTAGAACAAAATTTCATACTAGAAAATAATTTTCCTTTTTTAAAAAAAAAAAATTTAATTTTAGCTTCAAAACAATCACACATGTTATATAAAAGTTAATTTCAGTTTTGATCTTTTTATATTCGGTTTTTGAATTTAAAGCTGGCCAAATTTGATTTCTAAATATTAAAAATACGTCAAATATAGTCTTTGATTAAGACTATGAGTAACATCATAAACAAATACAGTGCTTTTTAATAATCGAGAATCAAATTTGGTCGATTTTAAATTTAATATTTGAGAGATGAAAATTAGAAGTATATCTACTTTTGATGTAACATTTCACTTTTGTTTGCCTGTTTGTTTGGGGGAACTGTATCAACCAAAGTAGAATTTTATGTACTGTTAAAAAGTAGAAAGTGGGATTAATTCTTAAATTTTAATTTAAGAATTTGTTTCTACTTTTTATTTTGTTATTAGTATTATATATTGTACACAGAAAGGGAAGAAGTGAGGAAGACATATAGCAGGATGATGTTATAGGTTGCTAATTTATTGATCATCATGGTGAATGAAGTATATATATACAGTTAATATCTCCTTCTTATTATTATTATTATTATTATTATTATTATTATTATTATTATTATTATTATTATTATTATTATTATTATTATTATTTTGTGTTAATCTGTCAAAATTTTGACTTAATAATTAAGAAATAAATAATTGAACCATAAAGTTATGAAAAAAAAAAAACAATTTTAATTCCTTCATTATTCTTGTTTAATTATTGTTTTTTTGAGCGATCATAACTACTTTCTCAACCTATTGAAGTACAATCCATGACCTCCTATTTAGGATAGCCACTTCGTACCACTAGACCACAAGATCATTGGCCACTCCATTCCTTCATTATTCTTGTTTAATTTAGTCACAAAAATTTGTTAATTATAGAAATTACTAAGTCAAATATGTATGATTTTGCTCCTCTAGCTACCGTTTACAATCAATCGTCGTTCCTTTTTACAAGAAAACCTTCATTACTATCTGAATATGCGTTTTGGATGAAATCGTCTTATAATTCTTATCAACAAAGGACCATAAAAAGATAATCATCCTAGGTTGCACATACTTGACTGACTCATACAAAAAATTGATAGTTGCTAGTATGGTAACATCGGGACCAAATTTGCACATAACTACAACATTAAAAAATAATTTTACTATTGGCAATTGTTAATGACTAAAATTGATTATTCAAGAATAATTGAGGAACTAAAAATTGCACTTTTCATAATATATTTTTCAGTTTAAACTCAAATTTAGAAATAATTTCACTTTTAGTTTTATGACTATTTTGTCATTGTCACATTTAATCATTGACTTTTAATTTTACCATATTTAGTTCGTTGACTTTGTTGGCATTGTCACATTTGGTCGTGTATTATTTTTTTAAATCTAATTATCTTTAATTTTTGAACAATTTGGTAATTTGACAATTCCAATCTTCTATTTTTACCTAAAAATGCTCATAAATGCTATACTATTTTTAAAAAGCACTATTTTTTCATTAAAAAGTTTATCAAATTATTGTTTATTATATCATTTATGAGCTTTTGTTTCAACAAGAAGAGAAAAGTAAGATTGTAAAATACCAAATTGCCTTAGAAATTAACATTTCTTTAATGAAAATTGTAATAGAGGACCAAAAGTGACATTATTAGTAATGTCGTGGGACTTAATGTGATTACATTAAAAATCAGTGGACTAATTATGGTAACGCGTAATCTCGTGGAATTACCTCATTTACTTTATATAGAGATTTATTATTTAGTTAGGTTAGGTTTGACACTATGGTCATGAGATCGAGCCTCAGTGGAGGCGTTGTTGACTCTTTGTGCTTTATTAGGTTGAGAAAGTATGTTTGAATAGATACTACAATGTAATAGAATCAGTAGCATTCAAAAAGAAAAAAAGGTTTGACAGTAACATTTAGACTTGATCTGTGAAAAAGTCCGCAGTCACTACTCGAACGTGTGCAATTTTTTATAATTGACTAGCAAGTCTTAAACCAAGAAGGTCAATAGGTAACTTCTACAAAGAATTGAACTTTTTTCTTTTTGAACAATTACTTAACCAACTCGGCTTGATGACATTAACAAAACGTTTAGCTTAATAGAAATGATGTTGGTAATTTTTATAAGGAAAAATTACACTTTTCGTCCGTAAGTTATATGGTAATTATAGAATTAATCTCTAAGTGTTGGCCATACACTCATACTCACTTTTAATTTCGTCGCTAAGTTATCATTGGCGTTGCACTTCTCGTCTCTTTACTAATAAAACATTAGGGACGAAATTTACAATTTTAGTATAATTCATGGACGAAAAGTGAGCACAAAAGGATGAAAAGTACAATGTCAATTAATGATAACTTAGGGATGAAAAGTGAGCATGACCAACTCTCAGCGACGAATTGTACAATTATTCTATAATTTAGGACACACAGAGAGAGAGAGAGAGAGAGAGATTTATAATGGTTCAGTCAAACCCAACCTACTTCACTCTTCTCCTATAACTCTTAGGAGGATTGCACTATTTTCACTTAGTACAAAAAGAGAACTTAAGCCTTGATCACAAAGTCCGCCTCAAGTCTAAAGTTTTTCACAAGTATAAATCACTTGTTACTCCGCCTCTTTCTACTTCTCTAAGTAGAGATTGTTGGTTGATTACACAAAATTTGTTGACACTTCAAATGATGAAGACTTGGCTTGAGATCTTCTTAATGATCGCCGACGTCTTGAGCTTTGACTTTGATTTGTTAGCAGCGCTCTTGAGAATTCTCTCTCATTAGTCGTGGATTTGCAAACTTGCATCCTTCCGAGACTTAACTATCTTGAGTATTCTCCCGTTTTTTTTATGATGCCAAAACCCTGGTCGGAAAGTCGTCCGAACCGTAGTAACCTGTAATAGCAGCGCATCAATCGGTTGTTGGGTTTCAACACACCAATAACATGTTTATACGTTGAATTGCAACGTTTTAAAGTTTAGAGACCTAATTGACTTTTCGAGTAAAATTTAAGAGTTTATTTAACTCTTTTCCTATAAAATAATATTTTTATTCTCCTAAAATTCATTCCATGAAACAAACATTGTTAATTTGTTTTGGCATGATCATTCTTGTATTATCCGGCTACAAGAACAAGGATTGTGCATGAGGAGCTGAGCATGAGCAAGTTGTTTCATTGTAAATTGCTCCACCGTCTCAAAATTCCACACCTCCCCAAAGCCCAAAGCTATGCTCTAAATCCCTCTCACAACAATGGGCGTTGCAGTGTAATTATATTCTTCATAGTTCACTCCATAAATTATGAATAGAGACAAAAAAAATTATTTAAGCACAAAGCTATTATTATTATATCACCAACAACGCCAAACGACAACTTGATGACAAGCTAAGGCAACGCTCACATAAAAGAGAGCGCATTTGTAGTCCACACAGGCTTAACTCACTGATTCAGTAAGTAGTATTTGGGAGAAGAGATCAATGTTCGAACCTTGACAGCGGTAATGTGAGAATTATGTCCAAACTGGACAGATCCCTTGTGCACACCGATATCTATCCCTGCCTACTGCCTTAGCGCGCTACGTTGATTTATATTCTCCTAAATACTTTATCGGGGCGAAGTGTGAAGCTTCTTAAAATTGGGGATTCAACATTTTCGAAGAACAGAGGGCGCATTTGTAAATTTAGTGGATGCCAATTTCAACATTTTCATAATAAATGTAGGAGTTAATTCTGAATTTAGTTTTGGATTATGGTGACATTTAAATTTAGAATTTAAATAATAATTTAATTATGTTTTGACAAGAATTTTATATTTTAGTCTTTCAATATCAATTATGTATTATCGTACTAAAATTTTAAGTGAAATCTAAATATAACATTGGAATTTGGAAGCTTAAACAAACTTAAGTTTATTGATGCCGAATAATTAGCAATATATAACATTCAGGTAAACAATAAATGTAAATCACACACCAAACAAGCAATTAAGCAACCCAACTTCAAACAATGAATTTTGGACCTTCAAAGGATAATCAAAGCAAGTTTAAGAATACAAGAAAACATCTGATCAGAAATCAATGTAAAAGTTGTGTTTTCCAATCATCACAAGCCAAAAGGTAGGTCCCAGTCAGCCTAAATATTTCATGTAAGTCCACTATTGCCTAAACATATATATGAGCAAGAAATGGTTTTAATAGAAGACTTTAGACTTGTAAATGAATTGAATTTGTCTAGAAGCCAATTGGATCAGGTCCACCTTGCATTGTTAATTTTGATCCAAAAATTATGTGTCGACAGTTAAGCTATTGTATCTTTAATTAATAAATTATGTGTTTATAAATAAATTGAATGCGCACACATAATTTGTTAAGCATAGACACATAATATGTTAACTACATATTATGTGTGTTCGGCAGAAGCCAGTGATGACTAGGGGATTCGGGGGGGAGGGATCAGTAAATGACCAAGTCCAATACCCTGTCTCTACAAATGTGGCGATATATAATAAAGAAATAAAGTTGCATTTTCACTGCGAGCTATAACTCTTGATGTAGTGATAAGCACTTGATCCTGTCAATGTATCTGCCATTACCATATTATGAGCCTTTAATTTATGTATGAAAAATATTACAATTTATTGTACTTGGTATTTTAAGCATGGTCATGCATGGGGTAACATCATGCAAATTTAACGAACGGAAATAAAATTTTGCTATGGACATGGAGAATATTATTGAAGCTAAGGTCTGATCTTTCATGGGAGAAGAATGTTTAAGGCATATAGAGTGGTGTTGAATTGCAGCAAGAAATGGTGATTTGGGGGATGTGATTAAGAAGTTATTTTTCACTTTTAAATTGTTGGACAATCGTCAACAGCAGCGGACAGATCATATCCCACATGAAATATTTTGTTCAAATTTAATATATATATATATATATATATATATACATTTTTTATACAAAGAAATGGAGAATAAAAACTAAAATCTAATCAATTTCCAACAATTAACACTCTCCCACATGATTTGATGACAAAAGTCACTAATGGATTCTTCAAAATTGTAAATCATGGGTGACAAATGATCAAGATTTACCAATTTATGAGTACAATGATTTTTGTGAATACAACGTACAACATGTGCTGTCATCCATGATCTATCCATCCTTCTTCCACAAATCTACTACCGTTTTCAATATAATCATGAACCCAAACCTTGATTGGTCATCATTAGCCTTTCACTACGAGAAATTATGGAATTTTCGACCACCTGAAAGTGATCTTAAATCAAGTTGATACCAAAAAGTTTAAAAAGTGGTCGAAAATAGCAATAAAGGTTTTTCCGGATACCAAAAGTGGTCGGAACAAGACTTTCGACTTGATTTAAGATCACTTTCAGGTGGTCGGAAATTCCATAATTTCCAGTAGTGTTTGGAGGGCTTCAATCTACAATTTAAACGTCCGATTATATCAAATCCACAGCCTTTCATATGGAGAGCAACTTGATGTCACTAGATTACAACATCATTTGCACATTATATTATTTCATTATAATGCAATGATTATTCGCTAATGGAGCCCTACTCTACTTGCTAAACCAGCTCACAGTATAATTTACTTCTTACCAATATTTCATAGTCAGAACTTCTGTAAAGGGAAAAAAAAAAATCTCATAATTATTCGTTATTAAGTTTTATACTTTTATATGGTCTTTTTTTGGTAATAAAAATATTGGGAGTGGTAAAATCTTAAACCGCTGTTAAAAATCTTATAGTCAAGCGGCATAAATGTGACCTTCCTAAATGAGAGGGTTACAAGTTCAAACCCCAACGGGGGCTAAGAACCAATACCATTCGAAAGTTGTCCGGCCCAGAACATGGTATATAGAAAAAAAAAAAAAAAAAAAAAAAAAAAAAAAAAAAAGCACAATCATGAGAACACTTAAGTGAAAGCGTGCGAACAAGCATGAGTCCACACAATCTACTCTAGGATCTCCATCGTCATCCATGCATGCCTAGCGGTAGATTGTGTGCACCTAACTCATGTTTTACCTCCTCCACCAGTCTTCAGAGTAGGAGTGAGTGATAAGAGGTGCCTACAAGGTTTGAATCTTGGTAGTGACAGTGTAGGATTATGTCCGAAATGGGCATGCAGATCCCTCGTGCGCACCGCCATTTTATCCTGTCTGCTGAGCCATTGAGTCACTGTGATTTTCATCCTCCCAAATGTTCTGTCGGATCGGAGTGTGGAGAACCCTTGGGGTTGGGAAATGAGAATTCAACCTTTTAGAAGAATATTATGATAAAGAGGTTCTTAAATTTGGGATTCAAACTTAAATTTGATATTTAGATTCAACTTAACGAATTGAGGAATTGAAATGTTTATTAGCGAACACTGAATACAATTTAATGGACAATTAAGTTTATATGGAGTGGCATACGTTTGAAGCAAACATTTACATCCACCCATTAAATGTTGCACAACAAATGATAGGCATAAAAGAATTAAAGCAAAACACTTTAGTATGGATGTATAAAGAGGGAAGTGGTGAATTTGAGGTTGGGAAGTGATGATGGGATGTGTGGGGTGACTAGATTTCCTTACCAATTATATATGCTACTTAGTGGGTAGATGTATGTATAGTAACTTGGACCAAGGTTGTCACCTCACCTTTCTGCCTTATTCCATATGCTATGTTGCTATCCATTTTTAGTATTCATCAATATAGCCCATAGTTTGTATAATCTTTCTTTGCTCTATGTATTTTAATAGTGTAATGATTATTAATTTGAGTACTATTGACTCTGTTACAATGCAGTATCAATTCATAACTACTTTCTCAACCTACTAAAACATAAAGAGTCAATATCGTCTTCATTGTGGCTCAAACCCACATAGAGCCGTCAAAATGGGCTTAGTCCGCCCCGCCCGCCAAAAAGGACGGGGCGGACTCGTGTTTTTGAAGCCCGTTTTAAAAACGGGTTTTTTTGCCCGCCCCGCCTAGCCCGCGGGCTTGGCGGGTAGACCACAACTCGAGAGAACAACTTGGTGCCACTAGACCATAAGGTCATTGGCAATAATTAAAACCCACAACCTCTAGGAGAGCAACTTGGTGCCACTGACCACAAGGTCATTAGTGATAATTATATATTTTATATTCATTCATTACTCATGAATTTACAAATCTCATTATGAATCTAAGAAAAGAATTCATTTTTTGAACTCTAAGAAGGCAACTATATTAAAATTCATGAGAAAGTGTTTTGTCATCCTTTGAAGTCTTACTTGACACAAACAAGATTACTCTAATTGGTGTGCAGTCCTAGTTGACTGGTTGAGAAAACCTATAGTTAAATTAAACAAAAAATATAATCACTTAGTACTCAAATACAACCAAAAAAAAAAAAAAAAAAAAAAAGTCCATTGAGTAATGTCATGTTAGGAAATAAATATTACGAAGTAAATTTACAACAAGAATTAGAATTCCTCTATTATATTGTTGGATACAACATTAAATATTAAATTTACAGCACTAATAGTAAAATGGAATCAACAATTGTAAAATGATAGTTATGGCGGCTAAGTCATTGAACCGTTGAACGTGTTTGAGTTGGTAATAACCCATAACTACTTATTGCTTTAATAAATTAATTAGCTAGTATATCTACCAACGTTACTTTACAATATGGAGTAATATTTGTTATCTTTTCAAACATTTTAAATGTTTTAATTATTACTATTGATGGCTTTTAATGTACTTGGTCCACCATAAAATGGGATTACTATTAAGGGATCAATCGTTATACCCTACACCACGGCGCGCGTAGCACTGTGCGTCGCGCGCTTCCCAAAACAACGTCTGGGAGGCGCGGTAGGAAGTTGCTGTGATTATGTGTATTTGTTCACACAATTATGTGTATTTGTTCATACAGTTATGTACATTTTTATACAATTATATAAATTCTTTTTATACAATTATGTACATCCGAATCAAAAAATTTGTGTGTATTATGTTAAGAGTTGATGTGTATTATGTTAAAAGTTTATGTTTATTATGTATTATTTTAGGTTATGTGTATTATCTTTTAAAAAGAGTATATATATTTTGTTATATAATTATGTACATTCATGTATACAATTATGTGTATTCTAATATAACATTATGTATATTTTTGAACAGCGGGTTTTTTTTTAAAGAAAAAATTACTGTCATTCACTGGGGCGGGAAATTTCAAAAAAAAAAAAATTTAAAACGACGTCTTTTTGCATCTGGGCGCATAGTGCAACGCGCGCCGTGGTGTAGGATATAAATTGCCATTAAGGGATAGGTACGGAAATAATATTGAATTAATAGGGCCCAAAATCTTTGGAACAATGTAAACGGACTTCAAAAGTTATAAATAAACAAAGGGAATAAATTAGGCCTAAATGACCCAACTACAGGCTGGTGGACCATTGCTACTAATTGAATGACATGCAATTGTGAATAGCACACTACACCATTGACTAAGAGAGAAATCAAGAATAGAAGAGAGATGATGATAGTCTGGACTACACATCACCGCCTCCCCCCCCCCCCCCCCCCCACCCCCTCCTTTTATACTACTCTCACGGTCACATGTCATGGGCAAATGCATGAACCACAACGCTCTGCCATCCCCCGTCATACGTGTGTCTGATCTTGCCAGGTGCCAAATTTTCTTGCCAAATCATCCTCCGCACACCACGTCGCAAGACACATTTGAGGTTTGATAGGTGTTTATTTGTATTATTTTGTGATTCATAGTTTGGCCAAATTTGGGCAGGAATTGCTTCAATAGTGCATGAATGGACCAATTATGTGATTTATTGGGTAGGAAGAAGCAAGGTTGAGCAAGGCTCAAAGGAAAAATGCACCAAATCAAGGGTAATTTGGACTTAAAGTGGACAAAATAGGCTGGAAATCGGGCGAGGCATCACAAGAGCCGTCACACGTGTGAAATCCCTAGTGAGACGCAACTTTTGCATGCCATCTCTACTAGCACGCAAGGCATCACGCCGTGATGAAGGTTCGTGAGAGCAACTTCTACATGCCATCTCTGCTATCACACTTGATGTCATGTCGTGAGAGCTCTTGTGATAGGAAACTTCAGAGACAGTGGCAATGCTGTCACGAGGCCTATGCCATGAGAGGCCTCGTGACGGGCCAAATCCGCAACTATAAATAGAGAAAGTTAATTGGAGAGTTAGACATTAATTAGTTCAAAGTCTTAGTTCCTAGAACCTTAGCTACAAAATTTACTTTAAAACTTTCATTTTGATTTCAATTCACATTGCAAGGTTGAGTTAGATTCAATTGCTAATTTTAATTTGGAAGAAAGTGTTGAAGAGATTGATCATCCATTCTTACTTGAGCATAGCTAAGTTTTCCTTACTTTGCATTCAATTGGGTTACAAGTAATATGAATGCGAGTACAAGATCTCTAGATAGTCACATAATTCTTCAACTGAATGCCTTGAAGACTCCACTAAAGGGCCTCTAAAACTCAAGTGGCTTGATTTTCAAGAAAGTACTTATATGTATTGCTTGTTCTTCACTTAAGGGCCTTCGAACTCAAATGGTTGGATCTTCAATGAAGGATTAGATTAACATGCTTGACATGATCTTCATGTTGAAAATTTCAAAAGGATTTTATTTTCAGGATCATTTTATAGTGATATTTAAATAAGGATAATTTTATAGTGATATCTAAATAAGCTTCAAAGTTTTTCGGGATGTTTCCGAGATGTCTTCTGTGGAAATGAGAGCTCATATTTATAGTGGTAGAATAAGAAGAGTTTAGCTCAATGGTTTAGTGGGTAGTATTTGGGGTAAGAGACCAAGGTTCGAACCTCGACGGCGGTAGTGTGAGAATTATGTCTAAAGTGGACAGATTCCTTATACGCACCGCCCTCAGGTTGGGGATTCAGCCTTTTGGGTTAAGGATAAGAAGAATTTGGATATGTTCAAACTCTTTTGATATTATCTAATTAAAAAAATTAGATAATATCAATATTATTATCTAAAATATGTTCAAATATATTTATATAATATATTCAAAAACTAATCATCTTTCAAATTTTCAATATCTACAATCTACAATACAATTATTCTACCAATTTTAGAATCTCATTCCATACTAGCAATTCTTGAGCCTTAGCACACTAAAGTTAATTAACATATAAAAGAAGTCCATTCTAACAAATATGGCATTAACTATACATTATGAAACCTTCAAACCAGTTGTCCAACCAACCACTATTCATCTGGTCCTCTCTCTTGTCATGTCTAATTAGATTAGTCCATTTGTTAAATAAATGTTAAATCCATTCTTTAAGACATTTTCCTCTATATTCCCTGGTGCATTTATGTGTTTAGTTCGATTAACGAGACTTAACTAAAGTTATTTTTAATTCAATTGTTCATAATGTTAAATTTAATATTAGTATATACAATTTATATATTTAGAATATATTTAGAAATAATATTAAAAATTAAAAATACTATTAAACACACAAAATAAATAAATTTAAAAACAATTAAAAAAAATTATAAAAAATGTACCGCCCAAGTGGAAGACTAACCCAAGGACAAATTATTGGAGATTATGAGCATAACCCAATGACTTTTAATAAATGTGTTACATTGTGAAAATTGAAGATACCGCCCAAGTGGAAGACTTTTTGTGGAGAGCTTTATGTGATATACTCCCCACCACAAATAATTTGATTATAAAGAGGGTGGAAGTGGATCCTGCCTGCCCAATGTGTGAATTAGTTCATGAGAATGCTATGCATACATTAATTACTTGTGATTATTCTAAAATGATTTGGAATATATCGGAGTTGCCTGTTATAAATGTTGTGGCAGATTCTTTTTCGGCATGGCTCATGGGGATTTTCGGTGTTTTAACAGAGGAACAATGCAGTCTGGCCGTAACCGTACTATACTACATATGGAATGCCCGCAACGCCGCTGTTCGGGAACGAGCCCTCCCGCGACCTGGTCAAGTGAGTCGGCGTGCTGCAGTTGCCATGCATCTCTACCGCCAGGTGCACCATCGTGCTCGTGGTCTGGAAGCAACTGTGACTGCTACGGCAGTAGGGGAAGGGAGGCCGAAATGCTATATAGATGCGGGCTACAGACACACGACTGGGGAAGCAACATATGGGGCAATATTACTTTCTTATCAGGGTACCTTTATTGCCACAACAAGAGGAAAGTTGTCGAGAGCCTTCTCGGCAGTAATGGCGGAGGCGCTTGCTTGCAAAGAGGCCCTATCATGGCTCAAGGAACAGAATGTCCAAACGGTAAATCTACTGACGGACTGTTAGAATTGCGGAATACTCTTTACTTAGACTCTACGCCTATTTTATCCTATGTTGGGTCATTGTGGACCAATGTAGGACAACTATGTCTTTATTTACTCACTGCTCATTAAATTATATTTCCATAACACTTAATTTACATGCTCATCTTTAGCTTCGTTAGCTTTTGATCAGGAACAACCTATGTACTAGGACTCTGTCCCTCCTGACTCTATTGTTCAGTTTATTCAATAATACATCACTGATATATTTTTCAAAAATACTAAAAAAGGTAATCAAAGAAGATAGAGTTAGTTCGATCAATTAATAATAAACAAGACAAGTAAAATGAG
Organism: Ipomoea nil; assembly: GCF_001879475.1. Classification (NCBI taxonomy): domain Eukaryota; kingdom Viridiplantae; phylum Streptophyta; class Magnoliopsida; order Solanales; family Convolvulaceae; genus Ipomoea; species Ipomoea nil. Next base: position 1,696,177 of record NW_017618711.1, read on the forward strand.
ATAGAGGAAGTACAAACTTACTATAAGCTTATATTGCTTAAACTACAATAATGAAAATTTTGAGGGGGGTTAGTATAATTTTCCCTAGATAAAATGATAGAGATTTGGAAAACCTTGACTTTTCTTGCAGACAAAAGAATAATGGACTGTTAGCATTAACTTAACAACATTAGTTGCACTTCATCAACAGTTAGAAATAAACAAACACAATGATCACCAACATGATTTTTAAATATTTTTATAACATTTTCTCTAGAAGAAGAAAAAAAAAAAAAAAAAAAAAAAAAAAAAAAAAAAAGGATTTCCAGTACAGAGTTAACATGTACTCCATTCCCTTCTTACCTACTGTACTACTATTCTTACTTGGGCTATATTATCTGAAAGCAACAGGTCAACAATTATCAATTTAAATAAATTAAAATTTGATTTCGTTTTAATAAAATATATATTGGGTTGGGATTACATTCATACACATTGTTAAGGAAAAATTATGTACATGAAAAAGTAGCCATTCACAAGTACTTACTACAATTAACATATTATGTATCTGCACTTAACATATTATGTATCTACAGTTAACATATTATGTATCTGCACTTAACATATTATGTATCTACAGTTAACATATTATGTATCTGCACTTAACATATTATGTATCTAGAATTAACATATTATGTACCTGCAGTTAACATATTATGTACCTATTACAACTGCTACAATTATATGTTATTATGCTATACGGCGACGACAAACAATTAGGAAATATTGTTTAATGGACAACATTGTTAATTAAAAGCTTAAGAGAAAAGTTTAGTTGTTAACAATGAGGTTTACCCTACAAGAAGTACAAACACAGGTGGAAATGCTTTGTCCCAAAGCAGAAATGTGACCTCTTCAAATTTTCCACACCATTGAGTGACTTGAAAGTGTTAAATCTCCATGCACCAAACACCCAAATTCTGTTTAATACTCATTTCCTAGTAATATAAATGCCCCAAAAACATCAACTGTTGTCTACAAACTCAATCACCAATCCATCCTTTTAGCCTAATCATTCCAATTCTTCTGCTTCTTCTCGCTAAATATCAATCTAATGGCTCTGTTGTTTCTTTTTCTCCTCATGATTCCTGTTTCTAATGCATATCTTGATGTCAACTACTATGACGAAACATGTCCAAATGCCGAAAAAATCATCTATGAAACAGTTCATAGTGCTTCAGTTTCTGACCCTAAAATTCCTGCACGACTACTCAGGATGTTTTTCCACGACTGCTTCATAAGAGTAAACTTACTAACCCCCTCTCTCTATAGCAATATATAACTAACATATGCATACCAGGTTTGCATCTATTAAAGTAAAACATAATTATTAGGCTGTCTTATGTGCTGAAGAGGGATTGTACACATAATTTGTTGGGGAGTTCTTTTTCTTTTATGAGACAATTTTGTCTCGAGCACTTCTTTTCTTTCTTCCCTAAAGGTTGAATCCCCAGGCCTAAGGGGCCCCCACACCCCGGCCTGACAGAGCATCTGGGAGGATGTAAATCATGGTAACTCAGCTGAACACATAGGCTAGACCTTTGCTTATTGCGCACAAGGAGCCCCCCTCACTTTGAGAAGATGCTCCCACACTGCCGCTGGTGAGACTCAATCCCTGGTCATTCTTCCCAAACTTCACCCCTGTGACCAACTAAGCTGCCCATACGGACCGAGCACTTTTTTTCATGATCAGCTTAACAGTTGCTATTAATTACTAACATTTAAATATTCACATATAGGGGTAGTAATACACATAATGCATCACAAAAATGAACTTAAACATATTGTAATGATGATTGTGCAGGGGTGTGATGCATCTATACTCCTGGACTCTACACCAGGAAATCAAGCAGAGAAGGATGGTCCTCCAAATCTCTCACTTGGAGCATTCTATGTGTTCGATGCAGCTAAAGAAAAACTAGAAAAAGCTTGTCCACGCACGGTTTCCTGTGCTGACATGATTGCCATTGCAGCAAGAGACGTAGTTACTATTGTAAGCTCTCACTTCGTGAGCTTATCTTACTACTCAACTATCGTATTGTTTAATCACTAATCGAAAGTTTAACTGTTTGGACTTTCCAGTCAGGAGGTCCATATTGGAGTGTGTTCAAAGGAAGGAAAGATGGGACAGTGTCAAGGGCGAATGAGACTATAAACTTACCAGCTCCTTCCTTCAATGTAACGCAACTTATTCAGAGCTTTCTCCAGAGGGGTCTGGGTATTAAGGACATGGTGGCCCTCTCCGGTGGACACACGCTAGGTTTTTCACATTGCTCTTCCTTTGAATCCCGGCTTCGGAATTTCAGCCCATTGCAGGACACTGATCCAAGCATGAATCCAGAATTTTCTGAAACCCTGAAAAAGAAATGCCCAAAACCAAACAAGGACAAAAATGCAGGTGAATTCTTAGACTCTACTGCAGCAACCTTTGACAACAACTACTACAAACAAATTGTCGCAGGAAAAGGTGTGTTTGGATCAGACCAGGCACTGTATAATGATTACAAGACAAAATGGTTGGTGGAAATGTTTGCAGATGACCAAACTTTGTTCTTTGAAGAGTTTGTGGCATCAATGGTGATGCTTGGAAATGTTGGCATCATTGAAGAAGGAGAAGTCAGAGTAAACTGCAGAGTTGTTAACTAAATATATCAGTGTGAAAGAGAGTTTTGGTGAGTGGCATCAATGAGTGTTTCAAATTCTTCAGTCAATGATATTGATTTATTATACTGCAAAGAGGGCTTTGGTTCTGTATTACTGGAATCATAACCTTGTAAACAGTTTGCTACACATGCATGGTAGAATATTTCATATTTTCACCCTTTACTGATTTCAGACATGAAACCAATAAAAGCATGACAATTGTGTATTATGTCTCTCAGATTATATTTCTGCATTTCCAAAAAAGAATACTTTTAATTCTCATATAATTTTAAAATGCTATCTCCAAGAAATATAAATATACATGTATAGTTTAAATGTTCTCTCCAAAGTCACACATTCCAACCTTCAACTTAAAAACCAAATCTTGAGTATAATTTCTTACCACATTATTGAGACGGGCACATATTACACTCTAAAGATAAACAAAATAAGAACTTAATACTTATAACTTATAGATAGGAGTTCAATGTAATCATTAATATATCAAATTCACTAAACAATATTCTTTTTCTCTTTATTTTACTTGTTATACACATAACTTCTGCCTCTCTAGTGAGTGGTGGTTCTCTGCCACCATCCAGGCCACTAATCCTTTATTTAATTACAATCTATTTGATAATTGATATATTTGCATTTCACCAACTTTCCATCCGATTTAATGCAAAAACTATATCAACTAGATGTTCTGTAAGATCCAATGTGTCAGTTATATCAATCTATAGTTCTATACAAAGCCAGTCAATCATTACTAAGGAAAATTATATCCTCAACTGATAATTTATGACGCTACTATAGCATTCTGAAGTTTGAAAGACTAAAACATCTATACGACAACAGTTTTTCACTATAAGCTACCCATTTTACAGTTTTAAAAAGTAAATTTATTATGTTTTTGAGAAAGAATTCTAGTTAAACAAGGCATTCATCCAGAGGTCAGGAATATTTCTCAATAGTTGCAGTGCTACTACTTTCGGATATGTTTTTGGTCAGAGAAAACTTCAGTTACATGCATATAAACTTATCTAATATGATGTACTCGACGAGGAGATATTTCAAACAAAATCTGGGAACTGTATAAGCTTACAAATGGAGTTCATGAGCAAAACATAAGTTGGATAGACTCCAAGACAGAACCATGAATATGGAACTTCAAAAACACAATCAACTAGAGAATGTTTATATATGGTCAAGCAAATACAACATCTGAACGTAATACATATTTGACACCCTTACTAACATTTCGTGCTTCATGAAGCATACATTTATCCCCATGAAGGTGAAAGAGAGCCATTCCTTCTGTAGGAGGTATCTGCAGAAGTAGGCATTTAGTAACATAGGATATCAGCTGCAATGTGCTTTTTAACAAAAGCAAGAAACTCAGAATAGTATAAGCAATTCTCAATCCTCAATCAACACCAGCCATGATGGGTAATTTATACAACAAAACTTAATTATTTGAAAAATATTAATTAATTAGCTATAAGAGGAAAATAAAGCAGCAACAGCAAGACAGAAAAAGGTGTACCTCGGCCACCAGAGCATTTCTTGGACCATAAAATACAGTCTCTCCTCCAACGAGGGGCTCAGTCAGAGAATCCTGAGCATTCTTATCAACCTTAGTTTTGGATTTGAAAGCTCCTCCACTTAGATATATTAACAACGTATAGTGTGTGAATTTCCCACCACCAAGATCAACGCTTTCATCAATATGCCGTCCAAAACGCTGGCCAGCCTTGTATCTAGTAGGTGAAATATAATTTTCTAGTGTTAATTAAAGATGTAAACATAGTTACTTTGGCCAAAACCACCGACATCAAAATGATTATCATAAAACGAAAGGACAATATGAAAACTAGACAATGACTTATTTATATATGAAACATATAGTGATAAATTACTGGATTTATCTCAATATAAGAATTGATGCATATCCCTTCCTATATACTTTTTCTCAGCCTACAAAATTCATGTAATTCCATGATCCACAATTCAGTATGCATAAAACCCACGAGAGTAAAGTGCTGATTGGAACAAAAAGATCACCACCTGTAAAATCTAAGGTTTGGATTTAATCCAACTGCAACTTTTCCACGAATCTTAATATCAGAAAACAATTTGTTAAGTCCTGAATTCCATATTGCATCTGCAAGATCAGGATCGTCCACAGAGATACGATCATTATCCCTATAAGCTTCACCCCATGTAGGCCCAAGACTCCCCTGGTGAACAAACCCAATCGACTCTGCTGCTTCAACGAAAGCTCTCGATTCAGCAGAAGTCAAGTAATTTTTCACCTAAACACCTCAAGCAAAGCAATAAATTATACAAAGAGAAATACTACGAATCTTAAGGATTGTCTTTTACAGCCAAAGAATAAAAATTTAAATTGAAAAGGGTGTAATTTCTGAAATGCATAGCTGATACAATGATAACTGGACAATGCAAATTTACAGTCTCTGAATTTAGCTCCAATAGACTCATCTAAGCAAGATTAATGTCAGATTCATTAGCATTACTGAAGTGAGGCGAAATATTGTATAAAACAAACAGTACATAGTTCAATAGTTGCATCAAGGAAGCAACAAAAGCTCATATCAGCAGCTAGAAAAACATATTTATACTGATAAATTGAAATACCCATAAATTAACTAACACGATAATACCTAATTGAGAGATTTCTCAAAAGAAGGTCAGGAAACTTTTGCAGTTGATGCTATTACATCAAATTCTTAATGGAATTTTAGCTTATCATCAGAAAGAGCATCAAAATTTATTACGAATAGTCAATTCATAAACCATCTCTCCCCCTCCAAAAATTACCCAAAAAAAAAAAGAAATGGAGAGGAGAAAAAGTAGACATACAGTGAGAAGATCGTTCCCTTTCAGACGAGTGACCTGAAGATTGGACTTGGGTTTAATAGATGGCCATTCTGTTCTTGTTTTTTTAGTTTTCTCGTTTCTTCTTTCCCCCATTTTTCTTCTCTTCACCAAGATATCAGATTTTCTTTCCTCCATGCTCCACGTAATTTACAGATATATACTCTCTCTCTCTCTCTCTCTCTCTATATATATATATCTATATATTCGGATGTGCTTTTCTGGGCCTTGGACTTTTTTCAGTATATAGGACTCTCTCTCTCTCTATATATATATATCTATATATTCGGATGTGCTTTTCTGGGCCTTGGACTTTTTTCAGTATATAGGACTCTCTCTCTCTCTCTATATATATATATCTATATATTCGGATGTGCTTTTCTGGGCCTTGGACTTTTTTCAGTATATAGGACTCACTATTTAATCTGTTTAATCCCCAATAAATCAAATGTACACATTTTTTTTATACATACTCGTAATTTTCAATAAAATTTCATTAAATAAAAGAGATAAAATTCGATCAAAAGCAATGGCGTCGCCCGGACTCGAACCGGAGACCTTCAGTGTGTTAGACTGACGTGATAACCAACTACACCACGACACCAGCACGTCATTGCCCTCCGAATACAGATATATATTGTTATGTTTATTAGGAAAACATTTAATCTAATCTCTTGCCGCATGTTTAATTCAAAGAGGTTACGAATGGAGTAGCATTCATTCATGATAATAGATCTATTCCATCATTTTGTATCTTTGTCGACCGTGTAACGGATGAGAATATGGAGTGAATGCTTTCTTTTTTGCCATTTTTTCATGAGTTTTATCGAAGGTATGAATCTATTTTCTTGGTGAGTCTTTGAATCTAGAAAGAATACAGAAAGAAATAGGCTAAGAATCTTTTTTTGAGACGAACGAACTCCTTTTCTATCAAATTCTATCAAAATATCCAATCTTTCGAAAAAATTTCACTGACTGTTGGTGGAAATACACGGAAATATAATAATAATAATAATTCCACGGAAAAGAATTATTATATTTTCTGGAAAACATTGAGAATTTTTGGGAAAAACAAACACAGGGGACGAATAGATTATTGGCTAGGTTGTAAGTACGAGTCGTGTTACACTCTTTCCTTAAAACCTTATTTACCACCTCCAAAGGTGCTAGAAGCATTGCCACCTAAGTTTTTCGGAATAAAATGTACTACGATTCTAAGTTATGAGCACTCAAACTTAGGACCTAGTGAACAAGAGCGTGGGAAGAACACAGATGGCAAGAAAGAAGAAGAGCAGGGTTTCGAGAAGAAAAAGCTTAGGATTTCAGTGTAAAATCTCCTGCTCAACCAACTTATATAGGAGTTGTAGTACTGTAACAGTTGACCATAACCTCACGAGTCAAGCCTTTTCAGGATTATTTTGAAATTTGATTTGCACCCCTGTGCGCGAGATTTCTAATTCTATTCCTTTGCAAATAGTACTATGCAAAGAGGTAATAAGGAAATTTGCAGTTTTAGTTTCTAAAATTTATAAGTCGACTTTTCAAAAAAAAAAAATTCTAAGTCGTGTAATTTTCATTCCTAATTAATATGACATTGTAATAGTATTCTCTAATTAGTCACCAATGTGGTTACCAGGACTACGTGGTCTAATGGTATCCGGGTTGGACTTCCAATTGGAAGATTATGAGTTCAAGCCTCAGTGGAGGCGTTATTGGTTCTTTGTGTTTCAGTAGGTTGAGAAAGTATATGAACAGATACTACAATGTAATAGGCTTATTTAATCTTTTGAACGGAAAAACTCATATGTATTTCTCTATAAACTGAATGGAGGGTAATTTAGTAACTTTTGAATACCACATGTTTTTCTTTCAACTATTAATGATTGGAATAAGGTTCAAATTGGCCACTGAACGTAACCTGAAAATGCAATTAGGCCACTGAACAAAAAAAAAAGTGCAATTAGGCCATTGAATACTCCAAAAACGTGCAATTAGGCCACTGAACTCTCCAAACGTATACAATTTCACCGAATAGCAGATTACCATCAATTTTAGCAGGTTACCTGCTTACATGGCAGCTTAGTTGGCATTTTTAATAATTTTTAAATAATTTTTAATAATAAATTTTATAAAAAAATTGGAAAAATTTAAATAAAAAATAAAATAAAGTCGTTTTATTTTTTAAAAAATTTTTTAATAAAAATTTATTAAAAATTAATTAAAATTTATTAAAAATGCCAACTCAGCTGCCACGTAAGCTGATAACCTGCTAAAATTGAGGGTAACCTGCTATCAGGTGAAATTGCACATTTTTGGAGTGTTCAGTGGCCTAATTGCACTTTTTTTTCGTTCAGTGGCCTAATTGCATTTTCAGATTACGTTCAGTGGCCAATTTGAACCTTATTCCTTAATGATTTTAGTTCTCTTATGAAAATACTAGACTCAACAAATATAATGCTCTCTTCTCAATAAAAAATCGAATAAATCATCTACAAAGATAATCTCCCATGTACTAAGAATTAGCTGGGATTTTTAGAATTCTGTCCAAAATAACTTCATCTATCATAATAGGTAGGGATGAGCAAAATAATCGGATTGACAGAAAAACCGATCACCGATAACCGAACCGCCCAAAATTTTCGGTTTCGGTTATATAGTTGAAAAAAAATCGGTTATTTCGGTTATTTCGGTCGGTTATCGATTTTTTTCAAAAAAATTAATAACCGACCGAAAAACCGAGGCTTAATTTATATAAAAAATGAAGTCTAGTACCCAAACTAATTCTAATAAATAAATAATTCCAATAATTAATCCCAAACTAAGGCAAAAATATTATGCAATTGTTGACTGTTACTGTAACTTAAAAGCCATTTTTAGTTTCAATCGTTATGCTGTGGAACCGTGTCCACATTGCAAGGTGAACACAGTTCTATGTTCATAATTATTGAACTATATGTTCATAATTATAAAGTTATATATTCATAATTATTGAACTTTATATTCACAATTACATAACTCTATGTTCATAATTATAAAACTATATATTCATAATTTTTGAACTTCATATTCACAATTATTGAATCTTTATATTCATAATTACAAAATGATATGTTTATAATTATGTTCACAAATCTATATTCATAATTATAGAACTATATTTTCATGATTTTTGAACTATATATTCATAAATTATGAACAGTTTTGGAAAACATAATTTGCTGTTTAGTTTTAGCACTGTAGTAAGCCACAGGAAATGTAATTTACATGAATAAGTGATTGTTTGGTCCTAGACTATCTCAAAGAGAAAATGGTTAACACCATGTGAACAAAGTGTCATATCTGTAGATTCTATTTCTCCGGTCAGTATTAATTCTATGATTTCATGTTCTTGGTTGGCATAATTTCATGTTCTTGGTGGGCATGATGCCAAGAGGCATGTGATTTGATAATAGCACCCCAGTTTATGTTGCTACTGGAAAAATATATAAGGTCAAAAAGTATATGGCTCCACTCAAATAGCTAGATATTTTCACATCTCGAACGAACTGTATATGTTTAATTACCAGGCAGGGACATTCATCTAGGTTGGCAGCTCTTGATTATACAGTTTGCCTCTACCGTGAAGTTTTTTGTCACAACACAAGGTGGTAACTTCCAGCATTTCTTAGTGGGTCATAGACGCTATTTTAATGGAGGACATGACAAGACAATCAAACTTGAGCGTAAATTAATTCTTCATAACTGACCGAAAATTTCGATTTTCGATCGGTTCGGTTATGAGAAGTGCTTCGGTTATTTCGGTCGGTTATGAGAAAGTTATAAAATTTTCGATTATTAATCAAAAACCGACCAAAACCGACCGATGCTCACCCCTAATAATAGGGACTAAATACACCACATTGGTGACTAATTAAGAATGACATTACAACTTTGAATTAATTAGTGATGAAAATTACGCATGTCATTCATCAATGACTAAAAACTGTTAATTTTCTTTAAATTATCATAGTAAAATATTTATTTTAAAAATCTATAAAATAGAAATTATGGTTAAGAAATAAAAGTTTGGTAAAAAAAAAATTTGATTATATAAAACTTTAGATTTAAGATATGATGACATGGGTATGGGCACCACAACTTTAATTTGGTAGATTCAGTTGTGACCATCCTTAACCTTCAATTCTTTACAATGATGGTAATGTAGTTTGAAGTCATTTTGTAGGTAGATCTAATGTCTTATGCCACCCAAAAAGAGAGAGAGTGCAGACGTAAACTAAGAATATAATAAAACTTTAAAAAGTTTGAGGTACAATTGAATCATTGCCAATAATCCCTTTGTTTTATGCGGAGTAAATACCCAAAATGGTCCCTCGACTATAGCTAAATTCACAAATTAGTCCTCAAGTTTTAATTTCAACCAATTAAGTCCTTAACTTTGCAATTTTAACACAATTTGGTCCTCCGTCTATTTGTCTGTTTGTTGACCGTGATATTTGAGGATATATATGTAATTTCACGTGCAAGCTCAAAAGAATTTTGACCGGTTCAGCTTGCCTACGTCGATTGGAGTCACGACTTTCTTGAAGAGCCACTCCAGGGACTTCGTCGATCTATCTATCAAAAACTATAATCTCTCCAGCATGGGGTGCAGCTCCGGCCTGATCTCGATCGATCTCGCACGTGACCTCCTGTACGTGCACCCCAACTCTAACATCCTGGTGGTTAGCACGGAGATGATTACGCCCAACTATTGCCAAAGGCGACCAAATTTGGTAGATTGCTTTCGGCAGTGGATTCAAATGCAAGATTGCGGTCTGAAAATGCAACCGGAACCTTAAAAAATCGACGATGGACCGTGAAATTACTTATATATCCTCAAAAATCACAGTCAACAAACGGTCAAATAGACGGAAGACCAAATCGTGTTAAAATTGAAAAGTTAAGGACTAAATTGGTTGAAATTGAAAGTCGATGATCAATTTGTGAATTTAGCTATAGTCGAGGGACCATTTTGGATATTTACTCTTTTATGCGACCCCTCCTTTGTGAAGTATATGTTTGGTTTTTAATTACTTTTGAGATTCATAGTATCGATGATTGCCTACAAAGTTTCCCCCTCATTATTATAAGATTTATTACCAACGAGCTATGGCTAAATTTGTTTATAATTTAATTTTATATTAGTTAATAACATTTATATATTTTAAAAAATACATTACAAATTATATTCAAGTTATATAAATTTGTTAAATTATATTCAAGTTATATATTCAAGTTATATAAATTTGTTAAACAAGTAACAAAAAGTTGATTTCACCAAGCACTTTGTACCAAGTTGGTATATCTGTAGCTATTCTTTAGAAAAGGTCACAGGATCAAATTATCCGATGGTGGAGTATTGACTTTAATTTTGAACTACAATAGATAGAAAAAGTATATTGAATATATACTACCTTATAATATAGTTGATAGTACTAAAAGAACAAAAAAAAAATTGATTTCACTCGCTAAAATAAGATATAGAGAGTATTAATTAGTAACCTTAGACTAGGTGCTCTTTTTTTTTTTTTTTTTTTTTTTTTTTTTGATGAGAGAAATTTCATTACTGAAAGGTGTACACTGAGTAAATTAGATTTTTGTGTATAAATTACAAAAAAAAAAAAAAAATCACACTAAAGAGACCATGTTTGATGGACTCGGTTGAGATGGTGTTGTCAATAATTGAACTCTTTACCATTAGGTAAGATCGAATATTCTTTGGCCTAAGAGATTTTTTTTTTTTTTTTTTTTTAAATTTTCCTTTGTTTTGATAAAAATAGTAGAAATTTTAAAAAAATCACTATGTGCACTGAATAAACTTTGCATTGTGACTTTAACCGACAAAGGACCATAATGAAGTAAAGCAGTTTATGTTGCCTGATAGGGGATATGCACCTGGACTCGTACTTGATCGTGCCTTGTGGCTGCTCGGTATACAGGTAGGTTATTGAGGGGAACTCTTCCTGACTGTCTACCGACCTGGAACGATCTGGCCCAACCTCCTGTAAAGCGCCGACCGATGGTAGGTCAACGACCCTAATTCTCGTATTCCGGACTGTCCCAGTCATTTTAAGTTGGGAAGCAAGGTGAACAGTCCGACCTCCATCACTCCAAGAGTTGGCCAGCAATCCCATTAGCCTAATCCAGCGGCGGTAAAAAGAGAGAATATTAGGAATCTTAAGGCATGTGGTGAAGTTTGCAAGGCCTCCGCCCTGCCCCTTCATGAATGACACGTGTCGCACCTGTCGAGCTTCCAACATGTCCCCCCACCCCCCCGCCCCCAACTTATCTATAATAGCGCATTAAATGCAAAGAAGGGGGACTTTGAAAATCTAGCCTTACCAAATTTGAAAATCTCTGACCTCATTTCACTAACTGAGCATAAACCCTTAAACCAATAAACAGACTAATACTAAGCCGACCTACAATTAGATCTCGTATACTACGTATTTGTAGAACCTATAGAATTTACCACATCATTGTCTATAGCTTATTCCTTCTTAGTTTTGAGGTTATAAACTCATAATTTATTATTGAAAATTTTGAGAATATAGTTGATTATTATAAATGAAATACGGAGTACATGATAATATTTTTATTTTTATAAATAATAAAAATAAAATTGTTTATAAAAAATATCATTAACTCGTTTGATTGATCATTCATAATGGATATTTATACACATTAAAATTTGTCTCTATGGATTTGTTTTTCCAATAATTGAGTGAAGAATAAGGAGGAAATATTCCTCGAGGGTCGTAAGCAAATTTCGTCGTAAAAATATAGACCGTTAAAGTGTGGGGTGATGAGAAAGCGCAGGTCACGTGAAGGCGGTGACGTGAACCATACACGAACGTTGGCGATAACATACCCTGTCCCGCACTCACTCCCATACTATCATCACACACTCTTCTTCAACTCTTTTTCCCTGCACTCTCAATCTCTGCTCTCATGGCGTCGTTTTGTGCGAGGATCGATCCGACCTCCATTTTCATCTCCAAGCATTTCAAATCCGCCAGAAATGCCTTTCCTCTCTCTCCACCAATCCGATGCCTGTCCTTCTTCAACTCCCATTCCTCTAATTTCCCTCTCAGAAAAACTGCGCCTTCTTCTTCTTCTTCGTCTCCCATCTTCGCCGCTTCTTCTTCTTCATCTCCTTCTTCCTCCTCCTCTTCTCCTTCCGCTACCGTCGCCGAATCTCAAGCACTCAAGGTATTTGTTCTCTGTGTGTGTGTGTGTGTATGTACCATTGTACTTTGTGCGTTTGTTAAATTTTGATTATGTAATTGCAGATTAAATCGGTTCCGACAAAGCCAATTGAAGGACAGAAGACGGGAACTAGCGGGCTCCGTAAGAAGGTGCATGCAACCTTTTTATAAATGCCTTAATTTTGAATTTGAATTCGGACTTGATCGCAGTATATTTCGTAATAGAATCTGATTCTTATGTGTTTGGTTGTCTTGATTGTCGAGATCAGGTTAAAGTTTTTATGCAAGATAATTACCTTGCAAATTGGATTCAGGTTTGGGGTTTTGTACTTTATTCGATAATGGATTCAAAATGATCGTCTCTTTTTGTACTAATAAGTGGAGTGTGATGATTTGATATGAACAAGGCATTGTTTAATTCGTTGGAGCTTGATGATTATAAGGACAAGTTGTTGGTTCTCGGAGGTGATGGCCGATATTTTAATCGCGAAGCTGCACAGGTAATGGCTAATATGATACTTTGTTTTTATTTCATGTGTTTAAAGGAGTTTGCATATCATATATGTTGCTATTTCTAGTTTTTATTGAAGCTTAGTTTTAATTGCAGTTAATCATTAAAATTGCTGCTGGCAATGGGGTTGGTCAAATTATGATTGGCAAGTAAGTCTATTGGTGTTTAATCTAGTACTGATAATATATTATGCTTTTAAAAAACAAAAAATTATAATTGATGGAGTCAATTTAACTTGTTATTGTAAGTGGCTCATGTATTTCTATTCTGTGCACCTATCAGAAATTCAAGAGTTTCTCTTTATCAGTTGTATTTTTAATTTATAATGGCTAATGTTTGGTTCTTTCCACTTATTTTTCAATTGTAGTTTTCCCTTGTTTGACTGTTACATTTCCGCATTGTCTACAACAGGTGCTTTTGGAGCTGAAAGATATTAAATGACATGTGCAATTGAATATGAGCCTTCTGTTTTAAAATATTTACTTGCATTCTACTACCCCTGATTCCCTGATCCTTTCCCCCTTCATGATCTTCACTCCTGGTCTATTTCCTAGATTTATCATACACCTGTTATCTTATTGTTTGTCCTGTCAGTAAGTTCTGCAGTCCTAGTGTGCAATAAATTGTTTTGCTTACTACTCTTGGTGCAATATGAATTAGAGAATCTGATCTTTTGTCTTGCAGGGATGGAATAATGTCTACTCCAGCTGTGTCTGCTGTGATACGAAAGAGAGAGGCAACATTCTCTTCTATTTGTTATTTTCTGTTTCTTATGTAATTTATGTTGGATAATTGACAATTGTATTGCGCCTTGTCTCTGCCACAAAATGAGTGTACAGGCTAATGGTGGCTTTATAATGAGTGCAAGCCATAATCCTGGTGGTCCAGAATATGATTGGGGCATCAAGGTAGAGTTCTAGTTCTTTAAATTTGATCCCCGGTTGCTATTTCTGATTATTTGTACCTTATGCAAATGTATGAAACTAATTTTTCTGTTAAATAAAATCACAATTTAGCCTCTAATTGTTTAAAGTAAGTGCATTTTTCTGTTAGATATCCTTTATATATTTTTGATATGATTGCTGTCATGCAGAATGGCCAAACAAATTTGTATGTAACTCTTTGCCAATAGGAGTATCAAATCTTGATATACATATCTAATTTTATCTTGCAGTTCAATTACAGCAGTGGTCAACCAGCACCAGAATCCATTACTGACAAAATATATGGGAACACGCTTTCTGTAGGTGCCAAGTCACATCTGTGTGCTTATTTTTTTGCATGCACATTTTCCTGTCTTTCTTTAGTGAACCATGTTTTTTGATGGTTATGGATATTTTATAAAATGGTTCTGCTTCCAAACTGTTTATTTTATAAGGGTTTTACAGATTTCTGAAATTAAGATGGCTGACATTCCTGATGTTGATCTCTCTCAACTTGGAGTTACTAGATATGGGAATTTTAGTGTTGAAGTGGTTGACCCAGTAGGTGACTATTTGGAGCTAATGCAGGTTAGTGCCAAGGAAAATACAATTTTGAAATTTAAAGTTAGAACTCTCTATTTGACTTTGAATTATTTGCAGGAAGTGTTTGATTTTTCACTTATCAGAGATCTTCTTTCCAGACCAAATTTCAGGTATCCTTCATATGTATATTTTAAAGTCCCGTGAACATATGAATGCACCTATTATTTGTCTATGAGTGTGTGGCTCTTTGTTTGTTTTTTGGGGGGTGGGGGGTGGGTGAGGGGATGGACTGATCTGCAAAGTCTAATATTTCATGAGAACATCAGTTGCAATCAGACACAATATGATGTTTTGTGCAGGTTTGTGTTTGATGCCATGCATGCTGTGACTGGTGCTTATGCAAAACCTATTTTTGTTGACATGCTAGGAGCTAGCCCGGTATGTGAAGTGATTACATAACTTGTTGGATGATCATTAGAGCTTCTGACTGTAGAACGTGAGCTGTGTTCCAATGTGTAGGAATCTATTGTTAATGGCGTGCCTCTTGAAGATTTTGGACATGGTCATCCAGACCCTAATCTTACGTAAGAAACTGATTCTTCTTCTAGATGCTTTTCATAGTTTTCAAAAGGAGTTTATAACTTGCTTGTGTTTTGGGATAGATATGCGAAGGATTTGGTCAATGTAATGTATGGCGAGAATGGACCTGATTTTGGTGCTGCAAGTGATGGTACGCGTACAAGATCTTGAGGATATATAATTACACTACCAATAGTCCAATACAAATAGTACTAAATTAGTATTGTTATGTCATATTTATACCAATATGTGGCAATCTCATCCCTTGTCTGAGCTAGGAATAGTCATATTTGCAGGATATTTCTTATGCATTACTAAACTAATGAGCCTAGTTAAAGTTTTATTCACTTCTCATTGGGTATAAGAATAGTAAAGCAGTTGGTTTATCGAAAGAACCCATTTCTTATGCAGTAATTCTTCTACTTC
Organism: Ipomoea nil; assembly: GCF_001879475.1. NCBI lineage: Eukaryota > Viridiplantae > Streptophyta > Magnoliopsida > Solanales > Convolvulaceae > Ipomoea > Ipomoea nil. The sequence goes on from NW_017618711.1 coordinate 1,711,986, forward strand.
TTCTTCTTCTTCTTCTTCTTTTTTTTTTTTAAATTTATTTTTTTCAGGTAGGTAGTTAAGACTTAAGAGCATTGGTTGCTCAGTCATTTTGAGCTAGAAACTAATATATTATTTTACTATATCCATTCAGGGGATGGTGACAGAAATATGATTCTAGGAAGGCAATTTTTTGTTACTCCATCAGATTCTGTAGCAATTATTGCTGCCAATGCAAAAGAGGCCATTCCATACTTCAAAAGTGGTCCCAAGGTCAGCATTCAAGTATTTCTGTGCCCTCTTTAAGTCTTAACCTTAAAGTATTTTAGATTGTTTACATTCAAATTTTATAGGGATTGGCTCGCTCTATGCCCACTAGTGGTGCTTTGGACCGTGTTGCGGAAAAGCTAAATCTTCTGTTTTACGAGGTTAGCTGTCTTTGATAAACTTGTGGAGTGCGTGTGTGGTTGTTTGACCATTCTAAACTATATCCCAAGATAAGATTCTTTTCTTTTAGGTTCCAACTGGATGGAAATTCTTTGGGAATCTAATGGATGCAGGGAAGTTGTCAGTTTGTGGGGAAGAAAGTTTTGGGACAGGTTCTGACCACATCCGTGAGAAAGATGGTATATGGTATGTGTTTGTGTCACCAATGATGAGTTTCCTTCTCATTTATTTGACTGCTGGATTATGTTCCAGAATTAGTTTATTTCCTAATGTTCTCTAGTTTTTATTTGTGGCATGCTATCGGATTGCTTATCATATGCTTACATCTTAAATCATCTATATTATCATGACTTACAAAAGTAAGTTTGTGATACATTCCATTCATTTCCCTCGATTATTAATTTATTATCATATTATCTTATAAAAGTTTCTTCTGTTGCTCATCCTTTTTGTCTGTACATCTTGTGTTAGCTTTCTTTCCTTAGGAAGTAGGTTAATTCTGATAAATTCTTTTAATTTTTTATTTTTATTTTTTTTTCTATAGATCTGATGCTTGTCCTCCACAATATTATCTCTATCACCAGATTTTAAACAAATTGCTCCATATGAAATTAATCTTTAATTACTTATAACTTTTCTGAATGTGACAGGGCTGTATTAGCTTGGCTTTCAATAATTGCATATAGGAACAAGGACAAGAAACCAGGGGAGGAATTGGTTTCTGTTGGTGATGTTGTCAAGCAGCATTGGGCAACTTATGGGAGGAATTTCTTTTCTAGATATGACTATGAGGCAAGCATATTATATGTTGGTTTATAACTTTGCTTGGTATTCCACAAATGAGTTATTCACCATTTATAAGATTTGTGAAGTATGGAATTAGTGGACTTCTGTTTTCAAGCATGATATTTTGTCTGTCAGGAATGTGAATCTGAAGGAGCCAATAAGATGGTTGCATATCTTAGAGAACTAATCTCTACCAGTAAGGCTGGTGATAAGTATGGTAAGCTTGCTTCACACATTTGGCAAAAGAATTCCAGACCTTGAATGCTTTTCACTTACTAAAGCATTTTGTGTGTTTAGGAAGTTATATCCTCAAATTTGCTGATGACTTCTCCTATGTTGATCCAGTAAGTTTTATTTATTTTAATTTTAAACTGCGATATAGAGTGGCTTTCTCTTTTGTCCAACTCAATTCATATTATTTTCTCTCAGGTAGATGGAAGTGTTGCATCCAAACAGGGGGTTCGATTTGTGTTCACTGATGGATCAAGGATCATCTTTAGATTATCGGTCTGCATCAGCCTCCTATATTTTTATACTATTGCTTATTCTACTCCCTGCAAACAATACCTAGATTATACTTTTGCTACTGTGATGGAGATTACTCAATAATATAATTTACAGGGTACTGGTTCTGCTGGTGCAACAGTAAGAGTGTATATTGAACAGTTTGAGTCTGATGCCTCGAAGCATGACGTGGATGCCCAAATTGCATTGAAACCATTGATAGGTGAGATAATTTTATTTTGTGTGCTCTATTCTCTTAAATTTCTATTACTAAATTTATATTATGTTTCCAGACCTCGCTCTGTCTTTATCAAAGCTAAAGGAATTTACCGGAAGAGAGAAGCCAACTGTTATAACATAAAGAACACACTCAACTTTAATTTTATGCCTGTTGGAAGCATCTCAATGAGAACTGTAGCAGGTCGCAAACTCCCTCTTTCCTCTACTTGTTACATTATGTATTGTTTATTCTTCTTGTTGTATGGTAGGCAGTCTCTCAAGGACATAAATTAGCTTCATTTTTTTGAATCTGTATAATTTTGTCTGCGCAAAATTTAGATACAGTATATGTTCTCAATAAAATTTTCATGTCTTATCACTTCTAGTATACGATTCTCATGTTCTTGAATCAACTAAAATACATCTCTTTTCATACTGAGAAGTGTGCTTGGATACATTCTACAATTTAGTGTCCATAAATTCTTTCAAGTCAAATTGTTTATTAGTACTGGGACGAAGAGTCGCTGATGAGCTGGCTCATGTGCTGTAAAACAAATATTGCTGATGAAGGTTATAACCTCCTTGACCTTAGAGAAGAAAAAAAGTCAAGGAGACTTAAGTATATGCAGTGATCTAGCCATCAAGGATAGGAAAGATGATGAAATGTTTTAACTTTTAAGAACCTTGGTTGGTTTCAAAGATATTCTTCCATGGTACTTCTAATGTACAAGCAAGTGAAATCGGACAGATGCTGAATGGCTGTGTTAGGAGAATTATATATAGATGATGATTTATTCAAGAGATCAAGTGAGGGTTTCAGCCTCATATTATGGGTCTAAATAGGCGTGCTACATACAGTGGGGAGACTATATATTCAATATCTCCTGATTATCATTTTTAATTGGGAAGGAACAATAGTTTGAAGGCTTTTATTTTCAAGACAAGAAGCATCTATTCACAAACATGCATTTAAATACAGGATAACTATATGGTGGCAACTGAGTAACCAATTTTTATGATGCATGTCATTTAATGGTTGATCTGAGAATTTGGATGGTTACTTTAGAAGAAAAAGGGTTCAAACTCTGTAGAACTAAAAGCATCTATATGCACTGCAATTGTAGAACAGTCGGCACTAGAGAAGAAGTGTTTAACTAGATAAGTGGAGTCCACAAATTCTATGGATTTTTTGTACCCTTGTTCCTTTTCATGATAGAGAAGGAAAGGTAGGCCATAATTGTAATCTTAGAATTGCCAGGATAAATTGGAGAAGTGCTATGATTATATCACCCAGTTAGAGTGGAAGCACCTCAACAATCTCAAAGGAAAGGCACTGTTGGTGTGACAAATATGGTGGTAATATTTGCTTATTTATCACTGAGTATGTTTCCTTGTCAATGCTCACAGTTATATCAAATTGCTCTGGATTTGCATTTTAGTTTCTACCACACCTGCAATTTATTTGTCTTTATGTTTCTTTGTTGGTGTGGCGAATATGGTGAAATATGATTGTATTATCACTATTATGTGCTTATTTATCACTGAGAATTGTCCCTTGTCAGTGCTCAAGGTTTTATCAAATTGCTCTGTACTTTTACTTTGGTTTCTACCACACCTGCAATTTATCATTCATTATGTTTCTACCACTTCAGACATAATCTTTATTATTGCATATTTGCATGTGAGTGTCATGGTGCATCTATTTTGTGCTAAATGATCTGAATCAGTTCAATATTGTTTTTGACCAAAATTTGGAATTGTCCTCAATATTTTCATAAATCAAGATTCAAGTTGCTCTTTCTGCACTTACCCTTCCATGACTGTTTATCTCAGCCATGAACTTGACCCCCTGTGGGATTCTAGCTATGACATTCTCTGTTATCACATCTAGGTCGATGTTTTGGATTCTCTGCTCATTCTGCACTCTTTATAATGTAATGGTTGAGGGTCACCTCAGTTGTTCTCTTTTGGGTAATCATATTTCCATGATCAAATTCATCCAATGGTAGGTCCTTGTCCTGTCCACTATGTATTGGAAAGTCATGTGTACAACTTACTCTTAGGCTAGAACTAGCCACTCTGAATTGTTTCTCGTATGTCGTAATGCACTGCACTTAGTTCTTTTGCGTCCAGTGACATCTTGATGGCGCAGCATGCACTACGAACACAAATAGGTTATTGCAGTACTGTTTATCCCCAGGATGTCTCTTCTTTTTAAGAACTTTTGAAAGTTGGAGATGCCTCGTAGGCTGAGTAATTTCTTCTTATGGAAAGGTATCATATGCTTTAGCATGGCTGCTTTAGATGGTGGCTTTCCTGCAAAAAAAAAGTGTAGCATATATCATAGTGTGTGTTTCATTTTCTGTCTCCCAACTTTTATCATCACCTATCAATCAATCATGGAAAATTCTACATTACTTTAGCAGCACCATGCCTTGCCGAGTGTTGCTCCGAGTCTACCTCTTGTTTGCTAGTTGTAGCCTCCCCGATACTCTAGCAAAGCGTGAGGATATAACTCTGGGCAACCCCGACATTGGTGCCACTTATGTATTTCTAGTTTACCTCTTCTTTGCTAGTTGTATGTTAGCCTCCCGAGTACTCTAGCAAAGCGTGAGGTTTAACCCGGGCAACCCCGACATTGGTGCCACTATGTATTTCCAGTTTTTTGTTGTTGTTGTTGTTGTTGTTAAGTTATGCTTGGTATACAATGCAGACTGAGGCTAAATATACTTGAAATACATAACTACATTAAGATGTTATACTCTTTAGTTGTCTATATACACCTGAATTGTATGTAACAGGCTGTCTGGGAGATTGGTGCAGTTCTTTTAGATAGTGTGTAATGATTTCATGGATGAGTTTTCTATGAACTGTGAACTGATACTGCAGCTTTGGATGCCAGCTTTAAGTTGTAATTTAGCAGGAATACAAAGTCTTGAAGGGAAAAAGCCTTATATTATTATTAAAGGTATATTATTTATGTACTAAATGTACATTATTTGATAGTATATATACAAAGTAATGTATTTTTAGTATTCAAATAATGTATTTTCAGTACACAAATAATAATGTATCTTTAGTATATTAAAAAAGTATTTTTTATTCATGGTTCACATTACTACCATGGTCCATGGAATAATAATTAGATTCTATTTCTATACATGCATATCTTTGAGGATAGAATTGGTGTAGCCTTTTGTTGTTATGGCAAATTATATCATAGACCAGGGATGACATTCAAGTTATGTATCGGTCGTTAACTGATTATGTGCCTGTAAATAAATTGAAGGTATATAATATTATATGCACATAATATGTTAATGACTGGAACATAATATTTGTAGTTAACAAATTATGTGCTTCTATTTTATTTAGAGGCATATAATTTATTAATTAAATGCATATAATATGTTGACTGCAAATACATAATTTTTGAATTAAAATTCACAACGTAAGGTGGATCTTGGCTCATGGTATAACAATATAACAATTGTGTTGTCGATCATTGTCTACTTTATTTATTTATTTCTTTTGTGCGCATTGGTACATTAATCTAATTTAAGTTTGATTAAACCTTTACGTAACTTAACCCTCTTTTACTTGAGCCAACATAATGTCTTTTTTTTGGGGGTAATTGGTAATGTCAAAGCAAATTATGTCTGTCTTGTTTTCAAAAAATAGAATGTGAGTGTTTGGCAAAGCTTATTTGTGAATTTATATTTATTTTAAATCACAACTGAACTTATTTTGAAAGATTAAATTACGTCAAGTAATATTTCAAAAATAAATTTCTAGTTTTTAGTTCATTTTTCTCCTTATTATTTAAGAAAAATGATACCGTATATATCTCCTAATTAAAATTCTATTCTCTTCCCCTAATTTTCTCATTTTCAACGTCCATCCCTCTATTTTTTTAAGCTTCTCAACAATAATACATAATATACTTTTTAAGTTTTAAGTTTTAACATAATGTTTTTTTTTTTTTTTTAATTTACTTCGTCTTTTAATGTAATTTTTGAATCTTTAATATCTCTTTTTTTCCCTGACTTTTTTTTTTCTTTTGTATAATTTTTATGTTCTTTCTCATTTTAAATAATATGATTTTACGTTTTCAAAAAAATAATAATAATATGATTTTACATGTATTGAGAATATGCATTAATTTTTCCTAATAATAAGAATTAATTGCAATATATATATATATATATATATATATATATATATATATATATATATATATATATATATATATATATATATATATATATATATATATATATATATATATATATATATATTTTGAAATACTCATGATCCCCACTACTAGGTATTGAACCCTGTGACCACTCATTTGGAATGCAAATAGAGGTGTCACACATGGTAGGTTGCATATGTATATCTATTTAAATTTGAATATATATAAATTTATACATACATATATATATATATATATATATATATATATATATATATATATATATATATATTTCTTTTTTTTCCCAATTTATAACAACTAATTTTGTCAAGTATTTTTAACAACAATTAACTAATTTTTTTTTTTTTTTTTGGAAAGTTACTGGCTCTATTACATTGTAGTATCTGTTCATAACAATTAACTAATTTAATAGTCCATAAATTTCAACTTTTAGCTTATAATTTCTCAATTTTCAGAGTTTAGCTAATTAAGCTTGCTAAGCGTAGCCTAAATGTAGTTGATATTAAAAATTCACAAATATTGTGGTCGTGCTGAAGGATCTCCAGTGCTATAACCAGTTGACATGTTGGGGTGGCACGCTAGAGTTGGCATGGTGGGGTTAGCTGATCCTACTAACCCCACCATTTTTAAATACAAATTTTGATTGTTCATTTATTATTATTATTTGAAAGAATTATAGTCTCAAAATGTTGTTATGGGTTTATGAAATCAAAAGAAGAAAATTAATTATAAACCTTCAGAGCGGCACTTCTCTACCATCTATACATCCTCAACTCCTCGAGGAGGGCTAATGGTAGATGAATATGGTTGGCTAATGAATATTGCATTGTAAGGTTCTAATTGCTCATGTACTTAGACTAGCATTAGTTGATTCGGTATTATTACTTGGGTGAGTGGCCATTACGAGAAGGAAAATATAATGTATAGTAACCCTACATTTACTACTCACAAACTTGTTATACTTTTGATGTAGTCAATGTTGCAGAAGGCGCTAGGCGCTAGTCGAGCGCCTAGGCGGCCGATTAATCCAAGTATATCGTCTCTACTTTTTTCACTCAGGATTAGAAGTTGTTAGACTGTTACAATCCCCTAAACTAGTCAACTACATATGTTAGATGGTTAGTTGAGTATGGAGAAATATAAAAGAGGAGTAGCTGAGCAGACAAAAAACCACTCGGCCGAGTTGGCATGTTGGATGGGCACCTACTTGATCGAGTTAGGCGCCTGACTCGGCCGAGTCGCCTCCTAGTCGGCCAACCGACTAAAAGCCGCCTAGGCCTAAAATTGAATTAAAATTCTTGACATACGATTTTCTCTTTCTTGCACTTCATTTTGGTTGCATATGTTATTATGTATTCTACATGATGTCACGTGACCTTGTTTGGTAACTTAGTTAGCTTATAAGTCAATTTTAATTTATTTGACCATTATTAGTTGTTTGACTTGATTAAACATTCATATAAATGTTTGATTAATTAATTTTTTGTAATAACTCATTGCTCCAAAATGCTAAAATTCAAAGTAGCGCAGCTTTTTCGATCAGCTTTTTGAGAAAGTCATTTTGCATGTAATCAGCTATCAGCTAACATCTAATTTACCAAACATCTTTCTATAATCAACTAATCCTATCAACTACTCAAACCCACTAACCCAATCAGCTAACAATTCAAAGCTAACATCTATTATTCTATTTACTAAACTCCCATTGTCTTAATGTGCATGACTAGAATAAATAAAAAAAATCTGCAACAACTTAAATTAATTAAGGTGTTAGTTTAATGTAGTATTGGTGTGACAAGTACATATATAATTTATTCCTAAATTTGAGCGACCAGGTGGGGGTGGCTTACTGCAATCATGGAAGACAGGTTACGTTGGGGTTTATATATATATACTGTGAACAGTAGTCGCAAATTGTGTATGTATGTATGTGTGGACAAGCTTTGAATTAATTATATACATGGATATATAGTGAATTGATTGAATAATAAATAAAATGTATATATGTTGCTCTCTTTTAATTTGATCTCATCCTATCTGAGCAAATTAAAGTGCAAACCTTTTAATCCTAAAAAATCCAAGACCAAAATCAATCCAGATCATCTGTGTTCCCCATTGGAATAAAATATCAAAATTCCACACCAACGAATCATGGGGTATGTAGTAGTATTAGAGTGACAAAATTAAAGCATGCAAGCTATCTTTTTGTGGATAAAGAAACTAGGGAGACTGTGTTTGTCTTTAGTACCTGGCTATATATATATATATATATATATATATATATATATATATATATATATATATATATATATATATATATATATATATATATATATAGTTTTAATTTGATTAGAGAGTTATTATTACATGGGAGTTTTAATTAATTTGTTGTGCTGGAGAATAGAAGTGGTATGTAATTGGGCCACACTTGTTGTGTTGATGACATTGTGGCCATTCCCCCAACATGTTAGTTGCCTCATCTGATGGAACTTGTTGCTAGCCCCCACCCCCCACCTCCCTATGTTCCTAGCTTCCTACACTTCTCATTTCATGTTGGATTTTGTTAGATAGATAGATGCATTATTATTATTTGCAACTTGTGTATACATACATACACCACATCAAAGTAAGGGTGGGTTGTTGGATTTAGTTGTGTCCTAAGCTATGTCCCACTTCAGGTTATTATTATAATATAAACTTAGGGTGTGTTTCGAAACCCGGAAAGAAAATTATTTTTCGAGTTTCCAGCAGACTCCAGTGTTTAGATGTGCCTGAAAAATCAAGTTAACGGAAATCATTTTTCGTTGACTTGGAAAATATGGCCATTTTGGGGGAAAATGACTTGTCAAAATTTGGCGGAAGTCATTTTTCACAGACAAAAAATGACCACAATTGCTTTTGACCTTGGTTTTCGGCAGAAACCAGTATTTACTGGTCTCGCAACTAGAGTTTTTTTTTTTTTTTTTTTTTTTTTTTTTTTTTTTTTTAATTTTTAATAAATAATATTATTTTTAATATTATTATAAATATTTTTATACCCTAAATAAAACAATTAAAATGTTTAATTATACAATTCTTTTACTCAATTTTCAGAAAATGAACCAAACACACCAAGACAGTTTTACTGAATGCAACCAAACATTGAAAATGAAACTATTTGCTGAAAATTGACTCATTTTCCATAAGTCATTTTCCTGGTTTTCAAACACACCCTTAATTGGATTCAATTCTCATCAACTCTTTTATAATATAATGTATGTACTGCTAAAATAACCAACAAATTAATTAGTACTTGAGAACCAAGTGTAAAGCTAGCTCAAGAAAGATGCATTGTTGGATTTAGTTGTGTCCTAAGCTATGTCCCATTTCAGGTTATAAACTTAACTGGATTCAAATCTCTTCACCTTCATTCTATTCTAATGTGTGTACTACTAAAATAACCAACAAATTAATTAAATAGTGCTTGAGAACCAAGTATCGAGCACAAGAAAGGTGAGTTGTTGGATTTAATTAGTTGTGTGTCCAAAATATTAACTAAACTTGAATTACAAATTCAATATCAAAAATGGGATAAGGGTTTTTGCAAGCATGTAGAAAGATAAGAGAGCACAATCTCCAAGTTCACACCATTGTAGAGAAGGCGAAACTAGAGGAGTCTTGTGCCTAGTCCAAGTCATTTGTTGAGTTGGAGGAGGTTTAATTTCCCATTGATATTGTTAGGTTAGAGAGGACAATCAAGGTATGGTCAGGGGTTATCTGTCACACTATGGGAAAAAAATCGTTGCAGTGCTGGTCTAATTCGCAATAATGTCCGTTTGGGAGCTAGAAGACATGCTAAGAATAAACAAGACGAGTGCGATCACTCATAGGCTTACTGTTGACCACATAGCAAAATCGATGCAACAGAAAAGATGCACCTATATATCTATGAAGCGGCAATATTTCATCAAACAGGAAGTAAACATGTTCTTAAGAATAGATCGTGATCGAAAAATTTTCTATCCAAATTAAAGTGACTTTCTAATATGGTACTAGTTTCAAAATTTTCACTATAGAGAATGTTCATTATGGACTACACTAGCCTCAATAAGTCATGTCTCATTGATCCTTTCCCCTTAGCTTGTTGAGGATAGATTATTTGGTGGGTAACATTGGGTTAAATTGGATAATGCTAATGACAACTTCCTTACGTAACAATCAATGCCATTGGCTTAAGAAGTGGGAGATTGATGATGTAATAATGGATCTAGGCTACCCTAGATAATTTATTATGACCCAATCTAGGTTTAGTCAAATGACATTACAACCTAGCCATGGGTCCTGAATGAGATACTTTGGGTCAATTATTAATAAGTGACCCATCCCATGAGAATCAACTTGAGAAGTGGTGTTAGAGTTCAGCTCCGAATGCTCAACCTAGCGCATTGTAAAATTTGAAAAGTGGACAACAAAAAATTGTAAAAGTGTGAAACAAAAACTTTAAAAATGTACAATATATAGAAACTTTAAAAGTGCACAGTAATCATTTATTTTTCAATTTATTTATCATTATGTCACCCCTATTTCGTTTAAATCTATTACTATAGATTTTTGCATGATTGGCGATGGTGATATGTTTCCATAGGAAGCATTATTCACACTTGATCACACACACACAATATCTAAGTAAATTGTAATAGAATAGAATGCATTAAAAGCAACTCTGATCTTTTTCACCTAAACATTTTGGGCATATGAATTTGCTATAAGAATGCTTTGAGTAAATATTGGCTTAGTACATTGTAATAGAGTCAGTAGCATTCAAAAAAATATATATATATATATTGGCTTAGTAAAAAGTAGGAGGTTGGTAATCCTCTTATTGAAGTTGCTCCTTTGTTGAGGGAATATAATATTATATGAGAATTTTGAGCGGCGAAAAAAATCTTAATGCATCAAGATTGATTGTTTGAGTTTTTCGGGTGTATCTTATCTAGTTGATTAAAAAAAGTATATTGTCCCAACAAGAGAGTATGTGTTGAGTATAAACCTTCTTGATAGAAGTGGTAGATAAATTATTCTAAATCAAATGACCCACATTGTCAAATCATTCTAAAATTTTTTGAAAGTATAAATGTAAATTTGGGAAAGAAAAAAGAAAAGTAGTAGTATTTAAATTAGGAAAATAAATATTATTTTGAAAATATAAGCCAAATAAAATAAAACGGAATAAGATAATGAATGATCTGTTCCATGACTGCAAAATAATGTCATTGCAAAATAGATGAATAATTGAGAGCATGACTCAATAATCAACTAACCAACCTTGCTGTGGATGATCTTGCATAGAAGTAATTATCTCTTATGCATTGTCATTAGCTCATCTAATCCATGACTTAGAGTGGGACAAAGTGATTTTAGATTTCATAATAATAGATCAATAGGGTGTGGTAATTTAATTCCATTGTTTTATATTATTGACTTATATGTTGAAATGATGATATAGGCCCTGTTTGGTAAAATAGTTAGCTTATCAGTCAATTTGTCATATTTGATCACTATTAATTGTTTGACTTGGTTAAAAAATCAATATAAGTGTTTGGTTAATCAACTTTTTGTAACTCCAAAGTGCTAAAATTTAAAAAACTGATCAAAAGTCAAAACAACTTTTTCAATTAACATTTTGAGAAAAGAAATTATACCAAACAGCTATCAGCTAATTTACCAATTACCAAACACCCTTCTACAATAAGCTAATGTTATCAACTAGTCATACCATCTAACCCAATCAGCTAAAAACCATTTACCAAGCAGAGCCATACTTTTTACCTATTTTGAAAAAGATGAATTCTAATTATATAACACTTTGTAGATGCCTTCAAAAAAAAAAAAAAAAAACACTTTGTAGATTGTGAAAAATCCTCAGGATGTACCCCAAAATATGTATATTGATTTGCTTCATTTTTGTCTTCATTTAATTACTAGAGCAAGTAGTTGAGTTGTATCGTATCAGATATGATAGATGACTGAAAGATAGTTTCTTTTCTGATATAAAAGAAATTGGTTGAATTATATTATTTGATGTGTTTTAATTGAGACATAATTAGTGATAATTTCTCCATAATTTGCTTGGGTACGGTGGTTTGTCAATCCTTTCAAAACATTGCTTTTTTACTTGTGTGCATATAAGCTAACAATGCATGTGTATAGTTGGACTCTTTTCTTGAAGTGACCAAGTTAGGTGCTTGGTTATAGTTACAACTAACGAATATACACTATATTTTGTTTGCAATATATCACTTCAAAGAGTTAGGCTCTATTTGGAAACACTTGCTTATAGCTTATTTTGGAGATGTTTGACAAATAACATATTTGTTAATTTTTAGCATATTTAACTCAAGTCACTAAAATTAAAAAAAAAAAAACAAAAAAAAAAAAACACTAATAATAGTAGTATTTCATGTTAACAAATTACATTTATTATTGTTTATCAAGTTTAAGACTTTAAATTTAGTAAAACCATCTAAAAGGCATGGTTCAACCCCCGACTCGTACCGCGCTTACCACCTGTCCTCTAAGGTCGAGAGGTTGGCCTCGGACAAGTAGCCCACCATGTAGGCCTACAAGATGTCATCATAGGCCACCAATTTTATCTTGCCACATAGACACACTGTTTGACTTATATCATCGATTTTTGCCCAACTAAAAGATCGACGTCATATTAGTCCACTTATTAAGTATTATATATATTATCAAACAACAACCGAGTTGGAATAAGTATAAACACCTCATCATCTAGCCATTAGTGGAAGTCTTCAACACACTATGATCTATCCGACCTCCCCATTCTTAGCATAGGCTATCCGAACTCTGTATCGTATTGTTTTTGGTTTATACCCTCACTAATTTATTATGTGTATCATCTTTATCGGTGTGTTACTTTGATCCCCTAGGTTTATCATTTTATTGTCATTAGACTATTTTGCCAACTAATATATACAAATTAATTTTTCTTACCATTAATTTATACATCTCTTACCACCAGGGACGGAGCTACAATGTGGGGGCAGTAGGAGCAGCTACTCCCCCTCCCCCCACCCCCCATATATAGTACCCCTTGTGTGTGTGTTCTGGACTCACCCGGCTAATCCCCGCTCTCTCCAAAAAGCATGAAAATTGGTCCAGGGAGAATCATCACTTGTGAAAATCAAATCCCAGCTATTCCAAAATTCCCCCCACAAAGAACTACCCCATTGGGTTAAAATTCTTCATATAATGAGTCTTCATCTAGACTCTATTTTTCATATTATGTTCCCGCACACGGCACAATGGCACATGATCACAAAGTAGTAGGAGAATTGCCTAATTGATTTTATTAGTTAATTACCATCTATCACTAATTCACTAGTAAAAATAAGCATATTACTTATTAAAGTAACTCAAAAGTTTCAACGGCATAAATTTTACCCTTTTCACCGTAGTTTGTTCTCCTCATTTTCATTACACTTTGCAAAGGAAACTTCATACGACAAATAACTTTCTATCTTTTGGAAGAGATAGTTAATTAATAGATTGCTTGTGGGTGGAGTATTTGTAAAATGGTGGGATTATATTGCATTTTGTAACTGACACAAGTCTAGATATAAAGTTATTAAATTGTGATTTTTTTTTTTGGAGTTAATTTCAGGAATGATCCATTGATTATTGTCATTTATCAATTTTTATCTTCCGACTTTCAATTGGACCATAAATAGTTTCTTGACTATTGATCTTTACCAATTTTCGGCCTCGATTTTCAATTTAACCATAAGTGGTCTCTTGATTATTGACTTTTTTCAAATTTGGTCCTCTAGTTAAATATCATTTTAATAAACATTAAATTTAAGGGTAATAATTTAAAAATTTTAATTATTCACAATAATGAACTCAATGTATTAAATTTATAAACTCAATTTGTCCATATCAACAAGCAGCTAATTTTTACATTATTATTCTTAAATTTAATGTTTATTAAATGGATATTTAACTAAAGAACCAAATTTGGAACAAAATCAATAGTCAATGGACCATTTGTGGTCATATTGAAAGTCGAGGACAAAAATATGTAAAGATCAATAGTCAAGAGACCATTTATGGTCTAATTGAAAGTTAAAGAATAAAAATTAGTAAATATCAATAGTCAAGGGACCATTCTTGGATTTAACTCGTTTTTTTTTTTTTAAATCTTTTTATTTAAAATAGAATTACTACCCACCAATCATAATGGACTTAACAAATATATTTTTAATATATATACAATATACACCAATTATTTATTGAAATTCACTTTTAATAGTCAAAATTATTTTTAAATAGATACATAAATTATATAAAGCAATGAAACCAAACAAGAACTCTAACAACACTGATCATGTGAGGAATTTGGTGAAATAATGCAAACACATATTAGGATGGTAGTGGGTCAAGATCAATAACATTTGCAGGGAGAAAAATAGAGCGCTTAATTGGTAAATTAATGGAGGAAACACTTTTACACATTAGAAATTTGAAGAGATTACTTGTTCAATCTGCGCCTTTGTACAGAATTCTTAGAGAAGATAAGTTAACTAGGCATGCATTGGTTACTTTATTGGAGACTTCTGGCAGAAAATTAGGTGGGAAAGGAATTGTAATTTCATGGGAGATGAATAATGTGAGAATAAAGTGGTAATTTAAATTTTAGTATTTAATTTTTTAGAATAGAAATACTGAAAATTTCAATTTCAATATTTGGTATACATTAGAATTGAAAGGGAATAAGTAGTATAAAGTCTAAAATGTCCATAATGATGATGATGATGATGATGATGATGATGATGATTATTACTATAAATCGTAAATGACCAAATTCAAATTTTGCTTTTGAAAATTTATGCAACATGTTGTAAATAAACTCTAAAATTGCATAAAGAAAGCAATAAAATAGATAAGCGAGTTTTGAGAAAACATATTTGATTGAGGTTGGCCTACCGATTGATGTTATGTGTTGAGGGTAGAAGAAGAAGACACGCTATAATCGAAAGAGAGAGGTCAAACATCAATTTTACGTTAAAAAAAAAAAAGAAAAAAAAAAGAGAGGGGTAATTTTGTCTCAAAATTATTATTTTTTCCTTTCTAAAATCTATGGAATTGAAATACCAATGGGTGCAGGCATGTGGTAGATTCTAATTCCATGAAAATGAGGGAATTTCAATTCCTTCTAACCAAACGAAAAATTTGCTTGCCTTTGAAATTATGTGGGAATGAAATTGTAATTCCCTCCGCCAACCAAACGCATCATCACTGGTGATGTGAGAAGCTATTGAGACTATGTTTGACAAACTTAGCTGAAAAGGTAGATGAAAGCTTTAAGTAGCTGAAAGCTAAAAACCTATAAGCTAGAACCTGAAAACTGAAGGGCTGATTATGCTTAAAAGTGTTTGGTAAAATTAACTTTTTGATAAGCTGATAAATATATATAAAAAAAAAAAACTAAAAAGTACATCTTCATAAAATTTAAATAGTTTTTAAATTAAAAATAATAAAGATGAAGATGAAGAAATGTTAGGAAGCTACTAGCTTATTTTTTAATGGTAGTATTTCAAAATAAACTTTTATTTTAAGCTACTAGCTTATTTTGAAAACATTACCAAACAAAGTTTAAAGCTTATTAATAGTTTAAAATAAGCTATAAGCTTTTATATAAGCTCTGCCAAATAGAGTCTGAAGCCTCTTACTTTGTTTCCCAAAAAAAATTGTCATATTGTGACATTTATGTTTTTGAATCTTTTTATTTAAAAATAGAATTATTGTCCACCAATCATAATGGATGGATTTAATAAATCTATTTTATTATAAATGCAACATATATAATGTTTATTCAAAATTCACAAATTTTTAAATAGATAAATTAAGCAAAGAAACCCAAATTAAACAAGCTGACTAATAACAAGAAACTCCATTGAATTGTATGCTTCAAAATTCCAGTACATGAGAATATGAATCCTTGGACAATGAATCTGGGGATTAAACATTATTCAGAAGCTACTACAAGGGGGTAGATACATGATATGATCTGATGTGATGTAACTTTTATCTGATCTGAGCAAAAAACATACATATATACAAGTACAAAGCCACAACTACTATTAGTTAATATAATGTTTGAAAGGAAGTGATATAAGATTTTGAGGAGAAGAAGAGTGGGCAATTGATGTTGTGGATAGTACAAGAAGATGAAGTAGACATGTCCATAAAACGCCACGGCAGGTTTAGAGTTTGGCATGAAATGGACGTATAGTAGTACAGTAGTGTTGGTGTTTGGGTTGATGATGTGTTTCTTCCCTTGGCTTGCATCCTTATTACATTAGGCCACCCAGGCCAGGTAGTTGTGTCGTCAAACCCCACCACCCAAGAATACGATAACTCCGCTCTCCTTCAATCTTTATTCTTCAACTTCTTTTTCTTGGAGTTTTACTCACTAACACACCACCAAACTCATTTTAGAATTTGATTTGCATATCTGCGCACGAGAGAGCCTCTGTGATATAAGATTCAACGTGCCTCTAAAAAGCTCTTGTATTGTATATATAGTGGTGCACCACCCAAACGAATAAGGGACAAATATTTTTTACAAAGTTTTTCCACCTCCATTTTCCAAATAAAATGAATCTACTTTGAGAATCAATTTCTCATTCACTCATTACATACCTGTTGTGAGTGTACAATACATCAATCTCTTCGTTTTACTACGAAGAACCCGAATCCACTTTGACCCGGCCCCAAACCGGAAGTGGACCCCACATATATTTGTACCACAAAATAGCTACTTTCTATGCCATTTTATGCTAAAAAATCCAACAATCCCCCACATGAATGAAAATTGATTTTCGGGACGTGGAAAAACGATATGAATGTACTCAACAGTCGATTCCTGCATAACATAGGTAGGTGTTAATACCCTTTGAACCTTGTCGATATGTTTACTCTACTGGCTGTTTGGTAGAACTTGATGCCTTTGAACCGACTACCGTTTGTGTAGACGGTGACATATCCTACATAGGAACCTTCCAACATTTGTTCTGTTCTCATGGGTGTGCCCGTTTTGGTCATGAGTCACATTTCCTGGTTCTGCAAGAGTTTCTAAAGAATTGAGCCCAATCAATTCTCCTCTGAAGCGACTCCACTTCTCTCTCACATAAGTAATTCTTTTCCGAGTATTCCACATACTCACACATGTCAATCTACATTCGAATTATTAAAGCATCAACGTGCTAACCTCGTGCGGGAGTCACTATTCTAACGAGGAGTGGTAGGGAGTTCGAAACCACCACAGTGACACGCTTCGTTCCACAATTTAGTTGTCCCATTGAACCTAGGTGCCAACTAGGTTGGGTATCCACTATAGAACTTTATTCCAAGAGCTTTAGACTCATTCCTTGTGTCAACTTCTCTACAACTTCTTTGCTCAACCCTTTGGTTAGCGGATCTGCTATATTATCCTAGATTTGACCTTACGTAGTCGACAGAGATAACACTAGTTGTACTGTGAGAAGCTGTTTAATAGTATTATGTCTACAACGTATATGTCTAGACTTACCATTATACATATTACTCTGTACCCTTCCAATTGCGGCTTGACTATCGCAATGCACACAAATTGGAGGTACATGTTTATCCCAACAAGGAATATCCTCAACAAAGTGGTGTAGCCATTCAGCCTCTTCACAACATTTGTCTAAGGCAATTAGCTCAGATTTCATCGTAGATCTGGCTATCACGGTTTGTTTTGAGGATTTCCATGAAATGGCTGCACCGGCTAATGTGAACACGTAGCCACTCGTGGACTTAGAGTCCTTAATATCCAATATCCCGTTAGCATCGCTATATCCTTCAAGTACAACATGATATCTCGTATAGTGCAGTTCCCAGTCACGAGTATACCTCAAGTATCTCATAACTCTCACTATTGCCTTCCAGTGTGCATCACTGGGGTTACTCGTATATCTACCGAGTTTGTTAACCGCAAAGGCAATATCTGACCTGGTACAACTCATTAGATACATCAAACTTCCAATAATCCTAGCTTATTCTATTTGAGAGATACACTTTCTGCGATTTTTGGACAGATGTACGTTAGTACCTAACAGTGTCCTAGCCACTTGATAATCATTCTTGTTAAACTTTGCAAGGATTTTATCAATATAATGAGATTGGTTTAATACGAGACCATCCCGTCTGATCTTCTATTATTATTATTAATTTTTTTTTTGTTGAATGTTATTATTATTATTATTATTATTATTATTATTATTATTATTATTATTTTAACTAAGTTCATAGGTTTTTGTCATTAATTAGATTAGGCATTCCACACTTATCACTTGATCAATTTATTGCATGTTTTTTGTTGCTTTGCCATTTTCTCCATAAACAACCTCCTGTGTCTGTTCCCCTTTGGGTCTGCAATCTTTCTGTATGCCATTTCTATTACAACACCTACTCACGGACTCACCATTGCTACATTTATCCAAACGCACTCACCTTTTCCGTCCACAATTACGTCTCTTTTTTGAGATTCTTAAATTTAATTTTAATTTAATGAACATTATTCAATATTATTTTTGGTTTATTTCATCTTATTCAATTCATTATTGCGTAACATAACCTTAAGTTTTAATCCATGAGAATATGAGATCATGTTAAAGCTAACAAAGTTGAACATTTCGATAGTTGTATTAAATTATACTATCTAACTTTACTAAAATAGAATTGGACATAGTCTCTTAGACTGAACTTTATATAAATCAAAATTAGGATCTAGCTAGTCCGTGTTAAACCTCGAATTGAAAGATCTTCACATGCCAGACTTTATTGTTGTACGGTTGTACCCTATACTATTGACAATAAAGTTCCATACCCTTAACGGGGTAAGGATAGTGAGAGAGTAGCGTTCAATATTCATATCTCTCCTTCAAACATCATCAGTAGTTGACTCATAAAATAATTTTCATAAGTTTTCTCCCACCATCTTTCACTTAATTATCCAACAATGTGTAATTAGTTGAGTGGACTTGTCATATGCCAAGTAGCTTTCTTATTATCCCTTTTATTTATTTATCATTTGTAATTAGTTGAGTGGACTTATCATATGCCAAGTAGCTTTCTTATTATCCCTTTTATTTATTTATCATTTGTAGCGCAATAGAGCGCGGTTTTGCAAGGGCCTATGCATCGTGCACCAAGGCGCACAATGCATTGTGCACCTTAATCAAAACGACGTCGTTTTGTATTTGTTGTTATTTTTTTTTTTTTAGAAATTTCGTTTCCTGTTTCTGTCGTTAACTTCTAAAAAGAAAAAAAAAATCATCTGTTTCGAATGTATAGAATTGTATAGTAGAATACATATAAACTCATAACATAATAGTATAATACACATAATCTAACATAATACGTAATACACATAAACTTTTAACAGAATACACATAAACTCTTAACGTAAAAAAAGACGTCGTTTTGAGGAGGACGCACAATGCATTGTGCACCGTGAACGACTCCTTACACCGTTTGTCAATATAAATGTATTATTACTTGTCTCTTATCACTTTTTCCTGAACTACCTAGTTTTATGAAAGTTAAGGCTAAAACATAACAAAATTATTTGTCAAGAACTAATTTTGTAAAATCACTATTTAAAATTTTAGATACAATTGTGAAACAACAATTTTCTTTTCTTTTTTTTTTTTTTTTTTTTACTGGGGTAGTTCATTTTACTTATATTTTAACAACGCTTTGAAGTTTGAAGAGACTTTGATGGAAACGATATACGATTGCAATTGGGTGAGGGCAAATGATTGAATTCTCTGTTTTTAACCTTATATATATTTTCCCCCACCCAAATTAAGACATTGGGAATTTGCAAAATCAAGATCCCTCACGTAGTCACGTTATACTCCCTCCTGTCAGCCCAGTTGGTCATTACATTTTCCATTGCAGAAGCAAGTTTTGTATTCTTTTGTTATTTTATTTTACTTCTTTATTATTTTTTGGAAAGGAGGTTGTAAGTCCGCCAAAAACTCTTTGGGAAATGCTTTTCCGTCAATATTATAAGAAAAGACAAAATAGATTGTAATTTGGACAAGATTATAGGGTGTTTGGTAGATAGTTGTTAAGTTGATTGGGTTAGTAGCTAGGCTTGCCTAGTTGATTGTAGAAAAGTATTTGATAAATTAGCTGTTAGCTGATTACAAACAAAATGACTTTAATTTCTCAAAAAGCTGATCAAAAAAGCTGTTTTGAGCAGCTTTTTGAATTTTTACATTTTGAAGCAATAAGCCGCTACAAAAAGCTAATTACACAGTTAGGGGAAGTCCGAAGTTGTTCAATAGCCCTTGTCTTCGATTTTGCCATTCTTGTTGTTCCTAAACTTTACCCATATAACCAACTGAACTGTCCACACGGTTTTGCCATTCTTGGTGGAGGGCATTATGGGTGTTCCACGGTTGACAGTAGTTCCTAGTAGTGATTAGTTAATTTGGCTATTTTGGTAATCTCCCCCTCCTACTTATTAGTACAAAATTAATTTTTGAATAATAAATATAGTATAAAGTAGGGAATGCAACTACCTTAAAATTTATGGGAGATTATTTTGTCACCTTTGAGGTCTTACTTGACATGAATAAGGTTACTTTCGAAGGCTTGGAAAATTTGTAGTGATACCCAAAATAAAATAAAATAAAATATAAAGCAACTATAAGATGCATTGTATGTGATAATGTCACATCATTATATGAAATGTCTAGTATGAAATTTGGTCAGATTAAAACTTGTTTTGCAATTTTTGAGATGATGTCCCTCTGGGCAATTTTGATGGTCCACCAATTGCCCTGGTATGTAAAGTGGTCATTTTAACTCCATCATATCAGGGTTCCAGTGTTGGAGGTTGCGAACAGACTTTAATTTATTTATTTTTAATATAGGGGTGACATAATTGATTAAAATAATTACATAATGAATATTCTATGATATAATATTATTTGTCTTTAAAAAAATATTAGTCATCATTGCTTTTTTTTTTTTTTTTTTTTTTTTTTTTACAACCATAGTAAAATAAAAAATAAAAAATTAACTTGTATTTTTTGTCAGAAATACAAAAATCAACCAAAAAATGGTATAATTTTACCTTCGAGCAAAAATTGTTGAGTTTCTTTTAAAAATTCAAAAGTCTGGGTCTCTACGAAAAACCATACACTTTGTGAGTTTCTCACAAAGACATAGATTTTCTAGGTAATGGAAAAACTTTAATGGATAAATGTGTGTAACTATTTGTAATGATAACATGAATATTTTATTTATTTTATTGTACATTTCCAAAAAAAAAAAAAAAAAAAAATTTCAGTTTACTTCTTTTCTATTTTATTTTTTTCCCTATAAATTGTTAACATCACTAAATCTAATACGGAGTAGTTTATATATTGTGCTTACTTGGTTATAAAATTACAATTTTTCGATCCTATATTGATTTTATATGTATTGATTATTTCAATTGTTGTTATATTCTTATAATTTTAATATATATGGAGTACTCTTTTTAAATTTTTCAAACAGTTGGATATATATTTAGTTAAATCGCTCAACTGCTCTGCGCTCAAGCATCGTTTTTGAATAATAAGATGTACGGAGTAATAAAATTGATTAAATTATAATAATCCATGAAATAAAAATATGATTAATTAAAAGTAAGTGATAAATAATTAAATAGTAAGATAGTTTTTGAAACTTTTTTTTTTTTTTTTTTTTTTTTTTTTTGCCTGTGAGGGACACCTATAAAATCCCAAGTTTTGTTGTAGCTGTTTCCCCATGAGCGGCCTTTGTCCTTTCCTTTATCACAACTCTCTCTCTCTTTCTCTCTTCCATTTCCTCTCTCTCTCTATATCTCTATACTTCACTCTCTCATATCACTCTTCTTCTTCTTCAACGGCTCTGATCTCTTTCATTTCATGCAATGGCCATAGATTGTGTGATCACAAGAGCTAGTAATAAAACGGCCATGGCGGCTCACCAAGAATCATCCCCTCAGAGCCCACTGGTTTTCGACCCCTCCGTGTTTCAGCGCGACGCCAATATTCCCGTCCAGTTCGTGTGGCCGGACGAGGAGAAGCCCGGCGGCGCCAGCCCGCCGGAGTTCCCCGTCTCCGTCGTGGACCTGCGGGGATTCTTGTCTGACGACCCGCGCGCCACCGCGGAGGCGGCCCGCGTCGTCGGCGAGGCGTGCCGGAGCCACGGCTTCTTTCTGGTGGTCAACCACGGCGTTGACGCCGGCCTCATCGCCGACGCGCACCGCTACATGGACCTCTTCTTCCGGCTGCCGCCGTCGCAGAAGCAGAAGGCGCAGAGGAAACTCGGCGAGCATTGCGGCTACGCCAGTAGCTTCACCGGCAGGTTCTGTTCCAAGCTGCCGTGGAAGGAAACTCTCTCTTTTGACTACTCTCCTCAAGAATATTGCAAAGCCAATATGGTTCAACAATATTTCCATAACACTTTGGGTCAAGAGTTTTCTCACCTCGGGTACGTTACCAAAAACTATAGCTAATCACGAATGCAGAACTTTATTTTCTTATAAACCGTCATTACATTTTCTAAATGTTGGGTACTGAATGCCTTTACTGTCCAACAATCCCCTAGTTATCTGGTGCTAGACTTAACTTTACTGACCTCTACCCAACAATTTGGTACCAAAATCAGCGCTTACCATTATGTTAAAAGGTTATAGTCAGTAACGAAGGTGCAAAATAATAGCTAATAATGCTTAATTGTGTTTGCAGGAAGATTTATCAAGAGTATTGTAATGCGATGAGTGAGCTATCACTAGAGATTGTGGAGCTCTTGGGGATGAGTCTTGGGATAAACCAAAAACATTTCAAAGATTTCTTTGAAGACAATGAATCCATAATGAGACTAAACTACTATCCCCCCTGCCATAAACCGGAGTTAGCATTGGGAACCGGGCCGCATTGTGACCCAACCTCCCTTACCATTCTCCACCAGGACACCGTCGCCGGACTTCAGGTCTTCGTCGACGACCAGTGGCGCTCCGTCGGCCCCAATCTCAATGCCTTCGTCGTTAACATAGGAGATACCTTCATGGTACGTAGTCACATCATAACCAACATTTATGTTTATATATTATGTACTTATTATTATGTCCAAAAGTTATAAGGACTTGGTAAGTTTTTACCAATCTTGGCCCAACAATTCTCCAGCCATTAGATGCTAGACTGGCCTTTACTGTCTCTGTCCAACAATTTCCCTCCTAGCACCAACTGATAATATGTTATTGCTGAAACTAGAATTAGTGATCTGATCCTAATTACCACTCAGGGCAAAAGCTATAGTTGGTAGCTTTTTCAGATCAGAACCCCATAATTGATATAATTAATTGTCACCAGATGCTAGACTTGATCTTTACTTACCTCCGGCCAACAATATTGATTCTCAAATCTTATTATTATTTTTATAAAATGTCTGCAGGCTCTGTCGAATGGGCGGTACAAAAGTTGCTTGCACAGAGCGGTGGTGAACAGCCGGAGCGCTCGGAAGTCGCTGGCGTTCTTCCTGTGCCCGAGGAGGGATAAGGTGGTGGCGCCGCCGGAGGAATTGGTGGATTCCGACAACCCAAGAGTTTACCCGGACTTCACTTGGCCAACTCTGCATGAATTTACTCAGAAGCATTACAGAGCCGACATGAACACTCTCCAATCCTTCTCAAAATGGCTTCAACACAAGACAACCTAAATCTTATCACATCGGAATTGAAGATTGTCGTTATTAGGCCCGCGAAAATGGGGAAGAAAAGATGAAGCCAATTTATGAACAGATATGAATATTCAAACTTCATATATGTTCATAATATATATATAAAGGCAAAAATATTGAGGAAAAAAAGAAAAAGAAGAAAAAAAAAAACAGGCTTAATCGCCTCTTATTTATCTGTTTTTTTTTCCCCCTCTTTTTAAATAATAAATAAGCTAGGAGTTATAAACAAAAAAAAAAAAAGAAAAAAAAAAAAGCCAAAGAAAGTACAGAGAGACAATGAAAGAATAATGAGGTTGTATTATGAAGCAGTTATATATATAATATATATTGACTATATACAAGGTAATTTATAACATTATTATTGGCATTCACTTCAATATATCAATCTTTTATCCCAAAAGGTTGAATCCCCAACTTCAATATCCCCTCCCCCCACTCCGATCCCGAGAAAGTATTTGGAAAAGGGTGTAAATCACGTTGACTCAATCGTTCAGCAAACATGACCAAATGTCTGTGCACATAAGGGATATATCTGTCCACTTTAGGCATAATCTTCACACTGCAGCCGTCGAGGTTCAAATTTTGATTTCTTCTCTCACATACTGCCTATTAAATCATTTGGCCTTTTGTTTGGTAGTATAGTTATAAACTTAACAACACACTCAAGTCAATCAATAAATGAGATGGACCCAAATAGTGAAAATGATCTTATACAATAAACTCCAGATATATACCAAATTAACCATTTGTAAGGGTTAATGCAATTGCAATATCAGATGCCATCATCTTTGTCTTAGATGAGATATTAATTAATAAATTAATATATTTTACATTTTTTTGTTTTTGAATTGGCATCATCTATATATTAAATGTGAAGTGTGTAGTTCCAAAAGATTATGTTCTGTGAGTTATTCAATAATTCCATGTGATGTCAACAGAGCAAAACAGATGAAATGAAGACTAGGAGAGTAACAAAAGAAATTTTTAAAAAGGGAAAATGTATATAAAATTCATGAGGAAAGCAAAGAATCCACTGAGGATTGGAATTGGTTTGATTGCAATGGTCCTTAACGGATTGTTGTGCAAGATGATTTTTGGCCTTATTATTCACATTATTATGCATTATCTTATTATACCTGGAGATTTGGATTCTTATGCAACCAAATTAAATATTAAATTCCTAAACAATTCAACACTTGGGATATTGTCCTCTTCTTTGTCTTTGCATGCTTCTAACATTCTTCCCATCATATATTAATATTATATTATGGGGTACGTGTTTGGCAAATAACTGTTAGTTGATCAATTGGGTTAGTAAGTTTGAGTAGTTGGTAGCATTAGTTTATTATAAAAAGATGTTTGGTAAATTAGTCGTTAGCTGATAGCTGATTATATTGAAAATGACTTTTTCAAATTAAAAAGCTGATTGAAAAAATTGTTTTGAGCAGATTTTTGAATTTTAGCATTTTAGAGTAATAAGCTGCTACAAAAAGTTAATTAACCAAACACTTATATTCAATCTTTAACTAAACCAAACATCTAATAGTGATCAAATA